>NC_082661.1:123957581-124270382 GCF_025265405.1 Mesoplodon densirostris
TAAGATCTAGCAATCGTGCTTCTATATATTTATGCAACTGAATTGAAAACTGAAGTCCGCACAAAAACCTGCATGCAAATGTTCATAGAACGTTCATATCAGACCAAGTGCTGGAAGCAACCAAGATGTCCTTTACTAGGGTAAACAAACTGGTACATCCGTACAAACACTGTACAGTGATTAAAAGGAATGAGCTATCAGGCCACACAAAGACATGGATGAAACTTAAATGCATATTACTAAATGAAAGAGGCAAGTCTGAAAAACTAAACACTACATAATTCCATTTGTATGACATTCTGGAAAAGGCAAAACTATAGAGATTTTTAAACAGCAGTGGTTGCAAGGGGTTGGAGGTGTTAGGTAAATCGCAAGGGTTTTTATAGGGCAGTATCTGTATGATTCTATAATGGTGGATATATGACATTATGCACTTGTCAAAACCCATACAATTTTACAGCACCAAGAGTGAAACTTTTTTATTTATTTATTTTTAGCTGCATTGGGTCTTCATTGTGGTGTGCAGGCTTCTCATTGTGGTGGCTTCTCTTGTTGCAGAGCACGGGCTTTAGGTGCGTGGGATTCAGTAGTTGTGGCACATGGGCTCAGTAGTTGTGGCACACAGGCTTCGTTGCTCCATGGCATGTGGGATCTTCCTGGACCAGGGCTTGAACCCCTGTCCCCTGCATTGGCAGGCGGATTCTTAACCACTGCCCCACCAGGGAAGCCCAAGAGTGAACCTTAATATACGCAAATTTTAAAAAAGCATTTATGAGGTTGAGGGATACAGGATGGAGTGCAGAACGTGACAGCACAATCTAACTATATTACAGACATATTAAACAACCTTGATGAAGGGAGTATAGGAAAAAGGGGGCCTATTTAAGTAACTTTGGGAATGACTGGGAGCTGTATGACTGAAGTAAAAAAGAACTGTATATAGCTCTGTACTCTACTTGATAAAGTTGTATCCCATGAAGGTATGGGTTAACAGTTCTGAAATCACTATGCATGTATACTAGAATCGAACAACTAAGTAAATGTTTCTCACTGTTGGAATGGCAGTTACCCATAAGCAAGGGGAGGAAGCTAAATGATCCATGTGGAAAAGAAGAAAGACGAGGGAGGGAGGCATTGCAAGAAGCACACACTCCAAGACAAGTAGAAGTACAGGAGGCATACTGGGGAAACCATGTTGGAACAGATGGTTTATATAAGGCAGTGGTTTTCAAATTACGCTCTGATGAGCCCCTGCACAGGCTGATTGGCAAGAGGGCGAAGAGACCTTGAAGTCTTTAAGCAAGGTAGTACAGCAGGTGTATTAGGAAGATTGATCTGACAGTGGAGCCAGAGGCTCTGCTGGGAAACTACTCAGTAAATCGATTGAGATGGCATGAACCTAAATCATCAGCCACTGGTTTGAAAATAAAAGAGGAGGATGAACGTGCGGATGCTCACCAAGGAAAAACCAGCAGAACTGGGTTACAGATGGATGCATGTTGTAGCAGGGGGAGGAGGCGTCAAAGATCCATACAGTGATAGTGATGGGTAAAGGGGGTTGGAAGGTATAGAACTTACAGTTATAAGATAAGTAAGTCATAGGATGTAATACACAGCATAGTGATATAGTTATATAACACTGTGCTGCATATTTGAAAATTGTTAAGAGAGTAGGTCTTAAAAGTAGGTCTTAAAAGTTATCACAGGGCTTCCCTGGTGGCGCAGTGGTTGAGAGTCCGCCTGCCGATGCAGGGGACACGGGTTCATGCCCCGGTTCGGGAAGATCCCACATGCCGCGGAGCGGCTGGGCCCGTGAGCCATGGCCGCTGAGCCTGCGCGTCTGGAGCCTGTGCTCCGCAACGGAAGAGGCCACAACAGTGAGAGGCCCGCATACCGCAAAAAAAAAGAAAAAAGCAATGGGGTGGGGGGGACTTCCCTGGTGGCGAAGTGGATAAGTCTCTGCACTCCCAATGCGGGGGCCCAGGTTTGATCCATGGTCAGGGAACTAGATCCCACACGGATGCCGCAACTAAGAGTTCGCATGCCACAACTAAGTAGCAACTAAGGAGCCCGCAAGCTGCAACTAAGGAGCCTACCTGCTGGAACTAACACCCAGTGCAACCAACACCCAGTGCAACCAAATAAATAAATAAATAAACAAATAAAGCAATGGGGAGTTCAGTGTTGTATCCTTAGAGCTAGAACATACAGTGCCTGGCGCAAAGTATGCCATCAGTGATATCTGTTTCTGTATAATGGAGAGGAATTAACAGATTATTTGAAAGCAAAATATTAAATTCACTTTAGATTGGTTGGAGCCCAATAAAGAGTTGTTATGCTCATTTGTGAGCGGACTACAGAGGATCGTAGTATGGACTGCACAGTAGATATGAATGCGCAGCGGGAGGACTTGGCAGCAATTTTAGATCTGAGTTCAATTCAGGGAATTTCACTTCGAGATCAGGCTAGAACCCGTATTTATGGCTTTTCTTACTCATCTATTTGTTTGTGTAGAGGCATGTACTTTAAGAGAGGAAGTTTTCTCAACATATTTAGAAGTGGTTTGTATGTGATTTTTCTTCACCAGCAGCTTTTTTAAACTTTAGATTACAACTGAACTCTCCTTATCTTTAATGTCGATGGGGCTAAAGCTGAGTTTGGGTTTTAACAGATCCTGTGCTTAAGGGGCTAAATAAAGAAAACAGTTCCTCTGAGTTAAGAGTTGTTGAGGAGTCAGGGGTTGGTCAGATGATATGAGTAATTCTTAATCCCACCAAGTATAGCCACCTAACCAGTTTGATAGGAACAGAGAGCATGTGAATGTTGATTAAACATGTCAATACTCCTCTATGTAGACTTTGTACACAATCAAAAAATGGGTCTCATATTTCTCCAAAGAAGGCATACAGATGCCCAACAGCACATGAAAAGATGCTCAACATCACTATTAGAGAAGTGCAAATCAAAACTACAATGAGGGGCTTCCCTGGTGGCGCAGTGTTTGAGAGTCTGCCTGCCGATGCAGGGGACACGGGTTCGTGCCCCGGTCCGGGAGGATCCCACATGCCGCGGAGTGGCTGGGCCTGTGAGCCATGGCCGCTGAGCCTGCGCGTCCGGAGCCTGTGCTTCGTAACGGGAGAGGCCACAACAGTGAGAGGCCCGCGTACTGGGGGGAAAAAAGAAAACTACAATGAGGTATTACCTCACACTGGTCAGAATGGCCATCATTAAAATGTCTACAAATAATAAATGCTGGAGAGAGTGTGGAGAAAAGGGAGCCCTCCTACACTGTGGGTGGGAGTGTAAACTGGTGCAGTCACTATGGAGAACAGTGTGGAGGTTCCTTAGAAAACTAAAAATAGAATTACCATATGATCCAGCAATCTTACTCCTGGGCATATATCCAGACAAAACTATAATTCAGAAAGATACATGCACCCCTTTGTTCATGGCAGCAGTATTTTCAATAGTCAAGACATGGAAGCAACTTACATGTCCATGGACAGAGGAATGGGTAAAGAAGATGTGGTACGTATATGCAATGGAATACTACTCAGCCATAAAAAAGAATGACATAATGCCATTTGCAGCAGCGTGGATGAACCTACAGATTATCATACTGAGTGTAGTAAGTCAGAGAAAGACAAATATGTTATCACATATGTGGAATCTAAAATATGACACAAATGAACTTATTTACAAAACAGAAACAGACTCACAGACATAGAAAACAAATCTATGGTTACCAAAGGAATTGGGGCAGGGAGATAAATTAGGAGTTTGGGATTAACAAATACAAACTACTGTATATAAAGTAGATAAACAAGGTCCTACTATATAACACAGGGAACTATATTCAGTATCCTGTAATAAACCATAATTGAAAAGAATATGGAAAAATATGTATATAATATATGTATATTAAAAAATTGAATTACTTTGCTGTACACCAGAAACTAACACACCATAAATCAACTATACTTCAATAAAAAAAATTTTAGAAAATGGGTCTCAGATATCTTTTTTTTATATATGATGGGTCACAGTTACTTAGATAACTTCTGAATGTTGACTTCATTCAACTACTAATATTGGAGATGTTTGCTATGAGTTACACATTGTATAAATTACAAAGTTCTTTTGGTACAGAGCAAAGAGCACAGGTTTTGAAATTAGAAGTTCTATGTTTATTTTGTTTTGCCTTCGACACTTAGTGGGTGCCTAATTCATAAAATTGTTAGTCTCTGAGCCTTATCTGTAGAGATAGAGCAATAATATCTACCCCATGTATGAATTTCTTATTTGTAGTGACAATCAGAATGGAAAAATTACACCTGGTAAACTGGGGAATGCTGTAGATTTTGGCAACCTTTGTCTTCTTTTAGTCATGTATGACATTCTATAGAACCCTGTCCACAGGATGCCTAGTTCCTTGAAGGCCTCAAAAGTTGGTGGTTCTATAGCATATTCTGCATTGAGTTGAGCATTATTATTATTATTTTTTAGATGTTGGGGATAGGAGTTTATTAATTAATTTATTTATTTATTTTTGCTGTGTTGGGTCTTCGTTTCTGTGCGAGGGCTTTCTCTAGTTGTGGCAAGCGGGGGCCACTCTTCATCGCGATGCGTGGGCCTCTCACTATCGCAGCCTCTCTTGTTGCGGAGCACAGGCTCCAGACGTGCAGGCTCAGTAGTTGTGGCTCACAGGCCTAGTTGCTCCGTGGCATGTGGGATCCCCCCAGTCCAGGGCTCGAACCCGTGTCCCCTGCATTAGCAGGCAGATTCTCAACCACTGAGCCACCAGGGAAGCCCCGAGTTGACCATTATTTTTAAACATTTTTCTTTGGTCTGGGCCTACCACATAGTAGGCCTTGGTGGTTGGGGGGTGAGGTGGTGGCTAGGGGAAAGAGTAAGAGGATGATGAAATACTAGTCTGATTTACTGTGAATTGATTTCTTTCCCCTTAGTTTTATCTTTAGCTTTACTTTTAGAGTAGAAATTAGAAGCTCTGAAGTAAAATTAGAAGTTTAGCTCTGACAACATGAAAATTCCAAGCTTTATAGCTCTTGATGACTATAATTAAAACATGTATAAAATCTTTCAAAGGAATTTTTTACTGTGTTTTTGTCTCCTTGGCAGTTTTAAACCTGTATCACTGGTTAAAGAATTCAGGATTTGGGTTTTTCCTCATGGGTTTGACTTTTTCCTCGTGATTGTAATTTTCATACTTTTCTTTAAAGCCACTTAACTTGTTTTACTAAATGGGAATTCTCTACTAGAGAATTCTTAACAACAAATCTTTTCTTGAAATCTGTATAAGACAAAAGTTACATATTATTTTCAGTAATCATGTATGAACTTTTGCTACATGATGGCTGCTTAAACAGTGGCATAATGATTCATTTAGAAAGAATATACACAGATACATGGGTTATCACCAGACCTTGTACAAATTGTAATCATTTAGCCTTAAACAGACAAAAATTTGTTATTTTCAAAGATTTATTAATTTTTGCCACTTTACTCTGTACAACTCTTTTCCCTTATGATCTCTTACATTTATTTTAGAATTTAAGACAGAGTTTGACAAAAGTCAAGGTAACCTATAGTCACATTACTTCTAAAAATACAGTTAGAGCTTAGCATAGGGACAACATTTGCTTAATCAGTTTTAATCCAAGACTAAAGTAACCTAATGTTGTCACACCTTAGTTTGTTGAAGATGCAGAATTCAGAAATTCAAATTCTTGGGCCCCACTTCCAAAGATTCTCATTCCCAGTTGATTCCTATATACAGACAGATTTGCAAGCTTCTAAACCATTTATAGAGGATGCTTTTCAAGTAGTTCTCAAGGGTTTAGGATTCCTCAGAGGATTCTACAATCATCGAAGGTAAATTCTCTAAGGACAACTTAATTGCATTTGTCTATTATTTATTTGCATTCATCTCTTATTTTTTGATGACCCTAAGAAAGATTTCCTCTGGAATAAAGACACAGACCTACTAGAGAATGGACTTGAGGATATGGGGAGGGGGAAGGGTAAGCTGTGACAAAGTGAAACAGCGGCATGGACATATATACACTACCAAATGTAAGGTAGATAGCTAGTGGGAAGCAGCCGCATAGCACAGGGAGATCAGCTCGGTGCTTTGTGACCGCCTGGAGGGGTGGGATAGGGAGGGTGGGAGGGAGACGCAAAAGGGAGGGGATATGGAAACATATGTATATGTATAACGGATTAAATTTGTAAAAAAAAAAAAAAAATTTCAGCACAAAAATAAATAAATAAATAAATAAATATTTCTCAAAAAAAAAAAGAGAGCTGAAACAAAGGAATAGAATAGTAAGTCCAGCTATAGACCTATATATAGTTAGAGGAATTCTGTATACGATAAAGATGTCATATTTCAATCACAAGGGAAAAGACAGACTGTTGATAAATGATTTTATAGCATCTGGAAAATAATTATCAGATATTGATACTTAATTTCCACCTTACCCTAATCCTAAGGTATTCAAAATTTAAATATATATATATATATATATATATATATATATATAAAAGAAAGATTTCCTCTGGGGGGAAAATACTGCTTTGAAAAAATTCAGAAAACTACTGTTATACAATAGGATTTCTAGGATTCCCTAATATTTTATTTATTTATTTATTTATTGGCTGCGCTGGGTCTTCGTTGCTGCGCGCAGGCTTTCTCTAGTTGCGGAGAGCAGGGGCTACTGTTCTTTGAGGTGTGTGGGCTTCTCATTGTGGTGGCTTCTCCTGTTGTGGAGCACGGGCTCTAGACGTGCAGTCTTCAGTAGTTGTGGCATGTGGGCTCAGTAGTTGTGGCTCGCAGGCTCTAGAGCACAGGCTCAGTAGTTGTGGGGCATGGAGTTAGTTGCTCCCCGGGATGTAGGATCTTCCCGGACCAGGGCTCGAACCCGTGTCCCTTGCATTGGCAGATGGACTCTTAACAACTGCACCACCAGGGAAGTCCGATTCCCTAATATTTAAGATTCTGCTTTTATTTTAAAAATTCACCAGAGTCTGTGTTAATATTAGAGACCTAATCTTCAAACAGAATTGAATTATGATAAAGGGCAAAAAAGTTTGCCCTCTTTCTCTTCATCTTGCATGAAGCCTTTTATAAACTTGATTGCTAGAATAGCCGGCCTTTTTGATTTCACTAAATTCTGTGAATTCTTTCTACATATAGTATTTCGTTGTTCTCCTAATAGAAACATACTATAGTTTCCCTTGGCTAAAACACATATAGGCAGTGGTGTGCTGGGAATGCTTAATAACTGGGGCAAAGGGACTGATTCATATCATTTGCTAATTTCCATGATGTAAATACTCCCTACAATAATAGCCTATTTCAAGCTACCAGTGTGATGTCACCAAATGTGGAGCTGGGAGGAGACACACACAGAATACTTAGTATTTCCACCATACAGATAGAATAAGTGTAAATAACTTCAAGAGCATAGCAAAATGTAGTCAAAGTAGTTAGGAATAAAATAATTAGGAAATGAGGAGTTTGAGTATTTACTGTTTTGCTATTAATGTGTTTTATATATTTAAATTAGTTGATTGTAAGATATACAAGAAATTGTTTCTGTGCTTCTGTGGGGAAATAGATTGTTTCAAAATGGGAGAAGACTTTTACTTTGCATTTTCTACTTTATTCTATTTTTTAGATTACCTATGTTAAAAGTTTTAAGCAACAACAACAAAAACAGTATTTAAAAAGAAGCTCTCCAAAATATTTTCATGTGTGGCTAACCTGGGGAACCAACAGTGGTTCTCAGTCACAGCTACCTACACTAAAAAAATGCGTTTCTTGGTTCTCTGGCACCGTAGAGCTGAATTCTGTGCTTAATTGCAGTGCCCAGTGCATTTTAACTATTTGTTTACGCTCTGTTACGTTCTTTCAAATTATTTGAGAAATCATTTGCCAAATGTGTATGTTAGAATGTAAAGAAAAATAAGAGAATTAAGACTAGGAAAAAACAGCAATCAAAATATAAAATAAAAATCTGGTGAATACAAGTACTATATAAATATGCCAAACTTAAGGCCCATCATATTGAACAACAGATTTTGCCTATGAGCTTCCTGGCAATTAGTGGGGGCGGGCAGGGGGAAGGAATAATATAATTCTTATCAGAAGGAAGGGCATCATTTTCTCAAAGAAAGCTAAGCATTGCATTGTACTGAATTCCAAAGTAAGTCTCACACATGTAATTTCATATATAGGGATACCAATATAATAGACAATGCCCTTAATACTATTCCCCTAGTATTTATAGCCATGGGTTTCACGTGGCAGTTTCTTATAATATACTTCAAGAAAAAACAAGAATGTAATATTAAAAAACAACTCAGTTAAAGTGAATTTTCCCCCAAAGAAGATAGGTATCATGTTTAGGAATATAATCTGGTAGTCGAGCTTGATCCAAATTTAGAGTGACACTGCCTACAGAAATAAAGGTTTAGAACAAGGATGGCAAAAAAAAAAAAAAAGGCAAATAAGTCCACTTAGCTTCCATCCTTTGTTGTGAGCTTATGTTGGTGCTGTGTTGACAAGGATTCGGAGACCAGGGTCAGCAGAAAAGATTGCAGTGAATGACTAGCAATTTCTCTCTTGGTCACAGGAATGAGTAGCAGAGAAACCTCTGCATGTTTGCCATCCTTACGCCAGGCTATTTTATGTACATTTCACTGGTCTCGGTCTTTAGTGTAAACTGGATTACAGACAGGTTGTTTGTTTATACTCTTTGATGAGGGCCTGGAGAGTATTGTATTTTACGTTGCTCTTTGAGAGTGTACATGGTATCTATGTTCATTGTGACTAATCCTAACGAGTCTGGTACGTCTGTCTTTCATCATTCTGACTTTTCATCCTATGCTTTGTTTCTTTAATATTAGTTATCCCATTTTAGTTAATCTCTCATCTCATTGAGTTTGTCCTTTAATGTAATAGAACACCATAATTATCTTTTTTTGTTTTGTTTTGGAGCATGATTCTGAATGCAGTGGAATGAGGAGAATTTGCTGAATGAGTAACACCAGGCGCCAATGAGCATGGTCACGTTACGTATTAGCATTATATAGTTTATTATCAGCAATAAGCTGTTTGTAATGCTTCCTTTTAACAAACTACAATGTAAATTCTTTTCTATTATTAGAACAGGAACTTGTAATCTAAAGATAATTTAGGGGGAATTAAAATAGTTCTGAAATTAAATGTTAATATCATTAACTATAATATTTTGGGATGTTTTTCTCTCTTCATAGCAATTTATACACTGCATGATTGTTCTAATCCACATATTACCTTAAAAACACAGTTCATCTGTTGGAAAAAATGCCTACTGACTCTCCTACTCTATTTCACCTGTTTGACTTTTTTTTATCTTATTAAAGAAAATAGTCCTTAAATGGGTATTTTATACCTTCCTTGTAAGAATATAAGGTGATATTACTTTTCTGAAGAGCAGTTTGGCAATATATATCAAAGATCTTCAAAATCTCAGCCCGTTTGACTTAGCTATTCCCCTTCTAGAATAATGTCATTGGAAAATAGTGATTTTTAAGTGTGGATTTTGGAGTGAGAGTGCCCGGCTTTGAATCTAGCCAATAAAGTTATAAGCTGTATGGACACCGGATTAATTGCTTAACTTCTGTAAGGCTCAGTCTTTTTTTTTTTTAATGTATTTATTTATTTTTTATTTATTTATTTTTGGCTGCGTTGGGTCTTCACTGCTGCGCGCGGGCCCTCTCTAGTTGCGGCGAGCGGAGGCCACTCTTCACTGCGGTGCGCGGGCCTCTTATCGCGGTGGCCCCTCCCGCTGTGGAGCCCGGGCTCCAGGCGCGCAGGCTTCAGTAGTTGTGGTTCGTGGGCTCCAGAGCGCAGGCTCAGCAGTTGTGGTGCATGGGCCCAGTTGCTCCGCGGCATGTGGGATCCTCCCGGACCAGGGCCCGAACCAGTGTCCCCAGTGTTGGCAGGCGGATTCTTAACCACTGCGCCACCAGAGAAGCCCCAAGGCTCAGTCTTTTCATTGGTAAAATAGGTATGAAAATAGCACATATCTCTAGGTGTTATTGTGAGAATTAAATGAAGTCATATACAGAAAGTGCTTAACATCCTGCTTAGTATAAAATGTTGATAAATAATTTCTGTTATTAGTAATCAGAGGAAGATTGTTCATCATAGCATTAATTAAAATAGTACACATACAGGAACGTATGATTTTCATTCATATGAAGGAATATTATACTATATAGTTGTTAAATGATGTTCTTAAAGAATATTTAAAGATATAAGAAAATGTTCATAATAACATTTAGTAGAAGGGCAGGACAAAAATCTATATGCTCTCAGATGTCAATTGATTGTTTTTAGTATTTTATAACATATTTATTAGAACATGTTTTTAAAATAGTCTTTAAAATGTTATGTCTTAAAATAATGTTTTTAAAAGATTATAGAAAAAACTTGAAAAGATAATACCAAAATGCTAAGACTGGATCACTGTTAAAGATTCTTAAAACTACGTGATAGGGATAGGGGGATTTATTTTATTAATACTATACTATTTGTGTATAACTTCATTTTTCATAATGTTTTTTAATAAAAGAATGACAAGAATAATAGATAAAAAAGGAAGTTTAAATCCTTGGAATTAGTGCTTTGTAATTTGTTTAAATGTAAATTACTTCTTGATCAGTGTTGTTATTTAACTATTATTGATGCATTTTTAAGGTTTTCAAAGAATTTGAGTGATATCAGACTTGTGAAAGGTTTGATAAAAATTATACCAAATATACATAAATATATATTTGGAATAATCTTTACCAAAAAGAAAGATGGTTTATTCAATAATGGAATTACTTGTGATTTTTATTGTCTTTTTTATACTTTTCTATCTCTTACAAAAATTCTACAATAAGTTCTTTTTAAGATCTTAATCAGAAGAAGCGTTAATCAATTTTTTATGAAATGATGTTTAACTTTTATGCTTTAATGACATTAATTCTAGTATTGAAAGCACTTTTACTCGTTGCTTCTTAGACTTGCCTTTGAACATGATATAATTCTCTAAAACAATTTTGGTGAAGGATGGGTTGTGTCGTACCGTCTGTCCAGAAAATAGGTATTTCAAGTATTTTCCATATATGAAAAATGATATAAGAACCGTCTTCACTACTGCATTCCCATAAATTTTATTTCCTTTTTTAAATAGTGTTTTTCAATACAGCCAGTGTTTGTATAGGCAACTTTACCTTAGTGAGAGGGAAGGGTATTATGAGTATTTTGGCAAAGTTCTCCCATCTGTAGGCAGAAATAAGACTAAGAGTAAATGAGTAGCTATTTCTTCCTACCTCTATAACTGAAATGATATTCAAATTTATAGGTCAATTTTATTTGTAGAAAATACTCCCTTTATAAACCGTAAGTTTATCTTGTAGGTGGCCTTCTAAAATAAACTTTATTTGATTTTATACAGTGTGTGCTCATGCTTTGGCTTTATGCCTGACCTCCCAGGTTGCAAACATCTCCAGTAGAAGCCAATATTAAAGAAAATGAACCCCAAAATAACCTAGAAAATATTACAGATGTTAGTAATAAATTATCCAGTAATATTCACGTTGGAGCCATAATAAATTATAATATTAACAGTGGTGGTCCTTAAAAATTGTCCCACTATTCACGAAGACATTTAATCTTTCCAACGTTCCAAATGAAATACATTATTGTTTTCTACTCTTAACAAAAGTTAGGTGTTAGGGACGTTGTGTTTGTTCATTTGACTGTTTCTATTCAATACAGAGGTTAAAAAATAAAAGCAAAACACCTGTATGTATAGCATCAACTAGCACCAAACCTTACTATATGTGAGAAAATTATCTATTTTGGAAGTCAGTTATATATACATTAAAAATTCAAATGATCTAAAATAGGGTATGCTAGGGACTTCCCCGGTAGCACAGTGGTTAAGAGTCCGCCTGCCAATGCAGGGGACATGGGTTTGAGCCCTGGTCCAGGAAGATCCCTCATGCCATGGAGCAGCTAAGCCCGTGTGCCACAACCTCTGAGCCTGCGCTTTAGAGCCAGCAAGCCACAACTACTGAACCCGCGTGCCACAACTACTGAAGCCCACGTGCCTAGAGCCCGTGCTCTGCAACAAGAGAAGCCACTGCAATGAGAGGTCCATGCACCACAACGAAGAGTAGCCCCTGCTTGCTGCAACTAGAGAAAGCCCGTGTGCAGCAACGAAGACCCAATGCAGCCAAAAATAAATAAATATTAAAAAAATAAAACAGAATATGCTAAAGACAAAATGACTAATCCTGACAAATTCTACAATTCACAATAAAAGTAATTTAGAAGTCTATGGAGGAGGGTGGGATCTTGAAGGAAAAAAGTGAATTAATTAAGTAAGAAAAAACGGAAGAAGAGGAGGGAGGATAAAGAGGGAAGGAGGCATTGCAGGCAAAAGCACACACTGCAGGACTG
Organism: Mesoplodon densirostris; assembly: GCF_025265405.1. NCBI lineage: Eukaryota > Metazoa > Chordata > Mammalia > Artiodactyla > Ziphiidae > Mesoplodon > Mesoplodon densirostris. The sequence goes on from NC_082661.1 coordinate 123,970,105, forward strand.
AAGTAGAAATATCATACAGGAGGCATATTGAGGAAACCATGTTGAAACAGACGGTTTATATAAGGCAGTGGTTTTCAAAATACATCCTGATGAACCCCTCCATGGGCTTGTTGGCAAAGGGGTGAAGAGGCCAGCTACTGAAGTCTTTAAGCAAGGTAGTAGAGCAGCTCAATATTAGGAAGGTAGAGTAGATATTAGGTAGTAGAGTAGATCAATATTAGGAAGATTGATCTGACATTGGAACCAGAGGCTGAGTTGGGAAACCATTCAGTAAGTCAGATGAGATGGCAAGAGCCTAAATGTATCATTGGCCACTGATTTGAAAATAAAAGAGGATGGATGTGTGGATGCTCACCAAGGAAGAACCAACAGGACTGAGTTACAGATTGGATGGACGATGTAGCAGGGGAAGGAGGCATCAAAGATCCATACACTGAGAGTGATGGAGAATCTCATGTTGAATTTAAATCCAGCGGTACTTGATTGCATGGGAATATGGAAGATAATATGTTGATTGTGTCCAAATTCTCAAGGGAAATACGAAGTGGGTGGAAATGGGTAACTTGAATATGTAAACTATAACTGTGGTGGCTAACTTTGGGATTATACCTTAGGTCTGCAGTGAGGATGAACACATAGCAGACCTGAGAGTTGTATTCTTGTTTACACCTCAGGTCCTAAGGTAAATCACTTTCTTAAAAGTCACTAAGGTGGAAAGCCTCTGTGCCTTGTGGGGTACCTGTGTTAAACTGAAAAGCCCTAGGCTCTGTGGCACAGCTAAAAATCTCATATCCAGAGTCTGGGTATTGGCTTCTGGTGAAAGAGCATTCACAGGGTAGTATCGTTAGGTAAGGCAGAGAATGTTAATCAAGTGACTTCCAGGTGGTGAGGATAAAACCCCCAACAAGAGAAGACTTGGTGTTCCTCTAACCTGGTTACACGAGCCCCAAACCCAGGGTTCAGCTTTGTGAAGGATAAGAAAGTCACGAGGGATTTATAGCCCCTCCCCCTCCCCCAAATAATCTGTAAGTAAACTAAAAAATCTCTCTTTATCTCTTATATAGAGATATAAATATTTACTTGCTCTCAGTGTAAGAATGCTTATTTAATAAATGGAAACATTTATTTAATGTAAAAGTTCTTAAATATACAGTATGTGTTAAGGGCTGAATTATGTCCCCCTCGCAAAACTTGTGTGTTGAAGTCCTAACCCGCAGTATCTCAGAATGTGACTGTATTTGGAGATAAGATCTTTAAAGAGGCAATTAAATTAAAATGAGGTATTTAGGGTGGGCCTGAATCCAATGTGATTGGTGTTCTTACAAGAAGAAGAGATTAGGACACACACATGGACCAAGGTATGACCACGTGAGGACACAGTGAGAATGTGACCATCTGCAATCCAAGGAGGAAGGCCTCAGGAAGAAACCAAATTTGCCAACACCTTGATCTTGGACTTCCAGCCTCCAGAACTATGAGAAAATAAGTATCTGTTGTTTAAAGCATCCAGATTGTGATATTTCATTATGACAGCCCTAGCAAACATAATACAGTATGTATTTCAGCAAACTTCATAAACAAAATTGAAAGATAACAATAACCTAGAAAAATATTGGCTAACATACAAAACAGACAAAGAACGGCCTCAAATCAACAACACTGTAGTAACAGTGAGCACACCTAGCACCCAGATCTGGGTCTTAAATACCATCATCCAATAAAAGGAACCGAGGCTGCTTGGAGGAGTGGCTGATTCTAGGAATGCGACCGGAAGTACACAGTATGAGCCTGGCGCATTATGTGTAGTGCCAGAAAGTAACAAATTGCTAAAAAAAAAAAGAAAAAATCCCTCACAATTATGGAGGTATGTCAGAGGGTCACAAGAACTAACCGAAAGATGTCCCAATGTTCAAAGCTTTTGAGCAACAAAATAAAGTATTATTGGATTAAAATCCAAAGTGTAAAATAAACCTACGAGTCCATATTGACATAAATACATTATTGAATAAATAAATAACTGGGGAAGAATAGACAAATCTCCCGTGCAGAAGAATTCCAAATAATTTATATAGCTACTCCACTCTCAAGGAGGTAGAGGGCAACTCCCCACTCAAGCATGGCCTGTGCATAGTGACTTCCTTCCAAAGACTACAGCATGGAGGTGGTGGGAGTAACCTTAAAGTTACCAAATCTAACACACACTACCTCAGCCTGGTGGTCAAGGTTAACATCAACAGTGATAAGCCATACTAATAGTATGTGCCCTTAATATGATGAGATGGAACTTAGCCTCCATGATCTTCCTCCCCCAAACCCACACCTCAGTCTAATCATGAGAAAAACATCAGACAAATGCCGGTCGAGTGGCCTCCTACAGCATAGTTGTCCCATATTCCTCAAAACTCAACATCAGGGACTTCCCTGATGACACAGCGGTTAAGACTCTGCACTCCCAATGCAGCGGGCCCGGGTTCGATCCCTGGTTGGGAAACTAGATCCCACACTCACACCTCAACTAAAAGTTTGCATGCCACAACTAAGGAGCCAGCGAGCCCCAACTAAAAGGAGCCCATCTGCTGCAACTAAGGAGCCTGTAAGCTGCAACTAAAGCCCAGAGCAACCTAATTAATTAATTAAAACAAAACAAAAAACACATGGTATAAAAAAACCATCAAGATCATTTCCCAAGCAAAGTCTGAGAAACTTACAGCCAAGAGGACCTAAGGAGGCAAGACAACTAAATATAATATGCTACCCTGGATTGGGATCCTGGGACAGAAAAAGGATGCTAGGTAAAAACTAAAGACATCTGAATAAAGTTTGGACTTTAGTTAATGATTTATTAATTATGATAAATGTACCATACTGATGCAAGATGTTATTGATTGGAGTTACTCAGTGTAGGGTATTGGGAATTATCTATACCATCTTCCCAACTTTTCTGTAAAAATAAAACTATGCTAAAATACTCTTTTTAAAAATAGATTAAAGAAAGAAAAGTAGACAACAGAATATCATACACTCATGTATCAAAAAACCAGTGAACACTTGAGAAAAACTCATACTTATAGTGCTCAGAAATGCACATTAGAACACATAAGGCAATTATTTTTCTCCTGTTTAGCTGGCAAACTTTTTTTAAATGATGATACACACGATTGGCAATGTATAGGAATGCAAAGTGGAACAACTTCTCTCGAGGGCATTTTTGGTAATAAGTAGAAATTTGTGTACTCTTTGAAGCAGCAATATCACAACCAGGAAGTGTATATCAGTGTGCATAGAAATGTTTTTCACAGTATTATGTGCAATAGCAAAAATCTGGAAATTAACCAAAAGCCTATAAATATGGGACTGTTTAAGTAAATTATGTGAATCTCAATGTGGAATGTAATGAAGGTATTAATACTGTAGACTAATATTTGAAGACAAAAAATTCCATGATGTTATGTGAAAATGCCAATTGTAAACCATATATACTGTGTCATGCCATTTCTGTATCTGACACACACACACACACCCTCTTGGATCTGGAATTTGGTGAAATAATTGTAACAGAGAGCATTAAATTAAGTCCTATTAGTGATTGTCATTTTATAAATGCTTTAAGAGTTACTTTAGAATGGATAGAGATGTGGTGTGTGTGTATATATATATATAGATATATAGATATATAAACACAATGGAATATTACTGAGCCATAAAAAAGAAAGAAATAATGCCATTTGCAGCAACATGGATGGACCTAGAGATTGTCGTACTGAGTAAAGTAAGTCAGACAGAGAAAGCCAAATATGTGATATCACGTACATGTGGAATCTAAAAACAAAGTACAAATGAACTTATCTACAAAACAGAAAGAGAGTTACAAATGTAGAAAACAAACTTATGGTTACCAGGGGGTAAGGGGGGAGGAATAAAATGAGAGATTGGGAATGACATATACACACTACTATATATAAAATGGATAACTAATAAGGACCTAGTGTATAGCACAGGGAATTCTACTCAATACTCTGAAATGACCTCTATGGGAAAAGAATCTAAAAAAGAGTGGATATATGTATAACTGATTCACTTCTCTGTACACCTGAAGTTAACACAACATTGTAAATCAACTGTACTCCAATTAAAAATTTTTTAACTTAAGATATATTGTAATAAATGTATCAAGTATTATTTCACAGCACTGTCATAATTAGAAATCAGTGCGTCTCAAACCAATGCAGTGAAGGGCCACTTTTTCCATTATCCCAAATTATGTGTGTGTGTGCATGCATGTTATGTTTTAGGTATACTACACATGGATAAAAAGTAGGATTTGCATACAGTAAAGTGTTGCCTGTGGTTATTTCTGACTGGTAGCATTGGGGCAAATTTTATTCTTTTGGCAATTTTGTACATTTTCCAAATGTTCAAGGATCTACAGAATATTTTTTGTAATTAGTAAAAAAGATTTTAAATGGCAGTTTTTAAAAATAAATCTTTTCTTCCCATGAAACTACCTAGAATATTGAAACCATCTTTTTGTTTAACAAAAATTGTATTTTTAGTTTGCTTTTCTGAGTGGATTTATACACAGAGTTTTCATACACATTTACACTGTCATGTGTTCTCCATGTACTTTCTACTTTTCTATTAGGTGAAATTTTCATGAGCTGTTAAAAGCATTATTATGTTTGATTAGTCCTCTTGTACTTTTTACTTTTAGGTTGGTGTTTGGAATGCTTTATCCTGCATATTATTCATACAAAGCTGTGAAAACAAAAAATGTGAAGGAATATGTAAGTATAGTTTCGTGAGTGATCAATTCTAGTTGAATGTATCCATCATATACAGTACTAGAAAAACTGCCATTATTTTAGAAACAGCTGGAATAATGTTTTGGGTTAAAAATGTGATATAAATGTAATAAAGTTAGTCTTTTTTTAAACTAATTTTGAATACAATTGCAAAGTGGAGTTTCAAAAATAGTTTGCTGTCACTTGGCATTTAAATAAATATGATCCCCAAATGAGTAATTGGATCTCTTATTCATTTAGACTTTAAGTCCCAGTAAAATAAGAGGTTGGGAAATTGTCTGTTTTTTAGTCTTGTAAATTGATAGGTACACCAAGAATATCTCTCTGGTCCCAAAACCTTTTTTCTTCCTTCATAGTTGTTTTGTCCCTTTCTAATTGATTTAATTACATAGATACCTCATGACTACTGACAATTACAACCTTTTTTCTTCTTGAATCATACTATATTTGTAATGATTTCCTCTTCAGTCATCAATGTTTCTTTCCTCTTTTACTTTCCTCTTCCCCATTCCTTAAGTGTTTTTTTTTAATTTCAGTAATTTAAAAAATTTTCTTCCTTTCTTTATTACTCATTCATTTATTTACACATTTTTGTAAGTTCTCCCTCCCAATTTTCGCCATAATGTTCAATGGTAAATGAGCTTCCCCACCTATAAATCCTGGCATAAGTTTACTATTTGTGATGAAGGGAATTTTCAGAGAATAGCAAAAGCATAGCTTATGAGTGGTTAATCAACAGGGGTAAGCAGTCAACACTGAGAACTACACATCAGTCGCTGTGGTTCTTTTTTTAATTGAGGTGACATTCAGGTAACATAAAACTAACCATTTCATAGTGAACAATTGGTGGCATTCACTACATTCACAATCTTGTGCAAACACTACTTCTATCTACTTCCGAAAGATTTTTCATCACTCCAAAATAAAACAACATACCCGTTAAGCAGTTACTTGTCACACTGCCCCTGCCCCCCAGCCCCTAGCAACCACCTATCTGCTTTGTTTGTATGGATTCTAGGTATTTCATATAAACTGAATCATATAATATGTGACCTTTTGTGTCTGGCTTCTTTCTACCTAGGATAATGTTTTCAAGATACATCCACATTATATCATGTATCATTATTTCATTCCTTTTTATGGCTGAGTAAAACTGTATGCATATAGAACATTTTGTTTCTCCATTTATCCACTGACATACATCTGCATTGTTTCCAGCTTTTTAGTATTACGAATAATGCTGCTATAAACATTTGTGTACAAGGCTTTGTTTGAGTACGTAATTTCAGTTCTCTTGGATATATAGCCATGGTTCTTTACAAGGGATCTTGGATGGTAGCCTTGTCATCCAGCTTATCAAATGACCAGAGAACATATTCTTTATTCTATTTGTTCAGGGTAGTTTGTTCTTGTTTTTTGAGTAGGGGGAGGCTCTGAAACCTTTATAGCTAACCCATCCTATTGAACATTTATATTCACTTTTTATCTTCTGTATAAAACCAATTTTGAAGTAAAGTATATACAAATTAATTAGAATGGTGGAATATACCTAGCAGAGGTAGAGAGGTTATTCAGTTGAGCTCTGAAATTTTTCTGTCCTTTTAATATATATATTTATCTCTTGGATCTAAGATTGGTGCAGTCTTAAGAGATGGAACCACATTAAGTCCTAGTAATTTAAAGTAATTGTTAACGGCCTGAAAGGCCATGTATTAATATATATCAAAAATAAATTCTTCAAATTTTGTTTTATGGTACTGGCATACTTTAGTTTTTAGAAACAAGCAAGTTTCTTCAGTTAAGAGTGCTTCTCAAGCTACCTGTGGTATAGGACCAGTTTGGGATTTTTTGTTTTCTTTTTAAATAATTTCCATTAAGTCATAGACAAATACTTTTTAAAATAAAATAAAAAGTAATTACTAGAAAAATGAAACGAAACCCCAAGAACATACGAAATACAACCCCAACTTTCTTTTATTATTAGATTCAGTAGACCTGAAATTACTGACAATTTTGTATTTAAAGCAAAACAGTAACAATTCACAGCCTTGCACTAGTCCATAGACAACACTTTGCCTTACAGTGTCATATTTGAATTTAATTGGAATTCTCTTTTGAAAGATAAAAATAAGAGTTGCTCTTCATTTCCAAACACCATGAAAATATGAGCTGGGAGTATACAACTGGCTAGTACTTAATAATTGTACTGGCCAATACAATGCTCCTTATTTGAAATGTTTATGATACTGTTATTAAATGAGGTCCTTTTTCTGAACCTAATTAATTATATAGTTGAAGTACATGGTGATATGTTTCTCAACTCTGGGTCCATCTTACCTATAAAGTATTATACACCCAAGGTAAACAATAACTGGTAAGCCTCTGTGTGTCTTTGTGTACCTGTTTCTGCTTGAGGTATTCTCCTATCTTCCTTCCCAATGTGCAATGTTTTTTTGGGGAAAAAAAGTTAGGTACAAGTTGAAAATGAAGCTCTAATAATATAAGGGTATTATCAGCAGGTACACAAATACCATCCCCTAAAATAAAAGGTAAGTTAGCAAGAAGAAATGTAAAGGTATTCATAACAAATTATAATAAAAAGAAACAGACCCGTTATGTGTTAATGCTAAAACGGCAGAAAATATGGTGTTATTTAGGTATTGGTCTAAGAACCATTATAAAAATATTAGTCTATTTCTTACTATGTGTCAATTTAACTTTATTAATGTTAACTTTTAAGGACATAAAAACATGGATTGGTGAGTTTTATCCCTTAATGCAACACTCAATTTTTATTACTAGATTGGTCTATAAATTTTTATTACTAGATTATTTTATAAATTTGGGATTAATAAGAATGGTCTAACCCTGAAATTTTTTTTAAATTTATTTATTCATTTATTTAATTTTTGGCTGCATTGGGTCTTCGCTGCTGCACACAGGTTTTCTCTAGTTGCTGAGAGCAGGGGCTACTCTTCGTTGTGGTGTGAGGGCTTCTCATTGCGGTGGCTTCTCTTGTTGCGGAGCACGGGCTCTAGGCGCGCGGGCTTCAGTAGTTGTGGCACACGGGCTTCAGTAGTTGTGGCTCTCAGGCTCTAGAGCGCAGGCTCAGTAGTTGTGGCACACAGGCTTAGTTGCTCCGCGGCATGTGGGATCTTCCTGGACCAGGGCTTGAACTTGTGTTCCCTGCATTGGCAGGCAGATTCTTAACCGCTGCGCCACCAGGGAAGCCCCCTAACCCTGAAATTTTAATTCTGCTTCATAAGTTAAAGATAATGTGACCTATGGAAGAGAATCTGTTAACATTCTTATTCAAACTGATGGAAAAACTATAGACTTGACATGTACTGATATACATACATATCTGCATATATGCTTATTTGGAGATATACTTCACCTATTGCCTTACACAGCTTTTACAGAATAACTCATAAACAAAGTTAAGAATTATCTATACATAATTTTGCTACAGTATTACAACTCCGGAAAAAGTTTTTGTTGTTGTTGTTGGCAAGTACCAATGGCAAGGGCCAATTTGTTGTTGACACTGCTATGGAGCAAAATCAACAAGGGAATTTTTTTTTCTAACCTTATATCATTAAGTTTTCTAGGATCTCTTTCCTATTCCAGCCCTGGAGCATTATTATATCACTTTTAGGGTCATTTAAAAGCCTTTTTTGTCTATAGCCTGTTCTTTTCCATTTTTTAAGGAAGTTTTTAGCATTTTTGAACACTATTAACCAGGGTATCTGAAAGTCTTAATTATCTTGGAAAGAACATCAAGGAGCTAAAGCTTCTAAGGATGTCCAGGTGTTCCCCTATTCAAAGCTATCCTCAGTAAGGGATTCAACCCCAAGATGTAACTGCTGAGACTTAAATGCTATTATTGGAAAAAGTTTTCTTAACCATCCCTTTGGGAATATCAGAATCATGAGTAATTGAAGAGAAACTAGGCAACTAGAAAGGCAGGTGGCTGGCATTGGTTTGATTATTACATGGTAATCAACTCTGCTTCACAAATTAAAGGAGAGCTAGAGCAAACGCAAAAATAGGCACCGAAACAGGAAAGGCAGGAATCTGCTTTTGACAAGGAAATTTGATACAGCTCTAGAGACCTCCTGGTGACTGAGTTGTCTGCCATCAAGTTTGCTGAAGAGACTAAGCAGATATAATACTAGAAAGATAACATCTTACATTTATATAATTTCCTACCAATTTCAAAATACTTTTGTATATTATTGTTTCCAATTGCTACTATAACAATTACCACACACTTACTGGCTTAAACCAACACAAGTGTATTCTCTTACAGTCTCTGAGGTCAAAAATCTGAAATGGATCCACAGCTACATTCCTTGGTGAGGCTACAGGGGAAAATTAGTTTCCTTATCTTTGCTAGCTTCTACGGGCTGCGCACACTCCTTGGCTTACGACTGTATTCCTCCATCTTCAAAGCCAGGAACAATTGACTGAGACCTTCTCAAGCTGCCAACTCTCTGGTTCTCCCTTCTGCCTTCCTCTTCCACTTATACAGACTCTCGTGACTACACTGGATTCACCTGAGTAATCCAGGCTCCTCTCCCAGTCTGAGGGTCAGCTGATTAGCAAACCTGAATTCCAGCTGCAGCCTGATTTCTACTTTAACACACAACCTGACATATTCATAGGTTCCAGGGCTTAAGACATGGGCATCTTTGGGGTGGGGGACATTATTCTGTGTACTGCAATATCTCACTGGCCCTTACTCTATAAAGTAGTAAGGAATATTAGAATATTATAGGCTCAGTGAAATGAATTAACTTGCCCAGAGTCACATGGATCATTAAGGCAGGAATGGTACCAGATTAGAAAAATAAATGAGGATTCTATCTTCACGAAAAAGTTGAAAGAGCTTTCACAACCAGCCAGTGAATATGCCCCTGATTAATTGTAAGGTAGGTCTTCAGGGGCCACAATTATATGGATATTTTCTAAGAAGAGCAATGAGGCAGCTTAACCAGTACTAGGGCAGGACCCATAAGCATCTAAATCAACCGTGATCAAAATAGTTAAAGACGAAATGAGAAGTTTTTGAAGGTTCTCTATAGTCTTGGCAGTTCTTTAAATATTTCGAACTTAAATTTACTTCTGACAAAAAAAAATTTTTTTTAAGTGTTTTACTAAAGGTAGCAAATATTTTTCTGGGTGGTCTGGTGTATTTTTTTTTTTTTTTTTTGGCCGTCAAAAATTTTGAATATCATTTTCTTGCTGAGTCTCACCTAAACTTAGTCATCCAATTTTACCTCTGACTTATAGAAGTTTTATAAAAACTCTGTTCTCACAAAGTTCTCTTGTATGGTAATCCCATCCAAATTTGCTTTGCATATGGTAGTTTCTTAGTAAAATTAACCTTCTTAAAATTCCCGTTATATTTTTAATAGTCTTTTATACTATCTGTATTGTATTTTTTATATGTGTTTGTTTGTCTTCCCCACCAGATAAGCTCCATAGAGAGTTCTGTTGCTTTGTTAATTGCTATATTCCTGTACCTAGAACAGTCCATGTTACATAGTAGCTACTCAATATTTTTTTAATGAGTGAATAAAAAAAGAAAGAAGAATTGACTTCTAAGTATATAAGAAATATTAAATAGTGTTTCAAGAGCATGTACGTTTAAGTGGATTAGTCTAGTTTCTCAGCTTTGATTCTACTGGGTTAAGGAGAACACAGTCCAATCTGACTTATCCCTAAACCCAGTTACTTTGTCATGTTTGGTTGTTACCTAAATTCTACTGATATCTACTTCAAAATTATTTTCTGAAAGCAAACATTTTTTATTAATTTACTTCCTCAGACCCTAACTACTACCATTCCCCTTAAGCCTGCAAATAGTTGATTGCACCTGATAAAACAGATGCTGTATTCAAATCAAAACAAATGGAAAGTGCTGTGTATTTTGGCAACCTTCCTTTCTTCCTTTGCCTATTTTTAAAACGGAGCTTTCCTAGCATATAATTTCCTGTATAGTGTGGCTGATATGGCCTACTTAAAGTCTTTCAGTCTTGCAGTAATTGAAATGTAAACTCACTGAAGAATTAGAATGGTTTTGCAAATTTTTTCAAGCTTATACCATCTCATGACTTGAAAATAGAGTGTTTACTTCCAAGTTGTGTATAATTGCTGTCACTTTTCTAGGAAAACAGTGTTCTTACTCTAAGAATGTTGGAGAAAGTGGCAATGAAAAAGACTAGCTAAAAGCACTTACAAATCAAAATCAGACATTTGGTCCTGAGATTTACTATGAGCCAGAACAAAGAACAGGGAAAACTCTGGGAGATTACTTTTTTAAAGGCCCTCTCAAACACTGTTGACTTGGCTTTTGAAAGTGACCTAATTTGTGACTGAATATTTAGGTGATATGAAAGTGAACAAATACGCTACATGCTAGTTCTGCAGTTCTTGTCAGTTGGTAAAATCTGAAGTTGTCTACTAATTCTGTCTACTAGATAGAAGTTTGTCTACTAGTTATAAGGGAAAAAAACATAGTGAAAAAACATAGTAAAGAACTTTTCTTTATTGTCAAAAGTGCTCCCCAGGCATCTTTTCATATTTTGGATTAAAAATACTCATTTGATTGAAAGGTTTTAATAATTTGGGAAGTGTAAAGATTAACTCACTGATTAAAGGGGGATTTTTTTTTAATTGTTTGAAAATTAGTTTTGTCAGGCCACATTCCTATCTGTTTATATTCTTTTCTGATCTACTTTTAATTTAGTTTTTGCTTTTATCAAAGCTGTACTTATTTATAATTTTTAAATCAAACAGTTGTCCAAGGCTTATTATGAAAAACAACAGTTCCCCACCCTCCTCATCCCTATTTCTAACTCTAGAGGCAACTACTTTCAGTTCGTTTATCCGGATCCTTTAGTATTTATTTCCACATCTAAATACATGCTCATATTGCTGCTTCTTAATTTTTCAGAGGGATCTCATCAGTTGACTTCCTTCTATTAAAGATGATTTAGTAGTTACCCAATGTCACTATACTTGCATAATTTCCCTGTAGCCTCCCAGTGTCATTAGTTTGTAATTTGGGTTGGATCAGTATTCAGTCTTTACATTACTGAGGCTAAGTTAGAAAGAAGCAATAGAATATAAAGAACCATCTAGAACCAGGCTGCTTGTCTTATCATCTTGGCCCTATCCCTTACTAGCTGTATCTTTAAACAAGTTTTTATTTATTTATTTATTTATTTATTTATTTATTTGGCTGTATCGGGTCTTAGTTGCGGTATGCAGGATCTTCATTGCAGCACACGGGCTTCTCTCTAGTTGTGGCGAGCAGGCTCCAGAGCACACAGGCTCAATAGTTGTGGCACGCGGGCTCTAGAGCGTGCAGGCTTAGTTGATCGGCGTCATGTAGGATCTCAGTTCCCTGACCAGGGATTGAACCCACATCCCCTGCATTGGAAGGCAGATTCTTAACCACTAGACCACCAGGGAAGTCCCTGAACAAGTTAATTTTTTGCCTCAATTTTCTTATCTGGAAGATGAGAACAGTAGTAGTACTTACCTCCTCAGGTGGTTGTGAAGATTATATGAGTTAATGAACACAAAGCATTTGAATCGGTACCTGTTACATAAGATTTTTTTTCACGATGTAAACACTGTTTGCATCTGGTCCCTATAGTATCCTACCGTGACCATTCTTTTTCTGCCTGGTATTGTCTTGTTTTTTTTGTTTCGTTTTGTTCACTTCTTTGGTATCCTCTGTTCTCAATGCAAATTTAGACCCAAACTCTGTGACAGTTGTGTGAATTTCTTCTCAGTGCATTCTCATCCGTTAGATATTCTGGACTGGCTCTTTTTTAATTTTATTTTTGTTTATTTGTTTGTTTGTTTGTTTTTGGCTGTGTTGGGTCTACATTTCTGTGCGCGGGCTTTCTCTAGTTGCGGCGAGTGGAGGCCACTCTTCATCACGGTGCGTGGGCCTCTCACTGTCGTGGCCTCTCTTGTTTGGAGCACAAGCTCCAGACGCTCAGGCTCAGTAGTTGTGGCTCACGGGCCTAGTTGCTCCGCGGCATGTGGGATCTTCCCAGACCAGGGCTCGAACCCATGTCCCCTGCATTGGCAGGCAGATTCTCAACCACTGAGCCACCAGGGAAGCCCTCTGGACTGGCTCTTGTCTTTGATCCTTAGATTTCTTGATCTCCTGTTTTCCTCTTTCTTATTTTACTTCCTCATTTTGATGCAATGCCTTCTTCCCGAGAAGGCTTTTTGAGAGGTAAATTTTTTTTGAGATGATAAGCTGGAAATAATTTTCCTTCATAATTTCCTTCAGAATTTTGTCTTTTAGCTTCTTGTGTTGCTGTGCAGACGTCTGAAGGCATTCTGATTCTTACCTGCTTGTGGGATCTTTTCTATGTCCCCATTGTTTTAAAATTTCGTGATGACATGGCTCAGTGTGAGCCAATTATAATCAATTTTGTTAAACCCTCAGTAGTCTCTTTTAATCTGGGAATCCTTTGTTTTTCGGCTTTGGGAAATTTGGTTAAAATTATTTCTTTATGATTTTCTCCACTTCATTTTCACTGTTTGTTCTATCTGGGATTCCTTTTATTCAGTTAGAAAGCCATTTGGACTAATTCTCTAATTTTTTGATCTTTTTTTCTTCTCTTTCCTATCTTTTTCTTTTTTGCTCTATTTTATGGTAGAGTTTCTCAATTTTATCTTCTGTGTTTAATTTCTAAGAGCTCCTTTTATTCTCTGAATGTTCCCTTTTTCAATAGCGCCCTATTCTTATTTTGTTTAAAATAACTTCCTTTTTGTCTGAGGATATGAATGATTTCTTTTTAGACATGTTCTTTCTACAGTCTCTCTCCTTTGAATTCTGTTTTTTTTTTTTTGTTTCAATCTCTGTTTTTCACATATGATTTTCTCAGATGTTGGATGACCCTTGGTTCTCTGCTCATATTTGAGTATTATAATGAAAAGCTGATTCGAAGTCCTATACCCATGAAGAGGCTTGCTGTATGTGATCTTCACTACAGGGTGATCTGACTAGGCAATTAAATTTGTTCCTAGGACTGCCATAAGGAAGTGCCACAAACTGAGTGTCTTAAAACAATAGAAATGTATTGTCTCACCGTTCTGGTGACTAGATGTGGACAGGGCCACATTCCCTCTGAAACCTGTTGAGAATCCTTTCTTGCCTGTTTCTAGCTTCTGGTGGTTGCCAACAATCCTTTGTGTTCCTTATCTTTCAGCTGCTCCACTTCAGTCTCTGCCTCTATTATCATATGATGTTCTCCCCTCCTGTGTCTTTGTCTCTGAGTCTCTCTTCTTCCTCTTTTAAGGACACCAGTCATATTGGGTTAAGGGACTACCATACCCCACTATGACCTCATCCTAACTAACTGTATCTTCAGTGACCCTATTTCCAAATGAGGTCACATTCTGAGGGTTAGAACTTTGTATTAGTCTTCTCAGGCTACCATAACTAAATGCTACACACCGAATAACTTCAACAACATGAATTTGTTTTCTCACAGTTCTGTAGGCTGCAAATCCAAGATTAAGGTGCCATCAGGGTTGGTTTTTGGTGACGCCTCAAGGAAGCTTATAGACCTTCTCTCTGTGTCCTCATATGACCTTTCCTCTGTGCATGTATGGAGAGAGAGATCTCTGGTGTCTCTTACTTTTCTTATAAGGACACTAGTTCTATTGAATTAGGGCTGCATTCTTATGACCTCATGTGATCTTAATTACCTCCTTAAAGTTCCTGTCTCCAAATACAGTTACTCTGAGGGTTAGGGCTTCAACATGTGAATTTTAGGGGGACAGAATTCAGTCTATAACAGACTTCAACATATCTTTCTGGGGGACACATCTCAACCCATAACAATCATTTCCTTAAAAAATTATCGATGTCTATATCTCTAGGTGTTTTCTTTTGTGCCAGGCAGATTCTTCAGAGAAGACTCTTCCATTCTGAAAGGTACTTGGTTGCTGGCATTCTGGTGGGAAAATAAGGGTTGGGGACCCTCAATATTTTATAAACTTTTACTTAATCCCTATTAGCCCTACTCTCAACTGTGCCAGAGATTTGCAAATCCAGCGATCCTCTGATTCACCCTTTCCAGAGAATAAGCCTCAGGGTCCTGCTAGGGGAGGGAGGGGCATCACCATACAGCTGAAGTGGGAGGACATCTAGGGGCCTACCTGCTCCTTACAGGTATCCTTACAGCCATCCTTCTTTTGCCTTTTTTTCCAAGAATTGTGTTACCAATTTTTGAGCCTTTTGGAAGCTCTGCAGTGTAAAGTTGGGCTGCTTCTCAGCTTTTCCCACTGTCCACTTATTGTTCAGTTTTCTCAGGTCTCCTGAGTCAGTTACTACTCAGCCATTTCCTTCTTGTGTCCAAAAATGTTGATGCTCTCTTCTCTTCTATATTTTTCTGGACTTAAGTGTTTTAAGTGAAAAATCACTTTACTGTTGCTTTAAAGAGATTTGTGGTGGGGAATGCAATTAAATGTGTGTATTCATTGTACTATCTTTACCCATATTTCCAAATTGACTTTGTGAGTGGTATACTTGTGGTTGATTTATACTGTAATATCAAATAAGACTTGTTTTACCATTAACATTGGTTTTTAAAAAGTGTTCACATAGGAGATAGGTTTAAAGTAGTAATACATATTATCATTTTTTCAATCCTTGACAATTTTAAAATTCAATTTTAGCTGACATGCAATGAATATGTGTATATCTTGTTTTGAGTTATAGTTGTTCACAAATCAAGTTGTGATAAAATCACAGTTTCTACTTGAGACAGTTAAAAAATTCACTTGGGATACTTCATTATTCTTTAATGAACTACCATTAAATCAACTTACATTTACTTAAAGTGGGTGATGAGTATGCTTTGTAAACTTAATTTTTTTCTGTTGGGTTTACTTATTTTATACATAGTCCATGTTAGTATGTAACTTCACTGCTTGCAGTAATTGATGCTGTTATAATTATCAAGTAACTTATACTCTTCCTCATGTCTTCTAAAAACAATTTCTTCATGATCATCTTAGGATCATTACAGTGGATCCACTTTAGGAAACAAGTGTTAAATTTGAATTAAGGTTATATAATTGGGGGTGTTAAATGAAAGCCTAACACAGTTCCTTCTAAAATTTTTAAATGTGGGGAATTCCCTGGCAGGCCAGTGGTTAGGACTGTGCTTCCACTGCTGGGGGCCTGGGTTCAATCCCTGGTTGGCCAAAAAAAAAAAAGCAGCTAAAATTTAAAAATATGATTTAGAGTACCCCTTGACCTTTAGGAAGTAAATTGAAAGCATTCCAACAATTTTCACACTAAGATGGAGCTAGCCAACCACAGCTGTCTTGTCCTTTTCTAGCTTCCAATGCAAATGCTTTGCAAAACCTACGGAAAGAAAAAAATCCTCATGGTAACATTTAAATCTAACAGGCTAAGTCAGGCTTTTGCTAATATCTAGGAAGAATTTTACTAACTGTAGTGCCAATGGCAATAGATTTTTAAAAACAGGGACAGAAACCGTTGTTTCCATTAAAGGAAATGTTGTTAAGCAGTAAATTGGAGCGAGACCTAGCCACCTCCACCCTAATCCCTAGTGATGGAACAGCTTAAAATCATAAAAGCTACAGCAACCAAAAAACTCAACTGCCACCACCTTCTCTGCAGGAGAACTGTGTTCAGAGGCAGCCAGTGTTCTGCCTCCCCCATATCTGTTCAGAAACCATTACCTCACTACATTGAAGAAAACCCCCAATAAGTTCCAAAGGGGAGAAATAATGAGTACAAGAGAAGTTCAAAAGTGCAGTACTAGACGAATTCAAAAATAAAAATGACAGTAATACATATTACAATTTATGTTCTTCAATGTAATAGCTTTAAACACCTTTATTTTGAACAGGAGGGAAGAATAATGAAACATTCAACTCACAAAGCAAGAAGAATATCAGAATTAAAGGAATCTGTAAAGAAAGTAGGATGAATAAAGCAATAAAAAAAGCAGAAATAAAAATAAAAACAAAACCAAGAGAATTACAATATCTAAGAGTTGTTCCCTTCAATGAGTCTAGTCAGATAAACACTTGAAATAGCTTAAGGTATGGAGAAGAGTAGAAAAAGGATTGACAAAATAAACAAGAAAGGGTTTAAGCGAGCAATGCTAAACTTAAGTGACAGAAAATTAAGACTGTATAACGGAGGGCTTTAAATGAATGCATAACATAGTTCTTTCTAAAATTTTAGAATAAATTTTTTTTGGACCTAGAGAGTGTCATACAGAGTGAAGTAAGTCAGAAAGAGAAAAACAAATATCGTGTATTAACACATATATGTAGAATCTAGAAAAATGGTATAGATGACCTTAACTGCCAAGCAGAAATAGAGACACAGATGTAAAAAACAAATGTATGGATATGAAGGGGGAAAGGGGTGGGGTGAGAGGAATTGGGAGATTGGGATTGACACATATACACTATTGATACTATGTATAAAATAGACAACTGACGGGAACATACTATATAGCACAGGGAACTCTATTTAATGCACTGTAGTGTCCTAAGTGGAGGGGATATGTGTATATGTATGGCTATTCATTTTGCTGTGCAGTAGAAGCTAACACAACATTGTAAAGCAACTATACCCCAATAAAAATTAATTTTAAAAAATAAGTAAATAAAATAAAAATGGAATGTTTTCTAATAATGTAAGATATACCTATTCTTTATTTTTCCTTTTCAGCTAAAGTTTACATTATTTAAGCAGAGAAGTTTCCTCTTTTACACAACACTAGGATCTACCTTTGGAATGTTCAGATATGTACATCATCTTCCCATTACGTAATTTTAGTAATATAGTGCTTCACCAACTACAGCTGTAATAATCAGATTGTCAGCCAGATTGCCATCACACTGTGAAAGGTCCTCCTAAAAATATGAAAGCTAGAGCTGTTCCTGAAGATTTTAGCTAAGTAAGAAAAATAAAATCTTTCTGAAAACCTCATGTAATTTTAAAAGCTCATGAGAGAGATGTTACTTCAGAAATGTAATAGATTGTAAAAAGATGAAGTTCTTTTGAAAAACTGTAAAAATTTAAAATATATTGAATTATACAAATATATGAAATTTTGTCTATCTCTTCTCTGTCAGGATAAATATAGACTGATTCCTTTTTTTTTTTAAACCACAGATCCAAACTCTGCAGGTAAAATGGAAAAATTCATCAAAAGGTCTTGAAAAGTCACAGAAGTAGATTGAGTTGAGTAATTTTATTTTATTTATTTTTTTATTTTTTTGCGGTACGCGGGCCTCTCACTGCCGTGGCCTCTCCCGTTGCGGAGCACAGGCTCCGGACACGCAGGCTCAGCGGCCATGGCTCACGGGTCCAGCCGCTCCGTGGCACGCGGGATCCTCCCGAACCGGGGCACGAACCCGTGTCCCCTGCATTGGCAGGCGGACTCTCAACTACTGCACCACCAGGGAAATTGCAGAGAGTTACTTTGAACTAAGAGGTCATTCCTTCCTAAATTCTGCTCTCGGGAACAGTTCCTGTAAGCAATTCCTGCTTTTTACATTTTCTTTTCAACACCCCTTTTAAATTAATTATCATCTAGTTTTTAAACATTTTTGCACTTTTTCCTTCTCTCAAGTTTCTCAAACTACTGAGGTCAGGGATGAGATACATGGGGCTTCTGTGATTCAAGAACATTGAGGAAGACCAAGGCAATCTTGTGAAAGAGTATCCATTTCTAGTTACAATCTGCCCCATTTTAATTGATTTTAACACCAGATACATCTGTATAATGTGAGGCTTTCTTCCTCAGAATAACAGGATATTCTGTGAGGTCTTTGGCAGTGACGTCTGGAAACTGCATAAACCATGTTGCTGCAAGTTCAGCATCTGAAAGTATAACCGACTCCCAAACATCCAAGTCCTGGAAAGCTATAAAGTGAAGACAGTGGGGCAGTGGGGGAAGAAGTACCCCAAAGTCAAGGAAGTCCAAATCAATCCTAGTCTAACATATTCACCTCCAACACATGCTCCCTCTTTTTAAAGGGAAAAAAAAAAAAAAAACTGTTTCAACCAAGGTCTCTACTCACTGTGGATTGAAATTCAACTAGCTTATTTTCAAGCATGCTTCTAACTTAGCACAGCTCTGGGAAAAATCCCATAATTGAGCCATCTGGGTTGGATAAAAGAGGGAGTTTTTCTATTTGATTTCTCACATTTTGTTCCTTTGTTTTTAATGGGGAAAAATCATTATGAAGTAACCAAATTATTGCATAATGTTAGTGAAACAGGAGAAATCTTTTCAACTCGATACTGTTTCTAAAGAAATCTCTATTAGAAGATCTGTCTGTGGTCTCTGAAATGTGGTATAGAATGAGTGTTTTGGGTGAACTGACTTGAGGGAATAACTAATAATGGTCAGAAAATAAAGTTCTCTTTGGGTGGTCTGAAATTCAGCAGTGTTTATTTCTTTTCAGACTCAGTAAGGATATTTTTTTCCAGTGAAGCATATTTTAGCATTTTATGCCCTGGATTTACTTAGTGTGGTTATAATTGAAATCATTAGGCATGTGTAATTTTTCATTTTTTCTGAAAAACCAGCATTAATTGCTTTATGATTCAAAGAATCTGAAATTAAGAGACATTGGAAAGTTGTTTAATCTCTGAAAACTTTGAAAACAACTTTGACAAAATAGACTATGCTGTATGTTATATAAATTGCTGTTTGCAGTCCAGAGTTACTTGTTTGAATCTTACATCAATTCAGATCTTAAAATTAAGAAAATGTTAAGTAAAAGACTCCCCCTGTGTTTGCTTTACTAGGCACAGGGGTGCTAGGTCCTGGGAACATGATGATGAACAAGACAATTTCAGTCCCTATTGGTTGTTAGGGGCAAAAAGCAGAGGCAGATGTTATACAGACCGTTTCACAAATACGCCACAAAGAGAAAGTAGCATGCACAAAAATTATGTATGACCTTTGGAGGGGGGTAGAGGCAGTTAGGGAAGGCTTTCCTTTGGAAATGAAGAAATTTCATTCATTCAAGGCAAATGAATATATAATATATAAAAAATATTAGTAGTTATATGCTCGATCCAACACACAAGTGCTGGTGATCCCTTATCATTATCCTTTTATATGTCTTCTTTTACTCATCCCTCCCATGAAAACTTCTTGGGGGTAGGAATGCCTTGACATCTAGGTTTATGACTATTTTATGTCAATGGGTTTTGTTTGTAATAGGCCCTGAGTATTATTTGTCAAATTAATATATCACCTTTTTCTTTCATTGTGCAAGTATCATTTAGTACAGTTATATCTTTTAACATATAACAAGGGTCCCCAACCCCCGGGCAGCAGACCGGTACTGGTCCACGGCCTGTTAGGAACCCGGCCGCACAGCAGGAGGTGAGCGGCCGGTGAGCGAGCGAAGCTTCATCTGCCGCTCCCCATCGCTCCCCAACGCTCCCCATTGCTCCCCATCGCTCGCTTTACTGCCTGAACCATCCCCCACCCCCGTCTGTGGAAAAATTGCCTTCCACAAAACCGGTCTCTGGTGCCAAAAAGGTTGGTGACTGCTGATTTAACGTACATCATTGTTAATATCATTGCTGTCGTAATATCACAATGCTCATAGCATAGCAAGAATAACTTATATAAAGATACAATTTAAGAAAAATACTTTTTAATTAATATGTGGCCTAACCACTATTCCATAACTCTTGCAAATCTATAGCAACGAGCTTCCCACCAGAACATGATATTCCCATTTATAAATATGCCTGTGCATTGGTCTCAACTTCTGTGATGGAAATCATGAGGATTATTTTACAGTCACAGTTCACTTTTTGTTTGCTTTATTTGTTTGTCCTGGGATCTAAATCAATTTCATTAAAAATTTTGTCTAAGAATGTTAAATCATAAAAACTTGTTATGTTGAAAAATGATTAAAACCCATGAAATGAGGCCTACTTTTCTTTTGGCATCAGGGGTAGGTAAATGCATACCTATTAAATGGAGCATGGTCTTTTGATAGTAAATTTAGCCTATGAGTACATTCATTTTACAGTATTCACTCAGGCTTAAACTATCCTAATTCCTTTCAGAGAGTAAAGCAAGAACACTATCACATGACTGTCTGGGT
Organism: Mesoplodon densirostris; assembly: GCF_025265405.1. Taxonomy (NCBI): domain Eukaryota; kingdom Metazoa; phylum Chordata; class Mammalia; order Artiodactyla; family Ziphiidae; genus Mesoplodon; species Mesoplodon densirostris. Next base: position 123,991,080 of record NC_082661.1, read on the forward strand.
TTCCGAAATGCTAAGTCTTTATAAAAGCCTTATGGATTTTGAGTAATAAAGCAAGTGCTGGCTTGTTAAGTAGGATAATCTGATCCGTGCACTATGTAAACCAGAAAGTAATTTTAGATACTATGGTCTTATATCACAGTTGACTCCATAATTTTCAGAAGAACTTGCCTAATTACAGGAGTATATTTTCTTAGAAAATAAATTCATTTTGATATTTAAATGATTTTAACATTCTATTTGAGTAATCTTTTATTTATAAATATTTTATTTTTAATTAAAACATTCATCACATTTCTCTAGTCATGAAACATATAGTGGTAAAGTGTCCCAAAATTGATAAGTGATTGCCATTTCATTGTGACCACTTGAAAAGAACTTTATTACCAAATACTTAGGGAAAATGGAAATTATATTCTTGCTTATAAGTTAGCCCAGGTCACTAATTCTTTAAATAAGTATTTTTGAGCGTTTATTTTGTACCAGGTACTGTAGTAGGCATTAGGTGTACTGGGAAAGAAAACAAAGCAAAGTAGGCAAAATAGACCATTGAACAACTTTTTTCATGTAGTCTTCCCACCGACTTCTATGCATTTTATTTTTTGGATATCTTGGCCTACCACTCAGAATATAATGACTTTAAACTTTATGCATATTTCTAACAAGCTTATTTATCTGATTCCTTGGCCTACTGAATGTAGCAGGGGATTGCCTTAAGTCACATATACTGACAATACAGATGACAACAAATTCACCCAGATAGAAGCCACACTTGCCAAAGGATCACAATAGTAATTTGAAATAGTATTTCTCTGACTCTGCCCCAATCTGCTGCATGAGAATATCAATCTTGCGTATCCTCCAATTTCTTCCCCAGTACTTCTGAGAGTCCCCTGGGGATATCTCAGCCAGAGTTTCTTAAAAGGATAGTCCTCTTCTCCATTTCCAAGATCACTGTGGAAGTAGCACCCATCACTGCCAACCAGGGCATTAGCTATGTCCCAGATGACAGCCAATGGCACTGTGACCAATGTCCACCTAGTTCTGGAACCATGGCTACTATGGCCTTGCTCTCTCACTCTCCATAGAGATTAGAGGATAGCCTTTTATATTAGGGTAGGCTAAGCTGCTATAATTACAAAATGCAAAAAAAAAAAACAACGGCTGAGGGAATACAGTAATGTTTTTCTCTCTCACGTGACGGTCCAGGTTAGTGTTGACTTCAGCAAGAAATGCTTCTCAAGCAACCGTGTAAGAAGAACTAGGGCCCTGCCCATCTTGAACAAATAGATTCCAAGGTTGCTCTGCCCTCTGCCCTCCCAGCCGCAGGAAGGGAGAGAGCCTGTGGGGGAGACCCAGCCCTTCTCAAAAGCCTCAGCTAAGATTCTGTCGGCGAGACCAGGACACATGGCCCTTCCTCCCTCAGAGGTTAGGCTGAGAAGCACCGGCCCTGGCTGGGCCACTCCCCAGCCGCCACTCCGTTATTCTGTCTTTTTATGGACAGCAAGCTGTCACCTCCACACCTGTCTTGTTTCACCATTCTAGACCTTTCTTTGCAGCCCCCTAGCTCTGATACCCAGAGCAGTGGAGAGCATTCTTGGTCACATAACCTCTTCCATCTCTACACTAGGCAGGTCTTTTTCCATCCATATAGACAACTTGTAAAAACCTTTACTACTCTTTTCAAGTCCACTCTCCTTCCCACCCATCCCCAGCCTTAAAAGATGACCTACCCTCCTACTGCAGAGTAAAGATAGAGGGCCTCAACTATGAACCACTTCAGCCTTCTTCCCAACATGGCCACTCTTCTTTTCTTTTCCTTCTATCCCAGAGAAAGATGCATCCCTGATTCTTTCTTTCTTTTTATTTTTTTAAACATTTATTTATTTATTTGGTTGGTTGGTTGGTTGGTTGCGCTGGGTCTTAGTTGTGGCACGTGGGCTTCTTAGTTGTGGCATGCGAACGCTTAGTTGCAGCATGCATGTGGGATCTAGTTCCCTGACCAGGGATCAAACCTGGGTCCCCTGCATTGGGAGTGTGGAGTCTTACCCACGGTGACACCAGGGAAGTCCCCCTGCTTCTTTCTTGATCCCACTCTTCTTTCTAATATTATTCTTGTCTATCTCATTCAAGATCTTGTTCCATTAAGTATTCCTGCTTTCTCATAATTTGAATCTCATTATCTCTCCAGTAAAATGTTCAGTCCTTGAGACTGTACACATGCTTTCCTTTTGCCTCATGCTATTTTTTATTTCCCCTTTTTTTCTTTTTAAACCAGGTCTCTTAAAAGACTCCTCTATATTTAATTGTCATGTCTTTGCCTCTTGTCTACTGTCCAGCCTTTTGCAGTCCTGACGTAAAGGAGCACACTAAGCTCTGTGCAGCCCCATATTCATGCAACAATTCATATGTTTATTGAGCACCTTCTCTGCAGGCACAGAGGATTTAGTAGTAAAAAAAATGAAAGTCTTTGTCCTCTTGGAGTTTACATTCTAGTAAGGAAAGGCAGAAAAAAAATTGAATATTTGTTAGATGTGTCTATGATATGTGATATGTGCTAAAGAGAAAAATAAGTCATGATAAGGGAGTTAGAACAACACTGTTATTTTAAACAAGTGGTCAGGAAAGGCCTCTCGGATAAATATTTGAGCAGAGACCTGAAGCAAGTGAGAAAGCTGTCCACGTGGATAACTGAGGGAAGAGCATTTCAACAAGGAAATAGCATGTACTAAGGCCCTGAGGCAGGAATATTACCGTACACAGGAAGGACAGTAAAGGGTCAATGTGACTGGAGCAGAACAGGGGAAGGAGGAAGAGGAGAAGATGAGGCCAGAGAGGCAGCTGAGGTGCCAGGTCCACAGGGCCTTGTAGGCTGAGGTAAGAATTCTGAGGGGGGCCATCGGAGGGGTTTGAGCCAAGGAATGACCTGCTCATTAAGGAGACACTCGGTGAAGTGTGCAAAAGACCCCAAAAAGCAGAGTGATCAGTTAGGACACTATAAGGATAATCCAGACAGGAGATGAGGGTCATCTGCACTGGGGAGGTGTCTGTGGAAGGGGTGAGAAATGACTTTGATTCCTGATATGTTTCCAAGAGCTGACAGGCTGAATAGCGCTGGCACCCACCACCTGCCCCTGCAGGGGAGTTTCTTCCCCACACTCCACCTTGCTCTGCCTCACTTAGGGCCCAGGAGGCCGATCCTTACAGGCTGCATTATGTGTGACTTCCCTTTGGGTTTGGCTCATGAGAGGCTCCTGCCGAAGATCAGAAGGCAGGGTGAGGGTGAAGTCAGAGTACTGGTCTCCCTGCTTCCTCCCTGCCACCACAGGTTGGCTGTGACTGTCTACCTGAGGCTACAGCTGTCCCCTACGGTTACCCTGTCTGGATCCCATGAAACATTTCCCTGTCCTCCCTTCTTCACACCAAGGGGATAACGTCAGTTCCTGCTGTCTCTAGCTCAAGGGTGAACTGCTATCCTTTGTTGGTTTTCCTGAACCTCACCCACAACTTTATAAATAGTCCCTTTAATAAGCTTTCCTCAAACTCTTGTGCTCTTGACTCATACTGGGAACTAGGGCATCTAATGTAGTAAAAACAGAAGAACATTTTTAAAATCACTGTTATTTACCTGTTTTTCTCCCCAGTAAAATGTTAACTCCTTGAGGACAGAAGCTGTTATATCCCTGTTTCTATTCCCATGATGTGAAGTAGGCAGGGTTTGCTACAGTTGTGTCAATGAGTGTTATATATAATGAGCCCACCTGAGTCCTTAGGAATAGTCTAAATTATGTTTGATATGAAAGATTAATCAAAAGTAGGATGTGTGTGTGTGTCCATCTTAGTGTTTATAGATATAAGCTCCACCTTGCTGGATAATTCAATTCCCTGGAATCAAAGAGAATTTTAAGCAAAAATTGAGTAGCTTGCTTATTATTCATTGTTCTCATGAAGATATCTAAACAACAGTTTTGTTGATTTTACCAATTGTTTCTGAACTGGAAAGAAATAGCATTTGTTCCCACTATCTTAAGAACATCAATTTTTTTCCCAGTAATTTTAAAGGTAGACTGTGGTTTATTACAGTTACCTGTTAAGTTACACTCTTTTATTTGCGTAGGATTTTAATGACACATTTCTATTATATTTGGTTACATACAATCATAAGATTATCAGTGTGATTGTTTTCCTACTAGTTTTTTGTTTTAGTATTGCATTTTGTTACTGATGTTTTCTGTCGATCTAAAGAATATTTTATCTCCACATATTTATAATTCTAAATTTGTGACTTGCTTTTTTTTCTTTCTTCCTTCCTTCCTTCCCTCCCTCCTTCCCTCCTTCCTTCCTTTCTTCCTTCCTTCTTTTCTTTCTCTCCTTGACTTCTTTCTGTTATTTCCTTTGGGCTAAACCTTAAACAGTAGACTGAGCAGCCTTGAGGTATAGTTGTTTTTTTGTTTTTTTGTTTTTTTGTTTTTGCGGTACGCGGGCCTCTCACTGTTGTGGCCTCTCCCGCTGCGGAGCACAGGCTCCGGACGCGCAGGCTCAGCGGCCATGGCTCACGGGCCCAGCCGCTCCGCGGCGTGCGGGGTCCTCCCGGACCTGGGCACGAACCCGTGTCCCCTGCATCGGCAGGCGGACTCCCAACCACTGCGCCACCAGGGAAGCCCGAGGTATAGTTTTAATGAAACCTTTGCTGAGTAATCATTTGGTATAAAATCCCAACCATTAACAGAAAAAAGAAAGCAGTATCTTTTCAAGGTTAACTTTCTTTGTGCTTGTTCCCATGAATAACACACACTCATTGAATTCATTTAATTATTACCACAACTCAACTATATTTAAGGTCCATCTTTCTGATGAGGACAACAAAAAAATCCATAAGTTTATGAGAGCAGATTGTCAAAGAATATATTCAATAAAGATAAATTAGAACCATGGAGTTTTGCTTATATAAAATTGTAGCCTATACCTCAGGAAAATGTCTAGGAATACCCTATTGAGTATATAGTTTGTTGTTGTTTTTTAACTAAAAAGATAGAGCCTTCTTTTTCTTCTTTTCTCCCTTTTTTTATTTTTGGCATTATTGCGTATTCTCACAACCTAAATAAATTTTTTTCCTTTTGGAGATAAACATTATATACGTGAAAGTACTTATTTATTTGGTGGGGTTTAAAATGAATTTGAAAACTGAATTAACACTTGATTTTACCGAAGCCAGGGTGCTTTTGAAACCTGTGGGACTGTAGCAGCTCTAGTCTATTTGAGAAGTAGTCTTTCAGGGAGTATCACCAAACATTAGCTATCTGTGCAGTTCCTTTCACCTCTACTCAACCCTATTAACAGGTAAATTATGACTATTTGTAGGGTATTTTTTATCATTGTTATCCATTTGGAAGATCACATCCATAATGACGGTTGTAAAATAGTAAAATAATGAAAATATAAAATAATGAAAAATAACAAGCGTTGACTTAAATCATTTATTTTTCTGAAGGTTTCCTAAAGTTCCTATGAGGGAGACCATTTCACTCAAGCCACTACTTTCCCAGGAAAGAAGGTGGTAAAGTTTACACTGAAATCCCCAAGCTGAGTACCGGAGACGGAAGAGAGAGTTGAAAAGATTGGTCTGATGGCAGCTGCTTGTTTGAAAATCTGCCTGGTTCAGGCTTCAAAGTAGACTGTGCCCTCCTGCGCCCATTTCCCAGCTTGGTGACCTTGCACAACGTGCTTACTTTGGCCCTCAGTAAAATGAGAGTAGTTTGCCAGGTTACTTATTTTCAAACTCTGCCCCATGGAGCAGTAGGGTTTCTTGGAGTTTCCTCAAGAGTCCGACGGTGGGTAGAATGGGAGGACCAACCAGAGCTGTTTTTTTTTTTTTGTAATTGTTTTACAATTTTTTTCAATAAAGGCTTATTTAGTTCAAAAAACTTGATCGCCACCAAGGTCCCTTCTAGCTCAATGAAAGTGCATTGTTTTGTTTGCAGGGGCTTTTTTTCTTCATTTCTTTTTGAGGGGATAACCTTGTGAATACAGTTGAACAGTAAAAGTACTAAATTACTGTTTGCTTTGGAAAAGCTAAATGAACAAACTCATGTGAGAGCCTCACTTTCCTTTAAATAGAAAGGGGCGGGGAGAAAAAACACATAGGATTTTAGCCCTGGAAGAAAATCCCCATATTGGGACAAAAGCTTGGAACTGGCAGCAGTGAGGGATTTAAGATAACTCATGAAAAGTGAAAAACTAAAGAGAATATTTGGTCTAACTTTCTTTTTTAATTTGAGATGATAATCTTATAAATCAATTTCGTTGTATTTTAAATAGAGATAACGTGCCGTACTATTTTCTTCAGGCAATTTTCTGAGCTCTTGGGTAAATTATTATGCATGTGTCACAACACATTGCTTCAAAAGTTATTCATGGCTATTACTGATTTCTCCATGTACATAGAAAACTGTTTAAGCTACCTGAGTTATAGTTCCTTATTGTTTATGGAATACCCAAACAAGCATCTGTATTAAAACTAAATAGGTCAATTTTCTAGCTAATTATAGAGACCTAATTTTTGTTTTTTTGTCATCTTATTGGGATGAGAACAAGGGAAGTAGTGGTTATTCTTGGACCTCGCATTCAGCAATTCCTCACATTTCTTTCTGTACATGGCAAAATTGGTTAATAGCACCAATTCCAGAGTCAGGCAGCTTGAATAAGTCATTTTACCTCTCTCTGCCACCGTTTTCTTATAATCATATAATTATGTTTTCTACTTCATAATGTTGTTGTGGGGATAAGTGAATTAATATATGTGATGCACTTAGTACAGTCCCTGGCCTATACTTGTCATGGTTTTGTGTATTATTGTTAGCCATTATTATATTATTGAGAAAGTGGAGGGTTGTTTTTTACATCTTTATTGTAGTATAATTGCTTTACAATGTTATGTTAGTTTCTGCTGTATAACACAGTGAATCAGCTATACGTATACATATATACGCATATCCCCTCCCTCTTGCGTCTCCCTCCCTCCCTCCCTCCCTATCCCACCCCTCTAGGTGGTCACAAAGCACCAAGCTGATCTCCCTGTGCTATGCGGCTCTTCCCACTAGCTATCTACTGTACATTTGGTAGTGTATATATGTCAGTGCCACTCTCTAACTTTGTCCCAGCTTACCCTTCCCCCTCCCCGTGTCCTCAAGTCCATTCTCTACGTTTGCATCTTTATTCCTGTCCTGCCCCTAGGTTCTTCAGAACCTTTTTTTTTTTTTAGATTCCATATATATGTGTTAGCATATGGTATTTTTCTCTTTCTGACTTACTTCACTCTGTACGACAGACTCTAAGTCCATCCACCTCACTACAAATAACTCAATTTTGTTTCTTTTTATGGCTGAGTAATATTCCTTTGTATATATGTACCACATCTTCTTTATCCATTCATCTATCGATGGACACCTAGGTTGAAAAGCAGAGATTTTAACCCTGAAAGAAAATCCAACCTACATGAGAGATAAGAGTCTCTGTGCTTAGGAAGGTGGAAAGGTATATTCTCACTCATTTGTGAGAATGAGTTCAAGATAAAATTAATATGGCAGCATTCCATGAAAAGGATTGGTACAGAGATACCAGAGTCTTGAGGACCTTTTAAGATGCTCTATTCCAGGCAAGAGATAAAAATATCCTGGGGCCTCCCTGGTGGCGCAAGTGGTTGAGAGTCCGCCTGCCGATGCAGGGGATACGGGTTCGTGCCCCGGTCTGGGAGGATCCCATATGCCGCGGAGCGGCTGGGCCCGTGAGCCATGGCCGCTGAGCCTGCGCGTCCGGAGCCTGCGCGTCCGGAGCCTGTGCTCCGCAACGGGGGAGGCCACAACAGTGAGAGGCCCGCATACCGCAAAAAAAAAAAAAAAAAAATATATCCTGAACTACTGTCTTAGTTCTTTTAGGCTGCTATAACAAAAATACCATAGTCTAGGTGGTTTATAAACAACAGAAATGTATTCTCACAGTTTAGGAGGCTGAGAAGTCCAAGATCAAAGTGCCAGCAGACCCCATGTCTGGTGAGGGCCCACTTCCCAGTTTATGATGGCCATCTTCTTGCTGTGTCCTCACATGGTAGAAGAGCAGAGAGAGCTCTCTGGAGTCTCTTTTATAAGGATACTATTCACATTCATGAGGACACTACCTTCATGACCTGAAAACCTCCCAAAGGCCCCACCTTCTAGTACACATTCAGGGTTAGGATTTCAGCCTATGAATTTTGAAGGGACACAAACATTTGGTCTATTGCAACTACTCTTGTGGTATTGGAGTAGAAGGAAAAGGATATGTGAAAGATTACAGGCTGGGCTTCCCTGGTGGTGCGGTGGTTGGGAGTCTGCCTGCCGATGCAGGGGACACGGGTTCGTGCCCCAGTCCGGGAGGATCCCGCATGCCGCGGAGCGGCTGGGCCCGTGGGCCGTGGCCGCTGAGCCTGCGCATCTGCAGCCTCTGCTCCGCAGCGGGAGAGACCGCAGCGGTGAGAGGCCCGCGTACCGCAAAAAAAAAAAAAAAAAAAAAAAAGATTACAGGCTTATATTTAGAGCAAGAGGAAGAAGACACCAACCTTAGACTTTCAAAGTGGGTGACTAGCATCATGGATGTAACAAACCCAGGATTGTTCTTTGGTTTCTGAATTGTTTCTATATATTGAGAAATAAGGAATGCAAAATTTAAAAGCCTAATAAAGATTAAATGTGGTCATATCATATACTATATGATTTGTATAATAATTAAATAGCTAGTAATCTTCATAAGGGAGCATGTAGATAAGATCTTTTAAAGAATTTTCCTCCAGTTAAGAAAAACATGTCCTATTTTTTCAATTCTCTCATTTCGGTTCCTACATTATATTGTATCAAGCCTAGAGATTTGTTATTCTTTGATTCTTCTATCCCAAGACTACTGATGTAGTGATGTGAGGAACTCAGGCATAAAACCTGTTGAGAATTAAACCATCACCTTCTGCATTTAATCCTACATACTATATATGATATATACAGTTTTTCAGAGTTGCAGATAACTTTGGTCTATTATTTCATATGTATTTTTATTGTTTCCAGGTTCGATGGATGATGTACTGGATTGTCTTTGCTCTCTATACTGTGACTGAAACAGTAGCAGATCAGACAGTTGCTTGGTAAGTTCTAGTGATGACAAAAGGCCAGACTATAGACTCTTATTCAGGTGTCCTGAGTTCTTATCCTGCTCTGGCTGTTAACTGAGTGAATTTGATCAGTCTACCTAATTATCCATTGTATCATTTTCTTCATCTGGGTTCCCCACAAGAACATTACTTTCCTTTGGAAATCCCCCAGGTGAAGGCAGCTCATCCTTCTCCCCACATGCCACTCCCTGCCCATCTCCCACACACCTCCCACTACCTTGGAATAGAGAAAACTTGGTTGTCATTATCTTTTTTCCACACTGATGACTTCAGACTATTTTTTCTTGATTACTTCCTAAACGACTCCTCTTTTGAATCCCACAGCATCTGGTTTTAGCACTCCCTCCCCATCCTTAAAAGTCTCATATACAGGGCTTCCCTGGTGGCCCAGTGGTTGTGAGTCCGCCTGCTGATGCAGGGGACACGGGTTCGTGCCCCGGTCCGGGAAGATCCCACATGCCGCGGAGCGGCTGGGCCCGTGAGTCATGGCCGCTGAGCCTGCGCGTCCAGAGCCTGTGCTCTGCAACGGGAGAGGCCACAACAGTGAGAGGCCCGCGTACCGCAAAAAATAAAAATAAAAAAAAAGTAAACAACATAGAAAAAGCTTACCACGAGCAATGATAGTCCAGAAACTCCTCTGTAACTGCACTGTGCAGAGACCCTTTGTAGACTACACAAGAGTCATTCCTCACTGCCCCCTGCCCACCTGTCTCATCAGAAGAGCCCAGATTTTTTTTTTTATCATGTATCTTAGTACTTCATGTACCACAAGGTGCTGGTCCCCTCGTGATGTATTAGTTAACTTTTGCTGTTAACTTTTGCTTTCCCTAAAAGCACAATGGGTTAGAAAAACAAACATTCATTTCTTGCTCAAGCTATATGAGGACAAATGGTTGACTGCAACTTTGCTGGCCTCAGCTCAGTTTTAAGTGTCTTCTTGTTCAAGGACCAAGGATGAAGAAGCAGCTGTTCTTGTGGCAAAAAGCAAAGGTTGAAAGCAGGAGGTTGGGGGTGTTGAGGTGAGGGAGTCAAAGGGCATTTAAAGCGTCTCCTTGCATGTGACATATGTCACACTCACATTCTGTTGCCCAAAGCAGGTCACATGGCTAAAGCCATGGTCATTGCTTGAGGAAGTGTATTCAGCCTACCGAGAAGGCACTGAAAAATCAAGTGGGAAGGGGCATGGGTATATTACCCTAATTCCCAGGTTACCACAATGGCAATTCCATTCTCCTTTCAAGTGAACAGTTTAGGTCTGTCAAGTGCTGCAGTTCTGGCCAAATGAAATTGGAGGGGACGTTTTCTGGGAGCTCTAAGGGAAGGAGATGTGTATATGGGGTAACACTGTACACTTGGTGCTTATAAAGGTGACTCCTGATGCTTGGAGGTGTGTCCAGGTAATGCCATGACAGCTACGCTCTGCAGACAGGGTGGGTGTACCTTACTATCGTGGTTATAAATGCTATTAAGGCCCTCTCTGAACTGCCACAGTCAGTTGGGCAGCTTGGCTGTGCTTGTCTAAACAGAGCAATCTTGTACTAGAATGTGTGAATCACTCTGGGGGTCAGGTTGCTCTGATCTGTATAGTTAATGAGATTTTGTCAATTCAAACATGGTTGTTTTCCTGATCACAACTTTTTACATGTGAAAACTTAACCCAGTGACTGAACTTTGTAAAAAGTTTTTTTTGCAATTTCCTCATGGTGTGCACTTTATTTTCACTGGCGTTTTTTTCTAATTTTTTCTCGTTAGGTTCCCCCTGTACTATGAGCTTAAGATTGCTTTTGTCATATGGCTGCTCTCTCCCTATACCAAAGGAGCAAGTTTAATATATAGAAAATTCCTTCATCCACTACTTTCTTCAAAGGAAAGGGTAAGATATACAGATTATTTCCACAAATCACTTGTTAGAAATGTATATCATCACATGCTGTATGCTATAAAATGAGTGAAACTATTATGTTAAGGGGGAGAAGTCCCAGTTTTCAGCTTCTTGACACTCTTTTTAAATAAAATTAATATTTATGGTTTTGATTTTTTTTCTAGGAGATTGATGATTATATTGTACAAGCAAAGGAACGAGGCTATGAGACTATGGTAAACTTTGGGCGGCAAGGTTTAAATTTAGCAGCTACTGCTGCTGTCACTGCAGCAGTGAAGGTAATTCTTTATTTACCTTTTTTTTTTTTTAATCCAGTGTCACATTGTCAATGAATAATGTAGGGTGGCTTTTTACTTCAGATCATTATAAAATTTTGGCACAAATTTACCTTGTTTATTTCTGTAATACTAGAAAAAAAAAGTAGATTATTTTAAAGGCATTTTAACATGTGTTTTCTATAATTGTTGGATATTTTGAAACTCTTAATTGATGACAAAATGAGAGCTAGTTAGTAAGTAAAGCATACTGGAAAATGTCATTTTGTCATAATTTTCCTACTTTATAACCTTAAAGTAGTTTTGAGTAAATCACCTTTAGTGAAGATGACCATTCTTTCTTTCTCTGTCTTTGGTGTTTTTTCCCTCTCTCTCTCCATGGCAATATCTTGGTAGGATTTCTGGCTTACTTCTGCACCCATACTTCAACCAGTTTGAGGTAACTGATTATTCAAAATAAGGCATGAAAATTTTCTGTTCTTAAAACTTAAGATTTTACTTAGCCAATTACTAATGTCATGTGTTGTGTTTTGCAAGCCAAATTATCAAAGGAATGCCTTCTGTGAAAATTCGCATTATGGCTTTTGGATTTCTTTGCATGTAGTAATTAGTGTGGTTTATTTTAAATACCATAGCATAATTGGTTTTGGTGTGTAGTATATGGAAGGAAAATAGGTTTCAGATCCAGAAAGTGCTGAGTGTGACATTCTAAGTAACCATCGGTGATTTACTTAACTTCTCAATTGGGAGGATGGCGAGGAGGAGAAAATGAGGTGGAAGAGAACTAAAGTCGTCGTCTTCTGTATATGAAAGTAGAGGTTTTAAAGTGGTTGCCTGCAGGGGGATGGAGAGAAGGGGACTAAGGGCTTCTTGCTTTCTTTTGTTACAAAATTTAGCATTATTTAACTTTACAAATGAAGTACATGTATTTATTTACACCCCAAAGAAGATGCTTTCTGAGTTTTCCATACTTAAAAGCAACATTCAACGTGATTCTATGGCAAAAAACTAAAAATTAACTTTTGATGTCAAAAATTGCTTAGAAAATATAGACATTTTAGAACATTGTTTTAGGAAACATAGAAGCACACAAATCCTATTTGCCCTCTTTACTTTTTTTTTTTTTTTCTTTATTTGGCTTCATTTGGGTCTTCGTTGCTGTGCGCGGGCTTTCTCTAGTTGTGGTGGGAGAGCGGGGGCTGCTCTTCTTTGCGGTACGTGGACTTCTCATCGCGGTGGCTTCTCTTGTCGTGGAGCACGGGCTCTAGGCGCACCAGCTTCAGTAGTTGTGGCTCGCAGGCTATAGTGCGCAGGCTCAGTAGCTGTGGTGCACGGGCCTAGTTGCCCCCAGGCATGTGGGATCTTCCTGGACCAGGGTGCGAACCCACGTCCGCTGCTTTGGCAGGTGGATTCTTAACCACTGAACCACTAGGGAAGTCCCTGCTCTCTTCACTTTAACACTTAAATATAGTTTATAATCCTACATACTCTGTGAGACACCTCCCTACATATTGTCACTATTTTGTAGGATATTTATTTTATTTTGACTTACTACTTCCAAACTCTGTGTGAGGAATCAGAAACCCCAACTAGATTATCTTATCCTGGTTCCCTTCTCATTTATTTTTATTTTATACATACTTTGCTGCCATCAGTATTTAACATCTAATATATTTATTCAACATGTATGTATTTAATGTATTTAACATCTATATGTATATATGTTTTTATTATTTGTTTGTTTGTTTGTTTGTTTTGGCTACGCCTGGTCTTAGTTGCAGCATGTGGGATCTAGTTCCCTGACCAAGGATCGAACCCAGGCCCCCTGCATTGGGAGCCAGAGTCTTATCCATTGGACTTCCAGGGAAGTCTCTATGTATGTATTTAATGCCTACCATACGGTAGGTGCTTGGAATGCAGCAATGAACAAAATAGATACAGTCCTTATCCTCACAGGCTACTACTGTCAAGCTGAATGTCTGTACTCACTAACTGAAAATTTTACCTCATCTTTGGTTGCTTAGAGCCTACCCCTTGCCCTCCACTATGAAAATAAGCATTATCTGGTAATTCCCTGGCGGTGCAGTGGTTAGGACTCCACGCTTTCACTGCCGAGAGCCAGGGTTCAATCCCTGGTTGGGGAACTACGATCCCACAAGCCTCACGGTGCAGACAAAAAAAATAAATAAAAAATAAAATAAAAATAAGCATTGTCTCACAGAAACACTTTGCTGTAGAAAGGCTATAAAAGTAATTCTATACCTATGTTTCTCTGGCTTCTTTGTTGTTCGATGTTTGTTTTTATTTATACATTTAACAAATCAAAACTACCTCCCCACTTCAAAGGCAGGAAACAGATCATAAAAGTCATCTAAGTTACCACTGCAGAACAAACAAGCACACATCCTGTAATTTGAATTCACTTTGGAATGCTCTCTTTTGTTTGTGATCTCGTGATCCTTTTGTTATCAAGCTCACTGTATGAGGCAACCCTCACCATTCACCTCATGAGCACAGGAATGCTGGCATCAACCATACTGGATTTTATTCATTAGAAATAGTCGTTAAATATGCTGAACATAGCATAATGTTAACACTATTTGCCTCAAGTTTTACTGTGCCTATTTTAAAGCAGGGGAAATTAGTTTCATCTCTGGAGATGTCAAAGAAAGGCAGTGTGATGGAAGAATCACTGAACCAGACGCTTCATACCGAAGAGTAAATTGAAACTGAAATAGGAAATAGGTCAAGTTTAAGGAGAAACTGCAAGAAAGCTAATAGAAAGACTTGAGAATTATTAAACATTTTTTTTTGCAATATATGGTTTGTTAAAAATACCTTTCAGGCTAAAAATATTGGACTCTCAGTGTGACCTTTAAAGATCAGCAGTACCCCTGACTAGTTTTCCCAGGTTGAACCGCCTGAGCATGTTAAAGATGAAAATAGGAATCTAATCAGAACATTTATTACACCGTAAAGCAATTTTCTGAAAATGTTACTCAGTTCTGTGACCTCATTACCAGGCATCTGTTACCAAGGTCAGTGTACAAGTTTATTTTGGCTGAGCAAAGCACAAGCATATGAAGGAGCTTCAGGGATTTTACTGAGGATGTTCAACATCCCATAGCTTTCACACGATAAATGCCGGTGGCCTTTGTACAGATGAGCAATACTCCTGCCGGACGAAGGACAGATAAAGAAAAGTACGTTTAGTCGTATTAACCATCTCTTGGGATTTTCTTTGGCAGCCTCTTCTTGGTGAATTCTTTGGCAGATATTATTAAAAAAATCAATTATCACAGAAATGAGAATATTAAAGTTAAAATTTCTGAAATCTTATTGACTGTAAATGATGATGATTAGGTCAGAAATCCTGACATCTTGCTGTCTGTTTGGTTTTTTTGTTTGTTTTCTTTTTTGCGGTACGCGGGCCTCTCACTGTTGTGGCCTCTCCCGTTGCGGAGCACAGGCTCCGGACGCGCAGGCTCAACGGCCATGGTTCACGGGCCTAGCCGCTCCGTGGCGTGTGGGATCTTCCCAGACTGGGGTACGAACCCGTGTCCCCTGCATCAGCAGGCGGACTCAACCACTGCGCCACCAGGGAAGCCCTTGCTGTCTGTTTTAATGGCTTTCTGTTTGTGAAAGGATTTAAGGAGATTCAGCTGCTTAGTATCATCCATTTAAAAAGGGAGCCCTTCTTTAGACAATGGAGAAGAAAGATCATATTTTTTTCTCTGCAATCTAGGAAAGCACAGTATTATAATGAAAGTTGAATTCTATAGCAGTTGAGTTGTCAGCATTTTTTAGCCCTGATTCTGCCACTAATTAGCAGTGAGATTTGGGCAGTCATCTGCACTGATCTAAGTATTTATTTTCTTACCCGTAAAATGCAGGGGTAAAAACTGACTTCTAAAACCCCTTATGCTCTAAAACAGTGGTTCTCAACTGGGGGTAGTTTTGCCCTCCAAGGGACATTTGGCCATGTCTGGAGATGTTGTGGGATGTCACAAGTTAGAGGGGTGTGCTGCCAGTGGCATCTCAGGTAGAGGACAAGGATGCTGCTTAATATCCTACAAAGCACAGGACGGCATCCCCACACACACACACAAAATTATCTAGCCCAAAATAGCATTGGTGCTGAAGTCGAGAAACCCTGCTCTAAAAGTATGATGAGTCAGAAAAGGCTAAAAGAATACATAAATATGTATAGGTAGTTTGGGTGATGGGTTACAAATAATCTTTCTTTTTTATATTTTCTCTGTTACAAACATTCTTCAATAAATATATATTGCTTTAATCTTAAAACCACTAAAATATATTTTTCACTTAATGCAAATGCAATCAATTCCATTCTAGGCTTGATCAGATTGTGTTAAATGTCCATAGGGTAAAGCCATTTCCCTAAAAACTGGGGACTGATCCTATCTGCAGTTATACTGTAGTATGTCAAAGATCAACAAGAAATAGAGCTTCATGGCTATTCATTATTGAACAGTATCATAAAAATTGTTCCATAAAAGATTGTTTGGGGCTTCCCTGGTGGCGCAGTGGTTGAGAGTCTGCCTGGCGATGCTAGGAGACATGGGTTCGTGCCCCGGTCCGGGAAGATCCCACATGCCGCGGAGTGGCTGGGACCGTGAGCCATGGCCGCTGAGCTTGCGCGTCCGGAGCCTGTGCTCTGCAACGGGAGAGGCCACAACAGTGAAAGGCCCGCGTACCGCAAAAATAAAAAAATTAAAAAAAAAGATTGTTTGTATGCTTGTAAGATTATAAAGCATTGCTGATTATGTTTTTGAATTCTTAATTTAAAAATGTGAAGAGGATAGGTTGAGGTTTTATACAAAGATGCTGATAAGCACGGTAAATTCCCCTTATTTAACACAAAATATAGTAACTTTAATGTAATATATAACCAGAATATGAAGTATTTAAACAAAGGCAGAATCGTTTGGGTATAAAGAAGTTAGAATTAGTCATACATGCAGGGTCCCTTTTCACAGATGCCAACTATAGACTTGGATACTTGAGCAGACATTCAGATTCTCTAGTGCCCTTGGATGTAAGTGAGCTCTGTATGAGGCCAGCTCGGGAAGCTGCTTCTCAGCTGAAAGATTCTTTCCAGAGCTTGAATGTGTTAGATTTGGTCCCAGCCCTCCCACCCAGTCAGCCCTTACAGTGTTCTTAGTTTCTTAAATGGATGTTCTGGGCTCATACAAATTCAAACCCCGAGAACTCAGAGTTACCTGAACACAGGAACACTTCTGCTAATGATGTGAAATATTCTTCAGAATGCTTTTTAATTACTTTGACTTTTGCTTTCTCATCATAATCTTTCTGTTACCTTCTCTTTGATTTTTAGGACCAATTTTAAAAGACAGTGTACATACAATTCTGTAGAGAATAGGATCTAAAATACTGGGATATAGAATTACCTTGTGCATGGTAACGCCCTTCCAACTTACTGACTAAAACTGCTCTTTCCACACGTATTTTCCTCCTCAGACTAGAACCTGTCTTCATTTTTTTTTTTTTTTTTTTTTTATTTTTGTTTTTTTGCGGTACACGGGCCTCTCACTGTTGTGGCCTCTCCCGTTGTGGAGCACAGGCTCCGGACGCGCAGGCTCAGCGGCCATGGCTCACGGGCCCAGCCGCTCCACGGCATGTGGGATCTTCCTGGACCGGGGCACAAACCCGTGTCACCTACATCAGCAGGCAGACTCTCAACCACTGCGCCACCAGGGACGCCCTTACAGTGCTCTTTATTTGTTCACATGGGTTCTATTATATTTACTGTCCAGCGTCCTTTCCTTTCAGCTGGAATGACTTCCTTTAGTATTTGTTATAGGGGAGGGCTGCTAGTGACAAATTCTTAGTTTTTAAATATCTTTGGCTGAATTTGTTCTTTAAAGGACAGTTTTGCTGGATAGTGAATACACATTTGAAACTTTTTTTCTCTCAAAACTTTGAATATGTCATCCCAGTGCTTTCTGTCCTCCATGGTTTCTGAAAAGGCATTATTAATTTAAAGAAAATCTCAATATCTTTTGTATTGTTATTGACAAGTGACTATAATTCCCTGTTTATGCCCTCAAAATGTAGAAACAATTTTTATTTTAATTATGGGAGTAAGGAATTTAGATATTGGAGAAATGATCAAGAAATGGATCAGAAATTCTTATAGTATACTATGTTACAATTAAAATTTTACTATACCATCTATGACTAATTTTATAATATGAAGAAATTTTTGAAAAAAATCGCTCATCTGCCTAAACATCACACTGTTTTCATTTTTTAATATTTTTCCCTAACTATAACCATACTGCATACTTGTGCCCATATTTTGCATGATTTAGAATTCTGAGGTGGAGGGTAGATATTTCCACTTAACATTTTATTGCAAACATAATTCCCTTATTAATGGACTTTTTGTGCTGAATATATAAAAATTAGAGGGAATAGGTCTGCCTTTAGCTGCAATTATTTTATAATGACACCTCTCCTTTAAAGTGGTCACGTTGGATACTTATAATTTATGTAATATTTTTGAAGTTCATAATAGTGCAATAGTTCTCTCCCCATATTATTTCTATTCTGGACCCATTAGAAAATATACAGTGGAAAAAAATGATTTTTCAAAGTGATAATGGCTGTTGAAGTGCCGTGGGTCTTCAAGGAGGGTACAGCCCCTTTTTGCTTTTGTCTACAGCACCTGGCCTTTTTGGGGGATTGATAATACTTGGGGCTAGAGGGTTGGTTACTCAAGAGCTACATTAAAATCCATACTGTATAGAGATCACCCAGATACCTCAGGGTTGGTCCTTGCTCACCTTTAATGTAAACCTGAAGCAAACGCCTAGTGGATGGTGTAATCTACCCATGTAGATAGATACCCATTACTGTACCTATAGTTTGGTGCTGAAACTCTCTATATAAACTCCAGCGTTTACATTAAAACATGCTGCAACCTATGGAGAACTTACCAGCAGTCAAGAGTAATGAAAAAGAAGAGGCATAAAAAGAGTATTTAGTTTACTTATTACATACTCAATATCAGTCCCATACCACGTGCACTCAGAGAACAGAAGAAGCCGAAGATTTGTCCCTCTCTAGTTTCTTTAAATCTTGCTCTGGAGGCAAAATATATAAAATACAACAATAGAACTAACATTAATTTGTGAGTTCATTTGTGAGATATGCCCGAAGTAATTAGTTGATTATAATCATTAAAGATACCAAAGTTTGTGGGTGCTATAAAGCTAGACTGATTCAATGGCACTTTGACTCATTTGCATGCTGAGATGTACTTTCTTGAGTGTGAGGGTTTGGGAGTTACAGTAGAGGGTATCATGGACGTATATTATCATTCATTTGGCAATAGGAAAAAAAGTCAAGAATTGCTGAGAGAGGGCACAGAAGTACAAAGATAGGAATAGAGAAAATGACAGTTCTGAGAAAACAAGGCATCTGTTTCAGATGAGCACTGGTCACTTCCTTTTAGTGTGTGTCTGAAGTCTTCTGTCATCTTCTTTTTTTTTTGGCTGTACGCGGCCTCTCACTGTTGTGGCCTCTCCCGTTGCGGAGCACAGGCTCCGGACGCACAGGCTCAGCGGTCATGGCTCGTGGACCCAGCCGCTCCGTGGCATGTGGGATCTTCCTGGACCGGGGCACGAACCCGTGTCCCGCTGCATCGGCAGGCGGACTCTCAACCACTACGCCACCAGGGAAGCCCTGTTATCCTCTATTTAAGAAGCAAATGGTATCTGATAAAAAGAGAGTATAATGAATTAAACCTTGTCAAGAATGTTTAAAGATGTGTGGAATCCAATTATTTTTATTGAGGATATAGACCCTTTAATAATTCTTCTTTATAATTCAAAAAATATGGTAGAAATTACAAAGCTTAAGTGGGGAATGAAAATGGTGTTTGGGTTTGACATAATAGGATATCACTCACTCGGAGTAGCTAAATCAAGACTCATGAAACAAGACCTTTTTCTTCAGTGTAAAATACATGTTAGCAGTAATGTTCGAATGTTTGTGGTGCCCTAGGCTTTGAAATTTAGAGATGAACCATTATGGATGAGTTTCTACAGTTACATTATAACTAGAGGCAATCATAAATTCACATGTGTGAGAAGAAGAAATAATAAGTGTAAAAAAAACATTTAGAATATTTTTAATCCAGCTATAAATAAGAAATGAGTCATCTGTATGCTATGCAAATTTTCAAGTGGGTAAATTTAGAAATTATTTTTTTCTCTTTACAAAACTTTATACTTTGGGGGGAAATGTAGTTATGTCTGAGAAGTTCAGAAATGTCCCTTTCAAAGCTGTGCAATGATGAAAAGCATTGAACTTTCTGCAGTAATGGGAATGTCCTGTAGCTGCACTGTCCAATACAATAGCCACTAGCCACATGTGGCTATTGAGCATTTGAAATGTAGCTAGTGCAATTAAGGAGCTGAATTTTTAAACTTATTTAATTTTAGTTAAATTTAAATACCCACTTGTACCTAATGTCTACCATATTGTTAAGGCTTTAAAATGACTTAAAGTCAAATTGTGTGTATTAGTAGATATGCTTTGCCAGATGGTGAATTCATTAACTGAATATCGTTTCATACTCAAGATTCTTTGGCTCTTAAATTTTTTTTACTGTGTTCTAGGTAGAGCCATTACCATTCCTGACTTAGCTTTAAGACAGCATCTCTTTTACTTTAAAAAGTTCTTCTGAATCATAAACGTAAGCCTCAAAGTGCTACTTTTTTTTTTTTTTTTTTTTTTGTGGTACGCGGGCTTCTCAATGCTGTGGCCTCTCCCGTTGCGGAGCACAGGCTCCGGACGCACAGGCCCAGCGGCCATGGCTCACGGGCCCAGCCGCTCCGCGGCATGTGGGATCTTCCCGGACCGGGGCACAAACCCGTGTCCCCTGCATCGGCAGGCGGACTCTCAACCACTGCGCCACCAGGGAAGCCCTCAAAGTGCTACTTTTAGGAGAGAGAAATATTATGGATGATGTTTACAGAGAGGATAAGCTCATTAAACATTTTTTTACATTCTTGAATTAAATATAAAGCTGAAATGTTTGGGAGTGGAATGTACTGATGTCTACAACTTGCTTTGAAATGCATTAAAAATTGATTGATGGATGGAGAGATGGTAAATATATGGTAAAGCAGTTAGAGCAAAATATAAATGATATACGGGTATCCACTGTAGAATTCTTTCAACTTTTCTGAATGTTTCATTTTAAAATGAATAAGCTTCATGATAAAATGTTGGAGGAAAGTTAAATGGAAACATATTAAGTATTTTAAAGTGCATTTCTTTTCTTGGATCTATCACTTCTCTGTTAAATAGAGCCAAGGAGCAATAACTGAACGTTTCCGAAGTTTCAGTATGCATGATCTAACAGCTATCCAAGGTGATGAGCCTGTGGGACAGAGACCATACCAACCTCTCCCAGAAACAAAAAAGAAAAGTAAATCAGCCTCCGGTGAATCACCAGGTGTGCTTGTTTTGTTTTAATGTATTGTTCTTTCATAATTGGGATCTTGAGTCAAGATGGGTACTAAAATAATACTTGGTCGCTACCTGAATTTGGGTAAACAACATTTATTTTTAAGCTTATATTCTTGAGCTTCACACTTAACTGTATGTAGGTCTCCTCCTCTAAATTTTCTCTAAATAAGGTTAGTGCTTGCTTTTTGTTGACTCTGGAGATAATCCAGGTAAGAAAAGTAGCAGTAGCGGCTTGTGCTGCCATGAATTTTTAGAAGCAGTGGATGTGGTTACCCTCTACCACCAGTGCTAGTTCTGACCTGTGATCTCTAACTTGCTACTCAAACTATGTAGTGGCATCTGAGTTTTATAATTAAACCCTCCTTAATATAAGTGCTGTGAACAAAGAAGGATATTGACTTATAAGATAAAAAGCTTTAAGCAGGTGACAAAAGATGACAGGTTTGAAAATAGGATTACTCCAATGGAAAAATGTGTTGAAATCATGACCTGTAGACTAAGAACTAACTTGTTCTAATGTAAATTATAAGCATGTCATAGTTGATACGTTCTAAAATTTTAGTAAATTTTTGTGATCTTAGAAACATACACATAAACAAAAAGACATAGTCCCTTAGTCATTTTTTTTTTGCATATAAGAAAGTTGTAGTTCAAGGCCCAACTGAGAACTAAGATCTTCAGGATATTTCTTTTTTTTTTTTTTGCGGTATGCGGGCCTCTCACTGTTGTGGCCTCCCCCGTTGCGGAGCACAGGCTCCGGACGCGCAGGCTCCGGACGCGCAGGCTCAGCGGCCATGGCTCACGGGCCCAGCCACTCCGCGGCATATGGGATCCTCCCAGACCGGGGCACGAACCCGTATCCCCTGCATCGGCAGGCGGACTCTCAACCACTTGCGCCACCAGGGAGGCCCCAGGATATTTCTTATTAAAGTATTAGGAGGTCCATAAGGTACAGGACTACTTGATCTTTTTTTTTTTTTTTTAAGTAGAAGTTTTCTTCTGAGGGAGACTGAAAATCATCCTTTATAATTAAAACCAATTTGAAAAGAGCAGTCCCGCAGTGAGAGAGTAGCATTGACATATATACACTACCAAATGTAAAATAGATAGCTAGTGGGAAGCAGCTGCATAGCACAGGGAGATCAGCTTGGTGCTTTGTGACCACCTGGGAGGGCAGGAGGGAGACGCAAGAGGGAGGGGATATGGGGATATGTATATACGTATAGCTGATTCACTTTGTTACACAGCAGCAACTAACACACCGTTGTAAAGCAATTATACTCCAATAAAAATGTTAAAAAAAAAAAAAAGAGGGACTTCCCTGGTGGCACAGTGGTTGAGAATCTGCCTGCCAATGCAGGGGACACGTGTTCGATCCCTGGTCCGGGAAGATCCCACATGCCACAGAGCAACTAAGCCCATGTGCCACAACTACAGGGCCTGCGCTCTAGAGCCTGTGAGCCACAACTACTGAGCCCGTGTGCCACAACTACTGAAGCCCGTGCTCCTAGAGCCCGTGCTTCGCAACAAGAGCAGCCACTGCAATGAGAAGCCCGCGCACCACAATGAAGAGTAGCCCCCGCTCACCACAACTAGGGAAAGCCTGCATGCATCAATGAAGACCCAACGCAGCCAAAAATAAATGAATTAATTAATTTAAGAAAAGAAAGAAAGAAAAGAACAGTCCCTTCTTATAAAGGAAAAATAGTGAACTTTCTTCTAAGTTCTCCCCAGAATGAATAACTTTAAAAAGCTGGTGGCTATTATCTAAGAGGTAGTAATAAGTATTGGCCATTGATTAAAGTACTAATGCCTTTAAGAGTGAGGAAACTTTGAACCTTGAACCATCATCCTTAATACTTTAGTAATGTAAAAGTAGTCCCTAATAGGCATTTTCTTAATAAGCATTTTAAAAATTAGGTATACTGATTTTGTTTATGGGGACTGCTATATATTTTGCTGATTTGGACCAGTAATCTGAGCCCTTTATCAGCAGTTTATTCATAATTATACCTTAGAATTGGTTAAGAATTGTATTCCAATTATTTAAATAAAACCAGGATTATAAATTTGAAAATCCATGACACTATTTTTATGGTATCCATCTATTAACTTTAAAATGGTGTGACTAAAATATTTTAGGATAGTGAGGTGTTAATTAGTTCTGTTAAATTTTAAACCATGAAATTAAAAGATCAAGAAAGTTGGGAAACAAACACTCTCATACACTATTTATTTATTTATTTATTTATTTATTTTGCGGTACGCGGGCCTCTCACTGTTGCGGCCTCTCCTGTTGCGGAGCACAGGCTCCGGACGCGCAGGCTCAGCGGCCGTGGCTCACGGGCCTAGCTGCTCCGCGGCATGTGGGATCTTCCCGGACCGGGGCACGAACCCGTGTCCCCTGCATCGGCAGGCGGACTCTCAACCACTGCGCCACCAGGGAAGCCCTCATACACTTTTTATGAGAGTTTAAAGTAGAATAATCATTTTGGATGACAGTCTGGCAAGAATTATCAAAATGTATTATTTTTAACTCAGCAAGAAACTTCTAAGAACATGTCGTAAGGAAATAATCAGACAAGTGTTCAAAGATATAGGTACAAAGATGTATGAATGTTCATCTTGTTGTTGTTTATAGTAACAAAATATTGGAACAAACCAAATTCCTAAGAGAAATGGTTAAGCAAAAAGGTAGCTATTAGCCATGAAAAATAATAATGTCAGTTTCTACTTACTGACATGAAAACATATCCAGATTGGGGGCAGGGGGAACAGTAACAGTGAAACAATGTGTGTGTTATGATCCTATACCATAGAGGCACAATAGATAGATGATGAAATGGATTAATATACGTCAAGTTATTTTTTAGATATATGTACACAGAGGAGAGTCTGGAAGAGATTCTAAATGCTGCTAACTAAAATGTTAACAGCATTTACCTCTGAGTTGTGGGGTTTTAGTGATTTTTTTTTAATCAACCTGTTACCCTTAAAATCAGAAATAAAACAAACCTACTTCTTGTTTTGAAAACAATTAAGGTATTCATTTTTTTATATCATGAATTTTTTTCTATTTTATTTACTTCCAAACTTCGTCAAGAAAAGCAAGTTGGTACGTTTTTTAGTGTGGGAAGTATATTTATATTGCAAAGTCTGTTTACTAATAGTTCATGTAATCAGTACAGTTAGCTCAGAACACAAGCAAATTCAAATATTTGGAAAAGTGGTTCCCTTTTGAAAACTACTAATGGCTTGCTCTGAGTGGTTTGAGGTTAGCTGATTGAGAGAAGTCTTGCTTTGATGAAGTTACTCAAGTCCGCATGTTGTCACTATGGGAAAAAGAGCTTCCTCCAAATGCTTTTTTGTATGAAAATAGACACCTTGAACATGACGTTCACTTCCTTAGAAAGAACACCACATTCTGATAAGTGGAAATATTTTTTCTGCAAAGAACCTGCTGCTCCCATATTAGTTAAAAGTGGTTCAATATTCAGTTTCAATATACCAGCACATAAAGAGATTTCTGTTTTGTCTTGTTTTTGATGCTTTACATATTTATTTAATCCTTAAGATGACTATGCAGGTTAAATATTTTTATCCTTATTTTGTAGATGAATAAACTGAGACTTAAGGAGATTAAATTACTTGTCAAAGACCACCTACTCAGTGACAGAAATGAAGTATCCAAGGTTCCTAACCTAATTCTTACTCTTTTTTTACTTTATAAAGAGACTGCACTTAGTGAGACACTTGGGCTAGAACAATGAATTCAAACAATTTGGCAAGGGTGACCTTAGAGATGCTTTAGTCAAAGATGGCAAATAAGTGACATGCCTCCTCTCTGCTCCTGTGCCCATGGCAGCCATTGCTAATGGATTGTGGCACTTCCCACACTGGCTCAGAATCCCTCTCAACACAGTGCCCCAGACAGCTCAACTGGCTCAGAGTTGGCGTTCACATAGAAACGTATTCATCTCCCATCTGCCTCAACACCTTACCAGATAGGAAAACTGAGACCCAGAGAGGCAAGACTCACTCAAGGTCTTAACAGCTGTTAAGTGACCAAGTACTCATTTCTCCTCACATGGATCCAGGGCCCCTTCCACCATGATAACTAAGGCCCCTTCCAAGTCAACTTTCCATGATTCTGCACTTACATTAATACATTAATACATGGAAACTGCTTAGAACAGTGCCTGGTCCATGCTAAGTACTGGATCAGTATTGGCTATTATTATTATAAAGGGGGGAGGGGGGGACTTAAAATATACCAATTCTAAGACGTACGAGCTATGAATAAAACCAGGTCAGTTTGCAAAAGCATCTGCTACTTTTCCTAAAATGGTAACAGAGCTCTGGGCCAAAGGTGGTCAAACAGCTGCAGCCTTAGGCCTCAGGGCCCCCGGCAACACAGACTCCTCATTCTTAGGTCCTCAGTCACTCCTCCTCAGGAATGTGCATGGACAGCCCCATTCTGAGGATTTTGCCCAGTCTAGACTGATGGCGGAAAGCAGCCGACCTTGGCATCACCTTTGTCGGCGCTAGCAGCACCCCACCAGCTTCCCCTTGCCTGGGCTTGGAAGACCTGCAAACCATTCAGCCAACTTGCCAGGCTCCTGTTCAGATAGGGAATCCAGATTCAGGCTTTTCTCGTTAATCTCGGGTCTCCCCTTCCTCTGAAGTCTTTAAAATCCTCCGACAACTTTGATTAATACTATTTCCACCACTCACAGCAGAATTTTCATACGTACTCATTTTCAGGTTTTTAAGTGGAATAGAAAATGAATATTTTATTGAACATATTTGACTTGACTCCTCTCTTTTTGATGCAGTTTAGTTTAATAACTTGCTAAATTAAGCTTGTCGACTTCATCTCCTAACAGATCCCAAATTTGGCTACTGTCTCCTCAGTCCCTGGACTCTTTATCATTTCTGGCCTGTTGTACTGCAGTAACCTCCCTGCTTCCAGTCTCATCCACTTCTGATTCATTCTCCAAAGTACAAGAAGACTCTTTTAGAGAAACAAAATCTAATCATGTCACCCTCTGATTAAAATGCTTCAATGCCCCCTCCCCCTTGTTCTCGGAAGCCCAAGCTCAATAGCGTGTGGTATATTAGCTCCCCAGACTTGGCATCCCACTCCTTCATGTGCTCGGTGTATAGAATCATGAGTCTTTCAGGATTCGGCTTGGCCACTACCTCCTACAAGAAGTCCTCTCTTACCTCCCACTTCCCCTACTGTGTACTCCTGTAACACCTTGTCCTTGTCTTCTATTTACAGCATTTATTACAGTATTGTCATGCGCACTAGACTCTGTCTCCTCTACTGGACTATGACTATATATTTCTTAGGATAGAAGAAGACAGTTGTGTGTTTTTCAACATAGTATCCCCCATAATTTAGTACACTGCCTCACACATAGTAATATTTTAAAAATATCAATACTTGTGGAATAACAAATCAATCCATCACTTTTCCTGAAACAATATTTAGAAACCTAAGATTTTTTTTAGTTGAAATTAGGAAACAAAGAATAAGATGTATATATAATTATCATCTTGAATGCAATTCCAATTCCTAATCACATAAAGTGAGAGGCAGTTGAAATAGCAAGGGCCGTGTTTATTGAAGTGTAGCCTTATGCTTTATGTGTGGCCTTAGAGAACTTTTTGATCACAGTTGCTTCCTTTCGGATTCTTTCCTTGATTCCTTATTCTATGTTTTACCTTAGTTTTATTATATTGGGATTAGGGGTATTACATAAGCAACAGCAATAGGGAAAAATCTACAAATGGCAATCTAAAAATATTTTTTCTGGTTTATATTCCCCATTTATAGAAGTAATACAATTTTTTAAATAAAAATGTGGCAACTTTTTTTTTTTTTTTTTTTTGTGGTACGCGGGCCTCTCACTGTTGTGGCCTCTCCCGTTGCGGAGCACAGGCTCCGGACGCGCAGGCTCAGCGGCCATGGCTCACGGGCCCAGCCGCTCCGCGGCATATGGGATCCTCCCGGACCGGGGCACGAACCCGTATCCCCTGCATCGGCAGGCGGACTCTCAACCACTGCGCCACCAGGGAGGCCCGCAACTTTTTTTAAAAAAGGAAAAATTAAGAAATTTTAAATCACTTAAAAGCCCACTTCCAACAGATACAATGGTTTCATTTTTATGTTTTTCAACGCTTTGTTTCTATACATACATTTTTTTCCACTTAATATTGCACCAAGAGGGTTTTTCCAGGACTACTGACCCCATTCCCTCCCCTGGCCACACTGACCTCCTCACAGCTCTTCCACACAGTTATGCTTCCCATTGCCCCAGGGCCTTTGCACATGCTGTCATGTCTACCTAGAACAAACTTCCTCCGACTGCTGCAGGAAAGCAAAGGATCTTGACCTATGTAATGACGGATTCTACTTCCAAATCCTTCCTGATTTCTAGTCTGGCAGCATAAAATTGTACTTCCTTAATATATAATTAAAGATGTTTATCTTATTATGAGACCAGGAAGCTTTTTTTTAATTAATTTTTATTGGAGTATGGTTGCTTTACAATGTTATGTTAGCCTCCACTGCACAACAAAATCAAAATGAATCAGCTATACACATATAGATATCCCCTCCCTTTTGGACTTCCCTCCCATTTAGGTTACCACAGTGCATTAGGTAGAGTTCCCTGTGCTATACAGTATGTTCCCATCAGAGACGAAGAAGCTTAATTATAACCCTTCATAGTTTGCTTAGTGATGCTCAAGTTATTCATGTCCTATGAGAGCAGATTAATAAACAATTATTCAGTATACTTTTCTTCACATGCAAGAAGTCCATCTCTTGCCCCCTCCTGAGCCTGGAAAACCTGCTACTTTTTTCTCATCTGAAGAAGGTACCTATGCTCCTTACCTTTATTGAAGGAGAATTTGAAATATAATGGGACCTTGTAACCTCACCCCTGTCTTTTTTTTTGGCCACTCCCTGCGGCTTATGGGATCTTAGTTCCCAAGCCAGGGATGGAACCCGGGCCCTCGGCAGTGAAAACACAGAGTCTTAACCACTGGACCACCAGGGAAGTCCCTCACCCCTGTCTTTATAACCTACCTAGTACTCCAGTTGCCGTAGACTTGAGACCCTCTCTTGCGCCATCCAGGCAGTAGTTCTCAAAGTGTGGGCCTGGGACCAGTAGCATAAGCATCACCTGGGAACTTGCTAGGAATGTAGATTCTCAGCCCCACACCAGGCCCAGCAATGTGTGTATCAGTAAATTCTCCAGGTGACTCTAATATGTGCTAATAAGTTTGTGCTAATAAACTCTAATAAAGTTTGAGAGCCACTGCTTCAGGAATGGGAGTGTTCTTGTCCCTGAATCCCAGCCTCTCAGGGTGCTCTCGGATTTCCTGACAGTAACCAGCCTAACTGCCTGGATGTTTGCATATTGGCCAACGTTAAGTCTTCGTTGCTACACATAGCAGCCTGTTTGCACACCCACATGATCCATCTCTTACTGACCCTCCTGATGCTGGCTATTTTCTTTGACTAACGTCAGTCATCATAGCCTGTGGTGTTTCTAATTACTGTAGCCTGGCTGGCTGGGTTTTATCTTAGCAGCTGCAACAGTGTTGGTTTAACTTCTCCATCACCTGCCCCCAGTGAATTATCTTGCCCAATGTTCTATCCCCTTTGGGTCTTATATGACTCCTTAAGTTCACTCTACCATTTCTGGTCTTGACAAAAGGTTTGACACGTTAGGGGGTGAGAAGGACCCTGAGTTCCTAATTAAAGTCAAAGGTACAAATAACAGACCAAAACACTGTTGGTTAGGTTCCTTAGAATTCACAAAAAGGGGACTTCCCAGGTGGTCCAGTGGTTAAGACTTTTCTACCAATGCAGGGGGCCCGGTTTCGATCCCTGGTCAGGGAACTAGATCCCACATGCCACAACTAAAGATCCTGCATGCTGCAACTAAGACCTGGTGCAGCCAAATAAATAAATAAAATTTTTTTTTAAAAAGAGTTCACAAAAAGGAGAAAGGGCAGGAAGAGACTTTTCACTGTGTATCTATTTATATTCTTTGATTTTTGAACAAGACAGCCGTGTTAACCTACTAAAAAAGTATTTTTAATTATTCTGAAAAATGCATAGTAAAAATAGGAATGGCCAGGGAAAACTTCCTGGAAGAAATGAGTTATGAGCCTCCTCTAGAATAGTGCAAGGGGCAAAGACTGATGGTAAAGGGCAGGGAACGCCTTCCAGATGAGACAGGGAGAAGAGCAAGCTGGCAAATGCAGACCATGCAGAGAACCGCCAATAGACAGGGTGAAGAGGCGGTGCTGACTGGCATCCTTTTACCAAAACATATTGGTTTTGACAACTCATCTAGGTGATGGAATTCCACTGAGAGATGGAGATGAGAAAACAGATGAAGAAGCGGATGGGCCATATTCAGATGATGAGATGTTAACACACAAAGGGCTACGAAGATCACAAAGCATGAAATCTGTGAAAACCGTGAAAGGCCGAAAAGAGGTTAGTCAGGTATAGAGTTGTTTTCCCAGTGATTACTATTAAGGGATTTCCTGCTGCATTAGCATTTAGGGTATCCATAAATGAAGGATTGGAATAATAGAGCACTGGCTATATTTAAAATTCTTTATTCAGATCAGATGGATTAGGATCTCTGGAAATTTAGAAAATGGCAAATTCCTAGTCTTCCACTATAAGTAGAAAATGGTATTCTCACATAGCAAAATCATACGGTTGATGTGAGTACCCAGTGCCAGCCCTACGTATATGCAAAAAGAAAGCAGCTAACAGAAGTATGTAGTTTTGTTTTGAACCAACTCTAAATAAGGATTAAATAGTAAAAGTCTATCCATAATAATATATTGTCTTTGTGCCCAGAAAGCAGTGGAGGATTTCAGCGAATGACCTCAGATTATTGTGAGCAATGTTCATTGACATGTACACAGCAAAGCATAAATAATAACAGTTAATAACAGTTTTAATAACAGTTTTCATTTTTTATTAGTGATAATAATCTGTGCATATATGCAACATAATGCCAACTACATTTTGGAGTATATAGGTAGTGCTGTCTTTTGAGTACACACTTAGCGAATAATTGATTCTTTATATCAGAAAAGTTAAAAAAATTATTACTGTGATTATGAGCTATTAAGTCCTGTCTTATTTCAAAACCTAAGTCATAATAATAACACATTTCTCTCTTCAGGTGCGGTATGGGTCACTGAAATACAAAGTGAAGAAGAGACCACAAGTTTATTTTTAGTCATGTACATGTCAAGTATCCCAAGACAAATTATGCTAGTACATCAACTTATTTTCTAACATCATATATTCAGGATTTATACATTAAAATAATTCTTTAAATTGTGGTGGTGATAGGGTTTCATCTATTAAATTTCATCTATTTAAATAGTTTTTATTTCTTTAACAATTACTTCCAAATCTTGACTACTAAAGGTAGTTATGCAAAAATTGATAGATATATCAGAAATAATAGAATACTGTGTTATCTATTGTCACATTCTTCAGAACACTGAGTGCCTGTGATGTAAAGTGAAACACAAACCCACAGTATACTTGAAAAGAGTCTTTTTATGGTTCATGATACACCAGACTTTGTGATATTGTATTGTGTTTACCTGTATTTCTGTTACTATCCTCTCTATCACATGAGGATAGTAATTAAATAGGCCTCTGATCCAGCAGTGATAGAACAAGGGTATAATGTAAGATAAAGTACACTTTATATTCTTCAAATTTTTACTTTGTTAATACTTTCTAGTTTTTCCACCATCAACTGAAAGTTTTCAAGGCAAATGTTTGAAAACCAGGTAACTACATAGCACTTTCATTCCTGACTAGTTTTGCACACTTGAAAATTGTTTACTTATTTTACAACTGTACATTTATTTTAAGTTTTATTAACACTGTGTTTATTGTTATTTGTCATATTCTGGCATGTCAAACTTATGCCTTGAATTACATCATCTCTTTTCCTGTGGGTTTCATTAGTTATATTCATTTAATTTTAATAATAAAAACCAGAGCTTATTTTTTAATTTTAACTATTTTTACTTACCTTCTTTACAGATAAGAAGTTATTTTAAAATTCACCAGCTTCCCATATTTAGCTCTATAGTGTAGTTGAACTTAGCATGTTTTTGTTAACACTGGTTATGTTTTCAGCTTTTAAAAGTGGTAGCTTTTGTGAAATGGAGTCAGAGCCCAGTATAGCACTGAGGTATCTTCTAATTCATGAAATTAACCAACAGCCAATCCATTCAAAAGCTTGGCACTGATACGAGCTGCTGATTTATAAATCTGGCATTGACTAGAACCATTTGAATCACTTCACTTCTAGCGGAGATAATTTCCTGAGGATACCTGCCGATGCAAATTACAAATGTTGTTCATCTTACATATTAGAAGTTATTAGAATAGATTTTAGAAAAATATCATTTTTTTTAATCCAAGAGAATTTGAGTTACTGAACTTTGAGGTTTTTTAGGTGGCATAGGTAACTATGCATTATGAACTCTAAGTAAATATATATCTGATGATGGTTTTAGTGATCAGTAATCAAATTTGTATGATTATACTTGTTCAGATAATTTACTTGATTTTTCTGTTTGTCCAAAAGAAAAAGCAGTGGAGAGATTTGTAAGACCTTTGACCTTTCTACCTTCTAAGAAATGAAGCCAGCTAGTAATGTATATTCAGGACCTACTCAGAGTGTTGGTGGAGAGCAGAATGTTTACTCAGGAGTACCTTAATATAATTCATACATTTCTCCTGATACAAGTCTTAAAATGTCTTCTAGATTATCTCACATTCTTGAGAAGTACCACCAACTAAAACTTCATTCAACTCATTTTCCCCCAAAGTTTAATTCCATGAATATCTTCATCTATTTTACCTTGACTAATTTTTAGCCTCTTCGTTTCTGGAAAGACTCTTTGTGTTCAAAATTTCTATGAATTCTGGTTATAAACTCTTGGAAGAGAGTTTTATTTATTTTGCCTAGTACTAGACTTCCCAGTATAAATGCTACCTGTGCCATGCTTATCTTTCCTACACAAAGGCAGTGTCATCTCAAATTGCCTGACAAGGTCATGTAAGTAAGTGACTTTGTATCAAAAACATTACCTTTGGGGGCTGATTTGCACCACAGTATTTGTTTTCAAGTCTAATTTCAGTATTAAACCTATTCTTTAATTATAGTAAACTCATGAATACTGTCCTAAGTTGGAGGAATTATTTATCCCTCTACACTTCTAGAATCAAAACGTTTAATGGAGGACAACACTAGTTTCAAAGAGATAATGCAAGTCCTTCTGTTTAATTGTATCTCTTTACACTTGACAATGCTTCCTCTGATGTGTTTGTTATATCCTTATATACAGTCAGTGTCATTTTGCTGGTCTATCATTTCCTTTCTTTCCTTTTCTTACATTTCTTAAATTTGCTTCTTTTATGTGTGTTTTAGCATGCTTTCTTTTGAATTTTGTATAATCGTAAATTTTTGTTTCTTTTAAGGTGGAACAGGTCATTTTTTGTTTTTCTGCTTTTAAGTCTAATGCTTTTAAAAGAGGTATGTTAATCCCTAGAGCACAGTGCCTTCCTTCCCCCATTGCTTACCACTTGGCTGATGGTCATTGGATGCTGCACAAGCCTTTAGGGCACTGTTTGGGTAGCTGTTAAAGTTTATCCAGAAATTGTAGCTGGTGTTTTATTTTATTATATAATCATTCAACTTGTTCATAATATTAACTATTTTCAGAGTTTATTTGGAAGTACCAATTGATCTATTCTTTAGTTCACCATATTTTTTCTGGTATAAAAATGGGCCAGAAATAAGCCTTATTGCTAAGGAATTCATTATGTAAACCCCCATAGATCCTGCATAAGATTCCCTCCACACACTTCCCTATATGTATGTGGAATTGGGTAGAAAATGATGGTTCCAGCATTACCAATTATAAATACTTGACTACACAGATTGATGGAACAAAATTATTAAAGTGTTTTCAGGGAACTTAATCCATATGTCACCACCAAAGATTTCTACAGTGTTATATGATATGTAAATATTCCAAATTTCTGTAAAACATTGGTTAGATAAATGTTTTTCTTTCTTTCTTTTTAAGTAACACAGTTTGTACTCTGGAATGCTTGAACTTTTGTGTTATTAGAAATAATACAACTGTTAAATATTAGTAATTTGTATTTTTAATTGGAATGAACTAAATTTTTATTTTTATTTTCTTTTATCAGGAAAAATAAGAAGTTAATATGTATTGAGAAGCAATTTCCTATGGTTTTTTTCTTTTTAAGTTGATCCATTTGCAAAGCAGTTAGGTAAATTTTGAAAAGATCATAATTGTGGTATGCAGTGTATGTTTCTCAGTAAACATCACTTAAGAGTAAAGCTTTCTGAAAGGAAAGTACAGTGTTTATTCTCTTAATGTTTTTAAGATTTAATCTTCTAGTAGTTTTCTACAGATATAATGTATTTTAACTCTTTAAACATTGACCATGAATTAACATTTTCTCTTCTAACACCTTTTAAATCTATGTACTTTAGTAGTTAAGAGACAGCAGTTTTGCAATTTTTAATCCCTTTGTAAAGGCTATCTTTAGGCCTAGTATGCCAGTAATTTTACAAATGTGGTTTTTGAAAACTTTAATATAAAATAAACTCATTTTATTAGTGGTAACTTGTATTTTTTTCCTGTGTCAGAATATATATGTTAGGTTCCATGAAATGATATTATTTATTACTGAGTGTCTCTGGATTAAATAGTAGACACCATAGGTACACACTTAAGATACAAATCATAGAGCAAATTATAAAAATCATATACGGGCCTCCCTGGTGGCGCAGTGGTTGAGAGTCCGCCTGCCGATGCAGGGGATACGGGTTCGTGCCCCGGTCTGGGAGGATCCCATATGCCGCGGAGCGGCTGGGCCCGTGAGCCATGGCCGCTGAGCCTGCGCGTCCGGGGCCTGTGCTCCGCAACGGGAGAGGCCACAGCAGTGAGAGGCCCGCGTACGGCAAAAAAAAAAAAAAAAATCATATACATTCTTTGAAATATCGCCATTTGCAACAACATGGGTGGACCTAGAGAATATCACACTAAGTGAAGTTAAGTCCAAGAAAGACAAATACTATATGATATCACTCATATATGAGATCTAAAAAATAATACAAATGAATCTATATACAAAACAGAAACAGACTCAGAGACATAGAAAACAAACTTATGGTTACCAAAGGGGAAAGGGGTGGGGTATACATTAGGAGTATGGGATTAACAGATACAAACTACTATACATAAAACAGAGGGCCTTCCCTGGTGGCACAGTGGTTAAGAATCCACCTCCCAATGCAGGGGACACAGGTTCAAGCCCTGGTCTGGGAAGATCCCACGTGCCACGGAGCAACTAAGCCCGTTCGCCACAACTACTGAGCCCATGTGCCACAACTACTGAAGCCTGTGCCTAGAACCCGTGCTCTGTAACAAGTGAAGCCACCATGATGAGAAGCCCGTGCACCACAATGAAGAGTAGCCCCCGCTCACCACAACTAGAGAAAGCCCGTGCACAGCAACAACACAGCCAAAAATAAATAAATAATAAAATAAATTTAAATAAATAAATAAATAACAAGAATTTACTGTATAGCACAGGGAACTATATTCAATATCTAGTAATAACCTATAGTGGAAAATAATCTGAAAAAATATATACATGTATAACTGAAAAAAATCATACATTCTGGAATGCTCATCCATAGGATTACAAAAGAAACAACTGTTAAATTGAATGTTAGAAAAAGAAGATAGGAAAAAACAACCAGTACAGAAACCCTAGCCATCAATTTATATTGTTAGCTGTCTCAGACATAAAATATAACACAAAATTCAATTTTATGTATCCTGGAAATGTTCTGGGGTTCCATCTGTTTTAAAGTCAGATGTCTGTCTGCCTCGCATTTAAACTTTAAAGAGAAAGCCTGTGTTTAAAAAAGTTTCTTCGTGTGACTTCATTATGATATATAATGTTTTAAAGTATTTCCAAATGGAGTTATATTTTTGCTTTTATTAGGATACATATCCTTGTGTTGATCCAAAGAAGTTAGAAATTTAAATAAATATTCAAAAGAATACAATGAATATATGAACTGCAGCATTTTATTCAGTGTTTTATTCTCCCTTTTAGTGGTTCACTGTTCTTCAGAAAGAAATTCATGGAACAAAAATCATGTCAGAGACTGATTCATTGTTCCCTGGAAAACATTCTGCCTTTTACCTACCCATCAGTATTCTATTCTTGAAACTCTCTCCTTATCGTCTGGTTTTAGTAACATTTTTAAAATTGATTTTTATAAGACGATGCTTTGAACTGAAATTTTAACACACAAGATTGATAACTGTCCATAAGTATAGGATACTAAGAGACTGTGCTCAAAAAAGCAGGAAAATCACCCCATTTACTCTTAGTTTACCTGGCAGTCCCAGATTAAGGACAGGGAGAAAGAGGGAAAAAAAGGAAAATATGGTATTTTGGCACTATGTGCAAATCAAATAATTTTTTCATTCGAAAATATTCCTTGAGTGTCTACTGTGTATGGTAGCTCTGCACAATACCTATGTCCAAGTAGTAGGATAACATAATTAATTTAAGGAAAATAATTCTTGCTTTAAAAATAACAATTCTGGGGGCTTCCCTGGTGGCGCAGTGGTTGAGAGTCCGCCTGCCGATGCAGGATACACGGGTTCATGCCCCGGTCCGGGAAGATCCCACATGCCGCGGAGCGGCTGGGCCCGTGAGCCATGGCCGCTGAGCCTGCGTGTCCGAAGCCTGTGTTCCGCAACGAGAGAGGCCACAACAGTGAGAGGCCCGCGTACAGCAAAAAATAAAAAAATAAAAATAACAAATTCATTGTTACCAAATGTTCAGATTGAGTATTATTTATGCTTTGATTTCTCCTAGGTTATTGAATAATTTATTTGGTTTCTCTCAAAGCAGGTTTTGGTTTGGGTTTTTTTTTTTTTTTTTTTTTTTTAATTCTTGGTTCTCTTCTTTCCCTTACCTGTTACATCTGATATATTAGTAAGTCCTTTCGGCTCTCTCCAAAATACATACCGAATTTGACCATTAAACTCACCTCCCCTTCATTTTCCCTATTTTAAGCCATCATCATCTTTCACCTGGAGTACTCAGGGCATAAATGTTATTTAAGGCAGAGTTTCTTGAAACTTTACTACATTTTTTGTAGCCTTACAAATTTTTCAAGGTGACTTTTAACCTTGAGTTCCATAGAACTGTCACGGTTTCTTATCTTTTCAACTGTATTTTCGGGAAATACAAAAAGAGAAGGTTGTGAAGAGCAGTGAAGACCCAATGCAGCCAAAGATTAAATAAATGAATAAATAAGTCAATTTATTAAAAAAAAGAAAAAGAGCAGATGGTTTTGCACATCAGCCTTGGAAGAGAAGTTTTTCTCTTCTAAGCATTTGGTTTTTTGTTTTTTTGTTTTTTTATTCGGCTGTTTGGGTCTTCGTTGCTGTGCATGGGCTTTCTCTAGTTGCGGCGAGCAGGGGCTACTCTTGGTTGCGGTGCACGGGCTTCTCATTGCAGTGGCTTCTCGTTGCAGAGCACGGGCTGTAGGAGCCCGGGCTTCAGTAGTTGTGGCTCGTGGGCTCTAGAGCGCAGGCTCAGTAGTTGTGGCACATGGGCTTAGTTGCTCTGTGGTATGTGGGCTCTTCCCAGACCCAGGCTTGAACCTGTGTCCCCTGCACTGGCAGGCGGATTCTTAACCACTGCACCACCAGGGAAGTCCCCTAAGCATTGTTTAATGCTGGAATTTAGAAAAGGTGAGTGAGAAGAGTCGATGAAGCCAGGTTAGAGTATCTGGCTGATATATATATATATGTATATCTATATTAACCATCATAATATCCTTAAAATTGAGTTCCAAAGGAAACTCTATTTACCCTAAAATATAAAGTTGTTTGACTAATTCAATATGTAAAAATTCCAAATCTTGAATTTTATTAGTTTATCTTACAATGAAAAGGAATGTTGCAGCACACACTTTATTTGGGAGAGGGAGAATTATACCTTATAAGGCTTGTGATGCCCCTTGGGTTAGGTTGTGATAACTAAGATTTGTATATTGGTTTGTTACCACACTTTGGGAAGTATCACTATTTTACAGGTAGAGACACTGACACTCAACAGTGATCAAACCCCCAACCACAATAATTGTAGTTTCCAATTCTTGTGTTGTTAATTCCATTACACTTGGTTATCTTTGCAATCACAGAATACTTAAACAGCTAACATAGAAATGATTCTTACTGTTTATTCATTACACAAAAATTTCAGATTATTAGAAGATTAAAATGGAGTGAAGTTTTTGAGTGATCTGTAGGTAATAGATTTGCTTCTTAGGGTCACTTCAGTAAGGAGAGAAAGGATGCTTTTTAAATGAATAGGAAAAATAAAGACCAAATTTACTATCAATTATTGGCTAAGAAAAACAGGGAGAGATTTGAAGAGAGGATGTCGCTCAACCGGGAGGAGTACCCACTCAGGAAGTGCCTTCCTTCCTTCCTTCCTCACCTTCCCACCAGCATTCGCTCCATGGCTTCTCTCTTCAAACCACACCTTGTAAAGCCTTTTATGTGCTCTGTTCACAACAAGAAGAATTTTCGTGTGTTGTTCCATACTGGGTTTTAACTAACAAAACACAGAAAAGAGCCAAATGCCTTTTTACACAGGAGATGAACTGCATTCAATCTTTAAGCTGAAAGCAACTACAGTTGGGATATATAGCAGGCAACAGTTTCCATATGTTCTAGGAAAGTGGAACTGTATTATTTATAGTTTACAACATGTTGTATAAAATTAAAGCCTGCAGGGCGCTCCCAGGGAGGTAAATTAGACATGAAAGGAAGACTTGGGGAATTCTATTTTGCTATATTCTGAGAAGATGTCCATTAAAAAAGCCAAAAATAGTGTTTGAAGTATTTAACATTAAGCAGTGTACAGAAGAGGTTGTGGTCTTTACCTTGGAATAACAAATTCTAAAATTAGAAAAGACTGTTGAAATCTGAGGAGGGGGAAAAAAAAAACCCTTAATAGAAAGGGGGGAAAAAAGCGTTTCAGAAAAGCAGGGATAAATAATTGTCATCAAAATGGTATATTTTCCAAGGTGCGAAGTAAAGTTACATGAGATCTGGTTGATATTTGACCTGACAGCCTCAAAGCACATTAGACTGCAGCAAGTAATAATTGCTTCCTCATTTAGATTAGACAATGAGTTCTCTCTGCAAGCTGCTCTCCTCTAAATAGATCGTAGAGTGTAATTGAAACAAGTTATACTGGGAAGTGGAGTGACCGATTCCTCAAAGTGTGAGAGCAGAGCTATGGTAACCTCTTAAGCCTGGCCTTCATCCTGTTCCTATTTAGGGAATCCGCAGGGCAGCCAGCGTGGAGAGTGCAGTCTGCAGTTCTCCAGCTTTATTGTTTAGACTTGAAGGGAAGGTCATATGCCCTCTTTGACAGAGAGGTTTATGGTCTCTCTCTAATTAGCAGCACCCTGCTCCAGACAGACTGTTGGCCACATTCCAAGAACGGGGTTTGGTAGCGGCCACTGATGAAAGAGAAAACAAGGTTATTTACCCTGTGACTGTAATTCTTGGCACTAGTCCTCTCTTTACACTCAGACACGTTTTCCTTTTGTTCCAACTCGCCTTTGGAATTCTGAGTAGGGAGTTAAGGGAGGAAAATGCGGCTATATATTTAGTAGCGTAAGCAACCCGTTTGTTGACCTCAGATACTTTTTTCTTTTTACTATTCTAGGGCTGCACGGTTCAACAACGGCAATTACCCAAAAAGAAAAAAAGGCAACATATTCAGAGTGTTGCTTGCAAATGTGAATGCTTGAGCACATGCCCACACACAACCTCAGAAAAGGAAGTTTAATTTGCAACATCTATAAAATATCGACAGTTGTACATTAGGACACTTAGAAATCCCAGGGGTAAAATGTGATTGGGTTTAACTATTACTGGAGTGTTAAAAGAGTACCAGGATTATATCTGGCTTGTCCTGTTCTGTCGGTTCCGTAGGACAGTGGGTTAAGCGGATAGAAATGCTTTTTGGTTGATTTAAACCAGATGCTCCGACTATTTTTGTCCTGTGTGCAGGCGTTGCAGCACTGCAAAAGGCAATACTGCCCCCCTCGGCCGCCGGCCAACTGCAGGCGCAGGAGTCTAGTCTCCACCAGCTACCCCCTCGGCCATAAAAACCTTTCAAGTCCCCCTTATTATTCCAGGCACATTCCAAGGGGTTGAGTCACCAGGTTCACTTGGCTTTTCTCCCGCTCTGAACTGCTCGTACCAGGTGGAATACGACCTCCAACATCAAAAATGGAATCCATAACCGGTCAAAGAGCGCTTTAGGGCAAGCCCCCAATTCAAGCCAACTGCATCTTCTTCCTCCGCAGCTGGGGTTTGCTCGCTGTGCACCTGGAGTCCCACGGCCCGGACCAGGATTGCGCGGCCAAAACATAAGGGTTTTTCTTTGGGGAATCCCGTAGAGATACTCTACTCTCCCTGGTGGTTTGAGAAGCTCCGAGGGCTGCACGGCAACAGGGCAGGGGCTGGGTTGGAAACTTTTTCTTTTGGCAGTGCTTCCGGGAGCGTTTGGAGGCTAAGGCGGGGAGCCGCGGGGCCTGAGGTTTTAAGTCAGCTCTGAGGGAAAACTCCCAGCCCCTCCCAGGCGTCCGCCCAGACTCGCCGGCCGCCAGGCGCGGGGAAGGGGAGCGCGCACATCTGGCCGCCCAGGAGCCACATCTGGAACGCTAACTCCCGCACCCAGCTGTTCAAGGGGCTGGGGTAGTCCAAGCACCCGAAGGGCGGGGCTACCGCGGCTGCAGCTCCTCCCTGTAGCCCAGACACAGGGGTCCAGACTAGGGAGATGGCCCCGGGGGCGCAAGCAGGGCCGGCCGGCGGGCGGGGCGGGGTGGGGGGGTTGGAGTTTGGGGAGGGTAGCTAAGGCCGCGGTTTGGGGTTGTTGTACTGGGGGTTTGGGGGAGGGGTGTTGGTCTGATGGAGGGAGGCTGGAGCCGG
This sequence comes from Mesoplodon densirostris, assembly GCF_025265405.1. Taxonomy (NCBI): domain Eukaryota; kingdom Metazoa; phylum Chordata; class Mammalia; order Artiodactyla; family Ziphiidae; genus Mesoplodon; species Mesoplodon densirostris. Next base: position 124,031,119 of record NC_082661.1, read on the forward strand.
GACACGGAGAGGGGCGGCGGGTGTTAGGGGTGCTGGGGCCCTGCCAGTGCCTCGCCCCGCCCGGTCACCAAGTTCGACCCGCTGCGTGGGCTTTTACAACCCAAGTCCCCAGGAGGTGGTGAAGGAGGGAGGGACCGGCGGGCACGTTTCCTGGGGGGAGGGGCGCGCTGATCCTGCTGGGGACTGAGGGCGGGGTTCCCCCTCCTTCTTGCCCCTGGCCCTGCACTGAGACGCAGAGGTTTTCTCCTGCGGGGCGACTAGCCCCTGCCCGCCTTGCACCTTCCCTGAACGGCGAGCGGCGTCATCCCAGATGAGGCTAGCCGGGGAGCCCATTCTCCTCTTCCCCCCACCGCGACCTCACGCCACCCCTAACCAGGAGAGGGAGGAGCTCCACGTGCCCTGTAGATTTTCTCCAAAACCTGAGCTTCGCTTAGTGCTGGCGGATGAGCCCCTCCTGCATTTGTTTGCGCGCGGGGGTTTTGACGTCTCGCTAAGCAACGGTGTTTGCCAAAGCGTCAGGGCTGTTTCAGAGAGCTTGCGTCTGTTGGATGCTCCAGTCTGAACAAATCGTTTCCATTCGATTTGTTTAACCAAGGCGAGGGCAGACCGTGTTCTTTTTTAAAAGTTGTCCTTCATCCAAATTGTCCTTAGATTTTGATCTAAGGCTGTCATAATACCCCAGGTCATTGCACAAATGTTTTGTCAGTTTACAAAACCAGAGGAGGAAATATCCTAAAGGAAAAAAAAATCACAACCAACAGGAAAATGATGTTAAAAGATGTTGGCCCTTTTCCATCTGACAGCCTTAGTCATCACATAGTCTCCACCAAAATAAAATATCTATTCACAGCCTTCAACCTACAGCGAATCTCCCCCATTTGGAGCGAAGTACTTAAATAGGCCCTTTGGTCCAACCTTAGTCACCAGCTGAAACTGAGTAAGTTTCAGCGTTTCCTTTCCCAAAGATTTCTGGGCTTCACTGAGAATAATCAGAAGCATACAGGATGTTAAGTGCTCAGGGTACAATGTTCAAATAATAGCTCTTCCATTGCTTTGTGGCAAGTTACTCTACCACAGGGTGCCTGGCGCCTCGGTTTCACCATCCCTAAAATGTAACTTGTACCTATAGTATACAGGTGGTGTAAGGATTTAGGGTTAATGAGATAGTGCAAATCAACTGCTTAACACAAAGTGCAATGCATAGGAAGAACTCCATAATTGTTATTATTACTGTTAATGAGAATAGGCTCTGTTTATCACTGAAATTAGACTTGTGGGCAATGGCAGTTGGAGCCCTCCTTTAAGTTAGTTTTTCCACTACCTGCAAAAAAGGTAGAATTTTCTTCCTCTGGCCGTGACTGATCTGACTTTTAAGCAGAGGAAGAGACTGGAACAGAAGGCATCCATGATGCTGACTGGATGAGAGAAGTGTGCCCTCTTGTGGGCCTCATGTCATGTTACCAAGAAAGTCCTTCAAGACAGGAGGAGAATGGTGGCCCTTGTGGTCAGGGCTCTAATCCCACTGTACCTCAAAATGTCTCCCATGTAGTCTTCTGTCATCATCTTCCCTGAGAAATATTTTCCAAATAATAATACAGCTCTCGCCCCATCCCATCACCCTAGATTCCTCTCCCTCCCATTCCACATCCAATCTATCAGCCACTCCTGTCAGCCCTAATTTACAGATGTGAATATGGATATAGATATATCACAAACCGCATCCATTCTCACTACCCCCTACACTAGCAGCTTTGCCCAAATATCATTTCTTAGCAAATCTACTGCAGGCAGCTCCTAATTATTCTCCCTGCTTCCACTCCTCCACCCTACACTTCATTCTCCACACAGCAGCCAGTCCTTTTAAAATATAAATGAAGGGGCTTCCCTGGTGGCACAGTGGTTGAGAGTCTGCCTGCCGATGCAGGGGACACGGGTTCGTCCCCCGGTCCGGGAAGATCCCACATGCCGCGGAGCGGCTGGGCCCGTGAGCCATGGCCGCTGAGCCTGCGCGTCCGGAGCCTGTGCTCCGCAACGGGAGAGGCCACAACAGTGAGAGGCCCGCGTACCACAAAAAAAATAAAAAAAAATAAATAAATAAAATAAAAATAAAATATAAATGAAATGTGCTCACTCTTCCCGCTCAAAATCCTCTAATTGTCTCCCCTCACACTTAGGATAAAACCCACAGTCCTAACAATGGCCCGTATGACTTGGCTCCTGTCTAGCTCTCTCACCTCATCCTCTGTCACTTTCTCCTTGCTCATTCCCTCTCCAGTCACACCAGCCCAGCCTTCTCACTGTTCCTCAAAAAATGTCAAGCAGATTCCTGCTTCAAGATCTTTGCATTTGCTGGTTCCCCCTGCCTTCAACCCCAAATCTTTGTATGACTTCCCCTTATCTCATTCAGGTCTCAGCTCAAATGTCACCTAAGAGAGGACCCCCTGATCATCTCATCTAGTATAGATGCAACATAGCCATAGATATTCTCTAACCAATTAACCTAGCTTATTTTCCTTCATATGTCTTACCAAATCTCTTAAATGTTTGCCTGTTTACTTGATTATTGTTTGTGTTACCTCTAAGAATGTATGATCTGTGCGGATAGGGACTTTATCGATCCTATTCATAGTATCGAGACAGTCAGATAATCTCCAATCTAAAACAGTGCTTCTCTTGTAAAAGGCACCAAATAAAATGCTTGTTAAATGGATGAATAAAAAGTTTCACACCTGAAACAGCAGTGGGGAAATAAGGTGTCCCTCAATTAGTATAAGCGTAAAAACATTTCATGCTTCTCCAACCTCATGAGCTTATTCCTCAATGCTTCCTCCTCCATGATGCAACCTAACCCTTCAAATGGAGTTTAATCCAACATGCATATAAATATGTGAATCAAACTACACTCACCCAGTAGGGGGAGGGATGGAGAGAGAGAGAGGAAAAATACAATGTAAATAGTGTGGTTAATTCTGTTTACCATTTTACACAGCAAGTGTATGTACCGAAATAAACATGAAATGGGAGACATGAATCTGTACTCTCCTCAGTTCCTCTCAGTTCCTCTATGCTCTTAATCATATGATCAATGTGCTGTGCTGGGTGTTTAAAGACAAGCTGATTTGTCTGAACAGCATGGAGCTCAAATGCAAGGCAGTCGGGAAATGAGTTTGAATCCTGAATCCACCACACTAGTGTGTGACCTTGGGCAAATTACTTACCCTTTCAGCGCCTCAGTTTCCTCATCTGTGAAAAGGGCCAATAATCGTGCCTCCTGAATAGGATTGTTATAAGGATTAAATAAATAATATTTGTAAATTCTTAGAACAGTGCCTGAAATATCGTTAGCTATGTATGAGTATTTTTTAAGAGAACATATGTCAAATGTTTGACTGTACTTGATTTTCCCATTTCTCAATGACTTTATAACATAAGATACTGCTCCACTCTGACTGGCACTGGAGTTTTCATTATGGTTTTAGGCCAGTACTTTTAGTTTCAGCACCAAAAACAATAATTATTTTACAGCCATTTCTACTCTAGCATTTATGCTTAGCCATAAATTCCATTTAGGCCAAAAATATCCCAAACTTTGCAAAAAAGAAATTGTACCTTCAGGGGGTCACCCACTCTATTATAGTTGAATAAAAGATGTCCCTTACTTTTTAGTTTTGTAAGCTTTTCTTGGCCAGCTTTTCTATAACATAATATTGTTATTTGGGAGTTGAGTGTCAGTCAGTTCTATAGAAAAACAAATATCAGTGCTTTTCCTAAACCTGTTTGCCAGATCATCCCCGAACCACGGGAACTGGGCCGGATAATCTCTGGAAGGCTCTTTTGCTCTGTTTTTCTACGGTTTTCATGAAAATAGCTCAGAAATAGAGGTTCAGGACTTAGCACTGTGTTAACTGTGCCTGGTTGCTCTGTGAATCATGGACAAAACAGACTAGGTTCACATTCAGATTCAACAAGAACAAGAGCTATTTGAAGTGCAGACAGTCTGTCAATACCTTTCTAGGCTCAACATGTCATCACTCTTTCCAAGACCTTGATCACTCATTCATACATATCTGCATCAGGCCCTCTTAAGAAAGGACTGAAAACATTCCCTGCTAATATTTTGTTAAAATCTCCTTGAGCTTATTCTGCATATGATACGTTAATAAACATACCTCCTGTAGTCTTTACCTTAGTAATAGTACCATCATTCATACATCCATTCCTTCAATAAATATTGACTGAAGTCTTAATATATGTTAGGAATTGTGCTAGTGCTGGCCACTTGATTGTCCAAGTTAGAAACCTAGGAGTCAGCTTAAATACACTCCTGACCCTTGCACCCTTGAATTTTTGTTCACCTCTCCACTCACTCCCCCTGTCATGATGTTGGTAAAGCCCTGCTAAGCCTGGCTAAGCCCAGCTACTGTAGAAAGCAGAGCATGAAGTATTCTAGCTAGGAGGGACCTGCCCAGAATGGTAGAGTGAGGGGAAAGAGGGAATGAGGCAAGGGAAGATGTGACTTGGTGAGATGCACTATATTACCACCCTGGTTACTGTTGTGTAATGATACCACCAAAAATCACTCAGCAGGCACGGGACTTCTCTGGAAGGCTTATGGAGGAACTACATCTCGGACTAGCCCATGACAGAGGGGAGGGGAGTGTACCTGCCGCCATCACTCCTGGCTCCATTTGCCATTGGTGAAGGTTTACTCAGCAGAGAACTAAATGCCCCCCAGCTTCTGGGTTTGTCCTCTGTCATGTGCTGGCTCTCAGGAGGGCAGATCCCATGCCCAAGGTATGATACTTCAATCAACTTCAAAAGTAGAGCAGCAGCTTGGCACAGATGAGGCTCTGATCTAGATAGAGAGAAAAAAGAGAGGATTTGAGAAGGAACACAAGATTTGTGTCTCAGTATAAGCAAAGACTCCATAATTTTTACTTCAAGTTCTTGTAACTGCCTACTAAATGGACTTTGCACCTGTCACTTATTCCCTTCTAATTCATTCTTCACACTGTACCTAGACTGATCTTTCAGATCCAAATCTTTCACGAGCTCTCCCAACCTTATACCATGGCATGTCAGGTTCCACTGTCTCCCCTGGCCTGCTTTTCAGTCTTCTTATTAAAGATTATTTTACCAATAGAATCAGATGGTCATTCCTCTCAATCTCTTTGTTAGCATTTATTGTTTTTTCTTTTTTCTGACTCAAAAATTAATACACTCATTATAGAAAATTTGGAAAATATAAAAGTATAAAAAAGGAAATAAAAATAATTACCTTGAGAAAACTTCTGTGAACATTTTGGAGTACATTCTGACCACATTTTATCTATGCATTTTTTTTAATTCTCAGAGGCATATATTAAATAAAAATTATACTTCAAGAATTACTACATAGAAATTTATATTCAACCAAAAATACATGTTAAGACCACTCAAATTGTTCAATTTGAAAACATAAACTTTACTGCAATTTTTTATATCTTTGTTTTATTGTACTGTTACTTAAGTATGCATTGAAAATGTACGTTTACATTTCAGAAATATAACACGTTATAAAAGCCCTCTGTAAACATAACCCCTGTTCAATATATTTTCCTGCTTTGTTTTGAATAAAATAGCTTAATAATAAATAAACAATAAATAACTTAGTCTAAAAATCATAATGCAACTATTAACATTTGTTCTATTACATTGGGAGAGATAATTTAAGGCAATTATAATATGCTGCTTTCCACATCATGGCCTAAAACTAGATACAAAATTTGCCCTATATTAAGGACTTGACAAAAAAAATATTTTATGAATCTATAGATATCAGTATAACATTTTTACTTTTTTATTATCAATAAATTGACATATTAGCATCACAAATTAATATTTTTTCCCAACCTGTCAAGTATGGACTGTCCATAGTAGTTGATGAAATTGCTGTGTGTTTAAAAAAAAAAATCACTTGGTCAAGACTAGACTTTGAAAGCAATAGCAGAGAAAACTGATCTTTAAAAATCATTAAGCCTTATTAAAGCTGCACCAATATATCTACACACACAAAAAAGCTACTAAATAGTGAAAGCTTGTGTAATTACTTTTTTGTTGTTGTTGTTGTTTTAATTTTACGGTACACGGGCCTCTCACTGTTGTGGCCTCTCCCATTGCGGAGCACAGGCTGCGGACGCGCAGGCTCAGCGGCCATGGCTCACGGGCCCAGCCACTCCGCGGCATGTGGGATCTTCCCAGTCCGGGGCACGAACCCGTGTCCCCTGCATCGGCAGGCAGACTCTCAACCACTGTGCCACCAGGGAAGCCCGTGTAATTAAGTTTTAAAAGTCTAAAATTCAAGAAACAATGAAACCAAATTGAATCCATATTAGTATTATGAAAACCCTTGCATCAGGTCTATTAGAGAAACAGAATCAATACTATCCTAACTTTTCTGAAACTTAATTTGAACCTAGATAAAGCTTAATTTGAACTAGATAAAGCTTTTAGGGTGCAAATAACATCGCACAGAAATGATCTTAGAAAGGTATAATTCTGGATATTGGGACATTTAACTATTTAGTCTTTATTTAATGACTGGAAGTCCTTGTTCCTTGAGAAAATATTAACACATTTATAAATGAAAGACATCTCTTGTCTAAAGATGTATTAGAGAACCACTTATGGTTCATTAGATAAGCACTCTAATTATTTTACTTCATTCAATTAGAAAAAATCTGCATGTTGGTCATGTTTCATTGCACACATTACACTATTCTCTTAAACCTTCAATTAAAGGGTATAAATTATAGAAAGCAAAGCATAACATTCTCAACTAGTATTCCAAATTTATTTAAATGATTCAAACTGTACGTAAGTAATTTTTTTTTTTTTTTTTTTTTTTTTGCGGTACGCGGGCCTCTTACTGCTGTGGCCTCTCCCGCTGCGGAGCACAGGCTCCGGACGCGCAGGCTCAGCGGCCATGGCTCACGGGCCCAGCCGCTCCGTGGCATGTGGGATCCTCCCAGACCGGGGCACGAACCCGTGTCCCCTGCACCGGCAGGCGGACTCTCAACCACTGCGCCACCAGGGAAGCCCGTAAGTAATTATTTTTAAAATCTAAGTTATCAAAAGTATATATTTTTAAAACAAAACACAATCTGATTCACATTAACTACCAGCTTACTTAAGAAACAAGATTTTTTAGTTACAAAAGCAGATTACAATTTTTCCCCTGCTCTTAGAAAAAATTTGTGATGTACATAAGAATCTAAGTCAGCATTCACAAAGGCTATCTGAAATTCTATCATCTTTCAGCCCAATGTAAGATAAAACCATAATTATGCATAAACAATTAAAAATTAGAGCTTACAATGGAAATGTCAACAAGTTATAACTTAGATATCACTAATGCTGGGTTCTACTAAGCTTCCCATCAGATACAACAGATGGCAAAATATGACAGACAGAGTTTCCAGAAAACTAAAGCTATCAGAGCTAGAAATAAGGAATGCATTACATACTGGAACATAGCAAGGCCAAAGCATTAATGCTGTTAAAAAGGGAATAGGATGTGAAGTAAACGTCTCTAAAATATAAAACATAAGCAGACCACAAACCAAAACATATGTCACTTTACATTTATTTATAAATTTATGTTTTTAATAATGATTTTTATAAAGAAAACATTTATTTCTACGCTGTGGCAGGCAATGATTTTTCTTCTGCCCCCATGACTACCATGCAATCTTTTAATCCTTTTCCTGGCTGGCATTATCTCATCAAGATTTCTCCCTGAAGTCAGCTTGTCATATTTTCAGCAGGTTTTTGTGTTTTGATGGTCTTACAGAGTTCTTTCCTCTTCTTCCCAACTCAGGCTTCTGCTAGCTTATCCCTATCCTCAGGGTCTTGTCCTCCTATGGATGAAGCAGAGGGAGGTCATGCCTGACTTTCTGCATTGCCGGTTTTCTACCAGCCATGGGCAGGGCATGATGGGGCTCTTTCTGCGGATGCTAGACCACTGCTTCTAAGCCACACAAAGCTAATGGAGTTCCCTCTGTCTTACAGCTTCCCGCTGCCTATTCCCAGAGGAGGCAGCCACTAGCCCTACGGTTCTCAGTCTAGCCTGACTCTATCTGGATGTTTCTATCACCTCCCCACACAGATTCCACCACACAAGGGGTAAAGTGTGGGCACCAGCATCCAACTTCCTTTTCCTAATCTCTCCTTTCATCTCTCCCCTCCCTAAACTGAAACTATCCCTGAATTTCCCTTCTTGGCTGGAAGGCTCTGTTCTTACATCATATCCTACTTCTGGGCAAGGTGACCTTTGCCCTTTCCCTTCCCTGGGGCCATAATGGTAGAAAGGCTGCAGAGGAACACAATTTGTGGGAGGAATAAAAAAAAATACACATCAGTTCAGTATTTTCTAGCTAATCCTCATTATGCTATGGTAAATTGTATCCAAGGCTGCTGATAACTTTACAGTTTTCAAAGCACTTTCTTATCTGTTATCTCATTATCATCATGTTACAACAGGATGGTTGGATTCCCGGAAAACAGGCTCTAAGATAGAAATTTGCATGCAAGAAGTTTCTGGGGGGCGAGTGCTCTCAGGAACAGCATCTGCAAGGGATTGAAGGAAACAAGACTGGGCAGATAGAGAGGCTGGACTGCGATATGTAGAGAGCAACGGGCTCAGCCAATCTCATAAGGAGCTCTGGAGTTGGGATAGCACTTCATATTTTTACCAAACTGAGGGAAGAGGACCTGTCCTTTACAGCCCTGAAATGATAGTCATTGGATATGAGCTGCTTCCTGCAAAGAGGACATGTCCTTGGGTAGGGCAGTTGCTTTCAGCTGCAAGCAATTTTCTAGAGGGACTAAGATGTGAACTGTTAGCCAACAAGCCCCAGGTGGCTGGGGAATGAGTGCTGCAGTCACGAAGCGGGGCTTGGGGACGTATCACAGCACCCACTGTATTTTACCAAAAGTGAGCCTGCTTCCTGCCCCTTCTCCATATTTTATGCATGGGAACCTGGGACAGGGGGAGAGTAACTAGATCAAGTTCCCAGAGCCAATGAGTGACTTACATATTTTATTTCATTTGGCCATTCTATCAGGTGTATCTTGTTAACCCTCCTTTTATGTACAAGGCCACTGAGATTCGGGAAGTTTAAATGATTCCTTCAAGTATTCAAGGGCAGCAAATCTTAGAACAATGATCCAGATCATCTAACTCCATGTCTGTGCTTTCTGTATCTCACATACGGACTTGGTCACACCAAAATTGCTTGGAATAAAAGAATTTTAGGACTGGAAGAGACTTCAGAAAGCAGTCCAACCCACTCATTTCTCAGAGAGGTAAAGTAATTTGGTAAATTGTTCAACGAAATGAGGCTGATGGGTAACCTCTCTGGGCCTGTTTTCTTATCTGTTAAATGGAATGAGCTGCCCACCTACAGAGTAGTTTTAAGATTCAAATAAGATAATGGATGCAAAAGAAACTAGAAACTGATTAAAATGGTAGGGGAGTGTCAGCATTTAGCCATTGAAACACTATGTTGTGAGTAAGAAAGGACACCTAGCTGTTAACAGCAGAGCCAGGACAGTACAGAACAGTGTAACATTTTAAGTTTGGGGGATGTTTGCACAGAAAATGAGTTTAAGATGTAATAAATTCTATTGGCTCAGATTCCTGTTAAAGGTGGACAAGTTTCCAGAAAAACAAAAACATTTACTTTCTGGCAGGTTTTAATTAGAAGGGACATCCTAGGAAGTATTTGTTGTGAATAATTCTGACCAATATTCAGAATTCAAAATCGCCTAACTTCCTATTCTCAGATAAATAAAATAGCACAGCTTAGTTTGCTTTGGTGTAAAGGAAACACCAGAGTTCCTTCCTCTGAACTTTGGAACTGTTTGTGACATAAAAACAAAAGATCCAAAATATTTTTGTGCCTTTTTTGTCATGCAGGCTGAGTTCCTAAAACACCACAATTTAACAAATTTAGGTTATTCTTTATCCACGAATAATCACAACTTCTGCTGTGTTGGTTCTTAGCATGGAGCTTGGAATTTAGGAGAGTCTGTGTGTTGATTGTTTGGCTTTTTCTCTTCTGGAAAATTTACGGGTGAATTTATTTTCCATGGTTTTTTTTTTGTTTGTTTGCTTGTGTTTTTGCGGTACGCGGGCCTCTCACTGTGGCGGCCTCTCCCGTTGCGGAGCACAGGCTCCGGACGCGCAGGCTCAGCGGCCATGGCTCATGGGCCCAGCTGCTCCGCGGCATGTGGGATCTTTGCGGACCGGGTCACGAACCCGTGTCCCCTGCATCGGCAGGCAGACTCTCAACCACTGCGCCACCAGGGAAGCCCTATTTTCCATGTTTTTAACATCACAAAATAGCAAGTTCTAGTCATAATGTTGCTCATAACGACAGTGCTATCTTTTTAAAGGACGAAATGGATGTTACCTATTGCTGCATAACAAACCACCCCAAAACTTAACATAATAATTGTGTATTATCTTTCACAGTTTCTCTATAGGTCAGGGATTCTGGAACAGTTTAGATAGGTGGTTCTGCCTTGGGGTAACTCTCAAGAGGTTGTAGTGAGATGCTGAAGCCTTATGAAGGCTTGACTGAGGATGGAGGATCCAGTTCCAAGTGACTGGTAAGGTGGTGCTTGCTGTTGGAGGGAGACCTCAGCTCCTTTCCCTGTGAGCTCTCCAGGGCCACTTGAGTGTTCTCAGAGTTTGGCAACTGGCTTCCCCCAGAGTGAACAACCCAAGAGAACACGGTGGAAACTTCAATGCCATTATGACCTAGCTTTAGAAGTCACTCATCTTCACCTATCGGTAACTCTGAGCGTTCCTCAGCCCTGATCCAGTGTAGGAGGAGACTACCCAAAGACATAGATACAAGGAGGTGAGGCTCACTGGGGATGATCTTGGAGAAGTTGTTGTCTTATGTGTGAATTCCAGTCATTTAAATTGTCATGAATCCAACACGTGCAGTGAGAGAGGCCTGACAGCTCTCCTCACCTTCCTCCAGAGGAAGAGAAATGCCATGATAGCTGAAAGAGGTTCAATATGGAAAATCCAAATCCTCCAAGGTCATTTAAACTCAGAGCCTCAATCAGAGAAACCTGAACGATCCACCTAGTTGCCTCCTCCTCCCTCTGAAACCGGGCTGACCCACCCTCAGAATTCCAAGTCAAGTGTTGTGTGATTTAAGGGCAAGTAGGCTCAGCCAGCAATGGGATATATCAACTGTGGTGTCTATACTTCAAGCACTCATGTGTGAGAAAGGGTTCTCTCCTGATATTTCAACTCTGCCAGATCCATCTTACCATGGGTACATCTTGTGTCAAAGGCTTTGGGTGCTAAGAGGGCCACATGCTCAAAATATGTGACTCCCCAGACCCAAGTTCCAACTCTAATCTCCAGTTGGAAAGCTAATAGGTATCTTAAATATGTCATGTCTAAAACAGAACTCTTAATTTCCACCCCTCTAATACTCAAAGCCTGTTTCTCCCATCTTAATAAATGCTACCCACCACCACCATCCACCCAGCAGCTCAGGCAAATAACCTAAAGAATGTCCTTGAATTCTCCTTTTCCTCAGCCCCTAAATCTAATTCATCAGTACATTTTATCAATTCTCCTCCAAAAATCTATCTCAAGTTCTTCCACTTTTTTCCATCTCCACCATGACCACCATGACCACCACAACTCTCAACAAAGTCATCTCTACTTGAACAAACCAAGAGTCTTCTAACTGGGGACCTCATTCTCACTCTTGGAGTTCTCTCCTTTCCATTTTCTATTCAACAAGCAGTGCAGTATCCCAGGAAGCCAGCAGACAGCACCATGTCACTGAGCATCTGAGGTGTGAGTACCAGAGAGAGCCCACCTCCTTCCCAGTTTTAACCAAAGGGCCCTGAATAATGTGCCACCAATATCTACATCATCTTTTTCCTTGCACTCTCATTTAGATTTGGAAATGGGCGTAGACTCATTCTGTTTAGTTCAGATCGCTATAAGGAAAACCTGTGATCTTAGAACATTGAAGTAGGTTTAATTACAGTTTACGTATTACAATATTCATCTTAGTTTTTTGTTGCCCTACAGTCAATGGTGTTTGGTGAGAAGATATGTATGGATATGTTTTGCAGGGCATTAACCTTTTAAACAAGCCAAACCTTAATCCCCCAGGAGATAGAAACCACTGGTAGAATGATGGGTGTGAGTCGGGGTAGGAATCAATATGTAGCATTATGAGTAAAAAAAGAAAGACAAGCTCTGAGTGTGTACGATAAACAAAGAAACAACATGAAAATGATGGTAGATGTAGATCTTTCGTCAAACATGAACCGTGTGTTCTTTTTAAAAAAGATTTAAGGGCATATGACTTTATGCTTATTGTTTTGGGGGCTGCAGGGCCAGAAGGTCATCTTGACCAAAAAGAAAGTTATATGAGTCATGAAAAGCTCAACAAGTATGTCCACATTACAGAGAAAATGACATGTATAGTAACTGAGAGAGGAACCTAAGAGCTTCTGGTAAAATATGAATTTCTCAGGCCTTTCTTATCTCACTCTTTATTTTGAGTGAGATAAGATGGTTGAATTGATGGTTGAATTCTCTCTCCAAGGATTATATATACAATTAGGGGTTATAGTTTTCTTATAACTAAAAATATGAGGAATATGCTTTATAAACAGAAAAGGTCTGAAGCTAGGACCAGCTCTTTTGACCATATTAATAATGGAACTTCCCTTAGGTGGAATAAATGTAAACCAAATTTACACTAAATGAGTCATAGGTTTGCTCTTACATTTTTCCTTCTGATTTTTGAATTTCCCAATTTGAGTGTTAAGAAATGTCATTAAAGTTGTTACCGAAGACCGATCCAAATCAGAATACGATTCAGTGTTGCTGAAATTACTTTTTTTCCCCCGTTTGTGGTCCTTATTTATCCACTGACCTAAGTAAAACGTGTAGTATAGTTTACTTTTTTTTTAATAGTGTTTATTTTTACTTGTTGACAGTTTGCTTTATTTATTTATTTATTTATGGCTGTGTTGGGTCTTCGTTTCTGTGCAAGGGCTTTCTCTAGTTGTGGCGAGCGGGGGCCACTCTTCATCGTGGTGCGCGGGCCTCTCACTATCGCGACCTCTCTTGTTGCGGAGCACAGGCTCCAGACGCGCAGGCTCAGTAATTTTGGCTCACGGGCCTAGTTGCTCCGCGGCATGTGGGATCTTCCCAGACCGGGGCACGAACCCGTGTCCCCTGCATCGGCAGGCAGACTCTCAACCACTGGGCCACCAGGGAAGCCCCTAGTTTACTTTTTAATTGCCCTTTAAAAAAAATTTTTTTTTGGCTTAACAACGATTTATTATTTATAACATTTATATGGGCAAGCCTTGCTCACGTGGCTTCATTCAGCACAGGCTGGCTGGGCAGGGAGGTCCAGGGTGGCCTTATTCACTCCCTTGGCGGCTGGTGCTGGCTGGCTGCTGGGGCACCTCCGTTCAGGCCTAGCCTTGGAAGTAGCACTTCGGCCACATTCTGTTGGCCAAAGCACCAGCAAAGGCAGCCCAGAGTTAAGGGGTGGAGAAACGGACACCACGTCTTGATGAGAGGATCTCAAAGAATTTGTGGTCATCTTTTTCAGTCTTCGACAGAAATCAGTCTCTCCTTCAGCTTAGAATAGAAAACATCAAGACTTGGATCTTGGAGTAAGAAGCATCCAGTGTTCACAATTTGATGATGCCGGTACCATAACCAGGCTCCATATAATGCTAAAGACACAGTGGCTCCTCATTTATTTACTCTTACCCTTTTGATTGAAGTCACTCTGAGTAATTAGTCTTTCTTGGATTATGCAGGTGGGAATGGATTCTGTGCAGAGTTAGTCCCAGTAGGAATTTTTCTAGTTATCATTCAAAATAGCCACACAATTCTGTTGCCCTTTGCTTATATTACATCTTTCTAAATTCCATTTCTCTGAAATCTGAGATGGTACAATTTTTCCCCCCTAATTTCCTACCTATTCATCCTCCCTGCTCTGAGACTTCCATCCTATGGTTATTCTTACCCCTCTCCTACTTCTTCAGCTAAATTGCCTTTTAAATTTAATGTATATTCCGCTATAACAAAATGAAGAGATGATTATTTACCATAAGCCAGTAACAATGACATGCTTCAGTGATGCCAATCCCCAAAGCTAAATCAGCATCAGGGGTTTTTCCATCCTAGTTTCAAAACACTGTGAATAGGGGCTTCCCTGGTGGCGCAGTGGTTGAGAGTCCGACTGCAGATGCAGGGGACACGGGTTCATGCCCCGGTCGGGGAAGATCCCACATGCCATGGAGCGGCTGGGCCCGTGAGCCATGGCCGCTGAGCCTGCAAGTCCGGAGCCTGTGCTCCGCAACGGGAGAGGCCACAGCAGTGAGAAGCCCACGTACCGCAAAAAACAAAACAAAACAAAACAAAAAAACCCAAAACATTGTGAATATTATCTCGAACTACTTCCCAATATATTATAAAATTCTAAAACAAAATATTAAAAAAAAAAGACTTCTCAAGTAATTTGATTTTAGTTTAATCTCGGAGCGCTTTAACACGCTTTTGGAAGGAGGAAGAGTCTTTACTCAAATAAATAATAACATTATTTGAACTTGTCAAAACATTTGGGCATCACAGAGCCATGTGGTGAAAAGGGCAGAAACCCCATTTATTGCTCTTTGGCCTTGGTTGATACAACTGGGAGATTTTAAAAAGGCCAAAAGACTGAAAAGACCAGGTTCCTGCCAGCCCTAGTTTTTCCACTTTCCCACCGGGTGCCCTATATATATTACAATACACTGACCACCTCTGAGTTTCATTTTGTCTTTTCAAAACGGAAACGATACCACCGACCTCCTACAGTTGCTTTAAGACTTAAGCAAGCTAATGAATGTGAAAGCACACTGTACTGTACAAATATAAGCCATCGTTAAACTCTTCATGTGAGGTATTTTGGGGTTGGTGCTACCTGTTAAATAAAATATATCACTATATTTTTAAGAACAGATACATACTCAAAAATACCTTTTCAGACTTTAAGTTTTAAGCTGAGTGTTTGGGTAGATGAACTCCTTTTGAAGAATTATAAAAGGAAAACATAATCTAAAAATTCAAGGAAAAGAGCCATTTTAGGACAGGTTAATTTATTAGCGAATATAATGAAACTTGAGTTTCAAAATGGAAATCTAAGAAGTGTCTGAGCATTCCATGAATTGGTACATCTTGAAATGTCTTATTAAATGAAAGGAAAACTGACCAGTACTTTATATTGACCTGATTTTTAGGAGCTTTGGGATTATCTTTATATTTTGATTAGTACTTATGATATGGGTAGGACCGTCTGAAAATATCGTGAGTGCTTTCCTCACTAATACAGGCAACAGATCACCTTGACTTAATATATGTAAAGAGAGAGCTCCACTACAGGCCTGGGTGGCCACTGCTTCCAGGTGTTTTTTGCTCTCTGCAGCTTTCGCTCTATCTCATCCAATACAATGATTTTGCTAGAAGTGAGCCATATTTTGCACACTGGTCCAAGCCGGGTTTTTATTTCTCCCCCTCAATGCACTTTCCTCTCATTCCAGCAATGTTTCACATGTGTTTGATGTGTTATTATAGGTGTGGTTTATGCTGACAGACAATATAAACTGATAAAGATCATCAAAGGATCTGTGTTCCCAGCCTTGCATTTACTTAGAAGATTGGTAAATGAATGCACATGCTTATGTTTTAAGTTAAAATAAAATGTTTAATGGATGTATCTTTTGAAAACATGACCCTTTGCTTCAAATGATTTTTTATTGTTAACTTAGCCACTACCAGTCCCAATTGTGTCTAAAGAGAAGGCTGCTGTGTGTTTCTCCAAAGGACAGATCTAGGACCAATGATCTCAATCATAGAGAAACAGATGCTGGCTACTATACATAAGGAATTTCCAACGGTCAAAACTGTCCTCTAAAAATGCTTCCTTTGTTGATAATCCTAAGATTGGAAGGTTTTCATCAGAGGCTGATAAATATTTCTTAGGGGTGTTCATCATCCACTCACCGGTTCATTGACCAAAAAATGTATTGGGCGCCCACTACGCCCTCAATATCTATTTGATACAATGGAGGATCCCTAGTGAGATCCACAAGGAGATACAAGCTCATGGAGCTTAACCTAAAGGACTCAGGGTTGGACAGTGGAGGGGATGTGACAAAGAGGGGCGGAACATAATAGCTTGATTTTGTACTCACAGTGTAAATGTCCACTTGGGAGCTTGTTAGAAGTACAAAATTTCATGTCCCACTTTAATCACAATCTCCATTTTAACAAGAGCTCCAGGTGATCTTTGTTTGAAAAACCCTGCTCTAAGTTTCTTTCTAATCCTGAGGTAATATGTTTCTGTGACTCTACAGCCTTCTGTGCCAATAATGAAAGATCCTTGGAAGAGTGACTTCATAAGGTTTGGAGCCATGGAGTGGCTTTCCAATGTGGCACCAAGCTTTAATGGTGTCACCTCAGTCTAGATGTATGTTTCCAGGCCAGTCTGGAAAAGACCTAGGTCCAAATGCCTTTTTCCTAGATTGTTCTAGTGGCAGCCTCTGTGCTACATCTCTATTCTCCTTTGATAGTGTAGCATCTGCCTGACTTTGGGATTCCACAAATAGTTAAGGATTAAATCAGGCAAGAAAGAAATCTTTTTCTTTAAAATATTAATTTATTTATTTAATTTTGGCTGTGTTGGGTCTTCGTTGCTGCACGCGGGCTTTCTCAAGTTGCGGGGAGCAGGGGCTACTCTTCATTGTGGTGCACGGGCTTCTCATTGCAGTGGCTGCTTCCCTTGTTGTGGGCTTAAGTAGTTGTAGCGCGAGGGCTCTAGAGCGCAGGCTCAGCAGTTGTGGTGCACAGGCTTAGCTGCTCCGCAGCATGTGGGATCTTCCCGGACCAGGGCTCGAACCCGTGTCCCCTGCACTGGCAGGCGGATTCTTAACCACTGCACCACCAGGGAAGTCCAAGAAAGAAATCTTATTTACATTTGAGTCACACCAATGTTGATAACCCTCTGATATTTGACACTTATTGTAGGAAACCTGGATTTTTCTTAGTTAAAGATGAAATCAAGTATATACACACACACACACTAAACACATGAGAAAGTATCATCTTCTGCTTAAACACCTCTGATGTCTGTCATTAGGAAAAAAATTCAAACGCCTTACCACGGCCAAGGGCTCTAAATGTGACATACCTCTGCTATTCCTCAGTTTTCTTGCCACTGTCTCCCTTGCTCCTTCATGCTAGTCATCTGTCAGTTACTAAAGCTATTTTCTGCATTAGGATCTTGGCATGTATAGTTCTTTCTGCATAAATAACTCTTTCCTTGGTTTTCAATGAGACTTGCTCCTCATCACTTAGGTTTCGGCTAAGGTGTCACATTTTCAAAACGTACTTCCCTGATGCACCCATCTAGAGCAGGTCCCGCCATTATTCTCTCTCAAAGTCCATGTTTACTTTCTTCATTGTATTTCATTAATAATCTCTGTTTTTTATAGGGTTTTTGACCTTTTTTCTTTTTTTGGCCATGCTGTGTGGTTTGTGGGATCCTAGTTCCCCAACCAGGGATGAACCTGCTCCTTCAGCAGTGAAAGCACAGAGTCCTAACTACTGGACCACCAGGGAATTCTCTGACTTGTTTATTGTCCCTTTACCCCACTTTTTTATTTGAAAGTTTCATCCACCTCAAATGAAGTTGTAAGCAATTACAACCATTTGCAGAAAATTTTCACAAACATGAAATAGAATAGCTTCAAACTTTGATCACAAAAGTAAGGTAATTAAGGAAAGAATAAGATGATGAATTTTCTTTTTTAAGCAGGAATACTGTATCTGTTTTGTCATCTGTAACCTTGATATTACTCCAGGTATGTTATAGTGTAGTTTTTTTTCTGTAAGTAGATGACATCATTTTAGTACAATTATTTTCTTTTTAAATCTCTGACAGTGTTATTAATCAAACACAAAGCCTATAAAATGAGCCCAGTGTCATCTTGTCCTTTGCTGGTTTCCTGATTGTAATGTCCACTCTTGGCCCATGAGCACACTCATTTGGCAGAAAATCAGTTTATTTGATGGGTAAGGGCATCAAAATATTTATTTTCTTGGTTAAATTAATTCCCCTTCCTCAGAGATACAGCGTAAATGGACCTGATGTGTCAAATAAACCTATAGATGCTATTTCTCCGGATTCTCCAAATGCTGCCTAGTTCATGTCTGAGCGATAGAGTGGGTAGCATGGAGGAGACTAGCATCAAATACCAGCTCAATGAGTTGATCAGCCTGGTACTTCACTTGGCTGGCAGGGCTCATCTTCTTTCCCTTCCTCTTCACTAAGTTATACATTTTTTGAGGATAAAGTTGTTGTCCTCTTCCTTGGCAATTTTGCACACATATATGCCGACTGCCTGATTGATTTATAATATTACTAATTATGCACATGATGTGGTTTGGACTCCATGGAAGCATGTTTCACAAAATACAAACTATTTAGGATGCAAACACAATTTACATTCCCCTCAAAAAAAAAAATTCTGTCTGCTTCATTGAGCAACACTAAGTAATGCATAATCATTGCAACTAATGTGCTGTTGTTGAGTGCATGCCATATGCTAAGCATTGCTCTATATGATTCGCATATATTATCTTATTTAATACCCTATTACAGCATGCCAGCCATTGAAATGTATGTGAAAGATCAGATGTAGAGAATGGGCCATTGTAAAGAACTTTATTGTTTGTTTTTTCCCTCAGCTTTATTGAGATATAATTGACATTATAACATTGCATAAGTTTAAAGTGTACAATGTGATGAGTTGATACACATATATATTGAGAAGTGTTTACCACAATAAGGTTATTTAACACATGCTTTACCTCACATACTTAACATTTTTTTGTTGTTATGGTGAGAACATTAAATCTTCACTCTCAAAGCAATTTTCAAATATATGATACATATCATTAATTATAGTCATCATTCTTTTTTTTCTTTTTTTTTTCTTTCTTTTTTTTTTTTGCAGTACGCGGGCCTCTCACTTTTGTGGTCTCTCCCGTTGCGGAGCACAGGATCCGGACGTGCAGGCTCAGCGGCCATGGCTCACGGGCCCAGCCGCTCCGCGGCATGTGGGATCTTCCCGGACCGGGGCACGAACCTGTGTCTCCTGCATCTGCAGGCGGACTCTCAACCACTGCGCCACCAGGAAAGCCTATAGTCATCATTCTATACATTAGATCCCTGGCAATTATTCAAACTGAAAGTTTGTACCCTTTGACCAACATCTCCATATTTTTCCCATCCCTCAGCCTCTGGCAACCACCATTCTACTCTGTTTCTGAGTTCGATGCTTTTAGAATCCACATATAAGTGAGATCATACAGTACTAGTCTTTCTCTGACTTGTTTCTGTTTGCATAGTGCCCTCAAGGTCCATCCACGTTGTTGCAAATGGCAGGATTGTCTTCTTTTTTAATGGTTGAATAATATTCCACTGTCTATATAGACCACATTTTCTTTATCCATTCATCCATCAGGTAAGTTGTTTTCATGTCTTGGCTGTTGTAAATAATGCTGCAATGATCACAGGAGTGCAGATACCTCTTTGAGATAATGATTTTCTCTTATTTTGATATATACCCAGAAGAGGGATTGTTGAATCACAAGGTAGTTCTATTTTTCTTTTTCTTTTTTTTAATTTGGCTGCACCAGTTCTTAGTTGCGGCAGGCAGGATCTTCACTGCAGCATGCGGGATCTTTAGTTGCAGCATGTGGGATCTTTAGTTGCAGCATGTGGGCTTTTAGTTGCAGCATGCAGGATCTAGTTCCTTGACGAGGGATGGGACCCGGGCCCCCTACACTGGGAGCTCAGATTCTTAACCACTGGACCACCAGGGAAGTCCTGGCAGTTCTATTTTTAATATTTTGAGGAACCTCCATGCTGTCTTCCATAGTGGCTGCACCAATTTACATTCCCACCAACGATGCACCAGGGCTTACTTTTCTCCACATTCTCCTCAGCATTTGTTATCTTTTCGTCTTTTTGATAATAGCCATTCTGACAGATGTGAGGTGATATTTCATTATGGCTTTGATTTGCATTTTCCTGCTGATTAGTGATGCTGAGCACTTGTTTCATGTACCTGTTGGCCATTTGCATGTCTTATTTGGAAAAATGTCCATTCAGGTCCTCTGCCCATTTTTTAACCGAATATTTTTTGGCAATTGAGTTGTATAATTTCCTTATATATTTTGGATACTAACCTCTCATCAGATATGTATATGGTTTGACTTTATTGTATTTTTTGTTTGTTTGTTGTTTGTTTTTTATTTATTTTTGGCTGTGTTGGGTCTTCCTCGCTATGCGTGGGCTTTCTCTGTTTGCAGTGAGCAGGGGCTAGTCTTCGTTGTGGTGTGCAGGCTCTAGGTATGTGGCTTCAGTAGTCGTGGCTCATGGGCCTAGTTGCTCCATGGCATGTGGGATCTTCCTGGACCAGGGATCGAACCCGTGTCCCCTCCATTGGCAGACAGATTCTCAACCACTGCGCCACCAGGGAAGTCCCTGACATTATTTTTATTTATTTATTTTTTGGCCGCATTGGGTCTTTGTTGCTGCACACGGGCTTTCTCTAGTTGCGGCGAGTGGAAGCTACTCTGTTGCGGTGCACAGAGGCTTCAGTAGTTGTGGCACACGGGCTTAGTTGCTCCGAGGATGTGGGATCTTCCTGGACCAGTGTTCGAACCCGTGTCCCCTAGCATTGGCAGGCGGATTCTTAACCACTATGCCACCAGGGAAGTCCAGATATTGCTACTTCTTGATGTTTCTGTTTTGAGCACTAGTATTGACCTCCCATTGCTAACCCTCTTTTCCAACCCCTCTTTCACCCCATCCCTACTTCCCATCCTCCCATCCTTCCAATATTGTATCATAACTCTGGATGGATCTGTGTTTCGTGTTTACATGTTATGATTATGCAAATGCCCTTCACAGTTGAGCCATGTGGATTGTTATAGGTGTTTTCCTTTCTTTTTTTAAAATTAATTAATTAATTAATTGATTGATTAATTTTTGGCTGTGTTGGGTCTTCGTTTCTGTGCGAGGGCTTTCTCTAGTTGTGGCAAGCAGGGGCCACTCTTCATCGTGGTGCGCAGGCCTCTCACTATCGCGGCCTCTCTTGTTGCGGAGCACAGGCTCCAGACGTGCAGGCTCAGTACCTGACTTTATTGTTTATTAATACATTTAACAGAGATGTCTGGTTTCACCCTCCTTTACTTAAGTCTTAGGGTTGGAAAACAACTAATGCTATGTGAGCAGGAGAGAAACTTGCCTTTATCTGTTTTCTACCTCATGCTATTATATTATCATGTCCTTACTTTCCTGATGAGGAAGTTGAGGTTCAGAAGTGTTTAGGTCTCTCAGGTGGTAAATGTTAAAATAAGGCTTAGGCTGTGGTTTACCTAAACTGCCTCTAATGTTTATTTAAATTTCTGATAATTGATTTTGGTTTCTTTTATTATTCCCCAAAAGTAATGTTTACTTTCTAAAAAATAAAATCAAGGAAATATCTGAAAGAACATTAGGATGAGAATCTAGGGACATGTGTTCTAACCAGCATCTATCATAAGTGAGATGAACCTTGAGAAGCCACCTAACTTTGATCCTTAATGTGGTATTTGGATAGAAAATTCTATGATTTCATTCCAAGGCACTTACAAACAACTTCAATGAAAAATGAAAAGGTCATCTTGTGGCTCATCTATATCTCATCCATACATATACCTATATTTCTTACTTGTTGTAAACACTATGTAGATGATATTTTATGTTTGCTAAGTAATTGTAATTTTCTAAACCAATAAGTTCAGAGAATGGTGATTTAGAAAAAATTATCATAAAGGAAATATTTTACAAATGTACCTGTCATTCTTTATTGCTTATATCAATTATAAACAATAGTTCAGTATCATAAACAGCTAGACAAGTAATCTAGATCAGGAGTTTTTAACCTGATTGCACATAGAAATACCTGAATAGGGAATGAGGGGTGGGAGTAGTTTTGAAAATATATGATATTAGGAACCCCAGTAGACCAAATATATCAGAATCTCTGGGGTGGGGCCTGGGTGTCAATATTTTTTAAATGTTCCCCTCTCCATGATTTTAATGTATAGCCGGAGTTTACAACTGCTGATCTAGAATAGATCATTGTTTAGTGCACTACAGTTTCTGATCATTGCTCAACTGCTTTCTCAAGAGCCAACTAATTCAATAATACAAAGGTTTAATGGACCATCAATTGTTAATTCAAAAATAATATTTCCTTATTCTAATAGTATCATTTGGGCTCACAGAATTTTTTTTCATCAGCAATCTTAAGAGAGCCATTATAGTTTGTTTCATGGCTATATTCATCTTTGACTCCTTAATAATTATAGAAGTAGAACAGTTTCCTATCTAAGTACTTGATATTTTTTAATGTGAAAGGAAGATGAGCATCTGGCTGTCTGGAGAAAAAGTTGTGGGCTGGGGATTTGAGTTTTGAAGTTCCCTTTTGAATTCTAATAAGCTGGCTTATTTTGAAATCTCTATATTAAAATTAAAACAATGATATAGCTTTATATTTTTTCTCCCAAATTCTGCAACAATTCTTAAATGTCAGCATTTATTTCCACAGTGAAATAAATGGGACTCAGAGATTTTCATTAACTTCTCTCCAGAAAATTCAGTAATAAAACTTAAATTTATACTCACTGATACTGAAAATCTCTTATCACCAAAGGACTCTGAAAGTCATGATGAAAGATAACTACTTCTATGTCAGGACACAAAAGAGACTCAACTCTTTGGATGGCTGATTAAAGAAATTATCTCAAATTCTACAGTCATAACATTGGAACAGACTTGGTTGTAATTTATTTATTTACATAGCCATCTGGTCTCAGGCACTAGAGGAAAGAAGGTTATTATATAATGCACAGATGAATCTGCAGTTCTTTGCACGAATATATTTGAAAGTCTTATTTAGGGCCCACCTTGCTGCCCAAGTTGACCCACTCTCTGTGTGTAGAGCCACTGGCCCTGGGCCACTGGTAGAGGCCAATCTTAGAACCGTCCAGTGAGGTCTCTTTTCCTTAAGGAATGGGAAACAAGGAAAAGGCTCCCCTAACACTCCTCCAAGTGTGCCAAAACACATAGGGAACCCTCTCAGTGGGAGCCATAGCACTCAAGCATGGGACAGTATCCATTATATCCACGCTATATAATTCAAGGCCAGGACTGAGTCTTAGGAAGGAAAGGAAAAGACAGGTGTAACCAGTGTTGCGTAAGTCTTTCTGCTTCTTTGTCATCCTTGACCTCTTATTTGTAACCTTACTGTAGATAATAGGATTAAATGTAAATTGAAACATTCCCTCCTTAGAGAAGGAGGTGATGCCATCAAATTCTGACTCCTCTTATGTTGATGCAGTTTTTTTTGTTTGTTTTTAGCTCTGTGCTGCCCATCATTTCATTCTTATTTACCCGTATTGAGACATGGTTCCTGGATTTCAAAGTGCTCCCATGAGAGGCAGCAAAAGAAGGCTTCTTCCACAGTTCAGGATGCCAATGAGCGGGAACACTCATGTAAGCCAATGGTCTTTTTCATGGTCAGTTTTATTCTCCACTTGAATCTGAAGTAAACTCTGATTAGAAAGCTGATCAAAAGCAGGATGGTGAAAAATCACTTCTAGAACCATGAGGGTACTTTTGTTAAACGTGAAAAGTCTTCATTGAAAGTCAGTGCAAGGGGAAAAAGGACTGAGGAGGTGGCCTCCTCACTGAAAGTCGTAATGATGACAGCCACTGCTGACTTTGTTGAACTGCTAATAAGGAATTTGCTTATTATAATACTTCACAGACACTGTACTGAATCCATATACATGCATTAGCCTGCCTGTGGCAGGTGAGATAATGTGATTATCTTTTCTTTATTCAGAGGAACTGAACCTGACCTTTTAATGACTAGATACAAGAATCTTGTGCTGTATTCTTATTCAAAAGAAATCTATATTGACTCACAGAACTGTTTTTGTTTCATGCATCACATTTATTTTATATTTCTTTTTTTAACAACATATATTTTTCTTGTTTTTTAGAAACATGCAAGTGGATTCTTTGCACAATTTTAAAGGGACAATAAAGCCCAACATGTTTTTTAAATGCCTTATTTAATCTGATTTCTTAGGGTTTCTGAAGAGCTTTCTTTTTAAACATGCATTTATAAATTTGCATACTTTCTCCTTCACAGTTGTAGCCTTTATAGCATGAAGTATGTCATGAATATCTTTTTTACACTAGTAGTACTTTGGCACAATGGCATACACATAATAAGCTCACAGTTAATATTTATTGGTTGGTTGATTCTATGTTACATATGAGACACAATTTATAATAATGAGTTTTCATGCTGCCAGACCCTACCAAACATTTTGAAAAGAGTAATTTTGTTTGTCTCTATTTTCCCACCTCTCATTCACTCTGCATCCACTGAAAGATAGCTCCTACCCTCACCAATCCAATGAAACGCCTTTGATGAGATCCCTAGTGACTGCCTAGTTGAAAATCCCACTGGCTACTTTTCAGTTGTTATTTTCCTGGACGTCTCTGTGTATTCAGAAGCTCTCTCCTCCTTTGGCTTCCATGCTATTTCATACTTCTCTGTTCCTTCTCAGTATCCCGTGTAGATTCCTCTTCCTTTGCAGACCCTTTAAATATGGTGACAGAGTCATCTTAGTGCCCTTTCTCTTCTTATTCTACCCTCTTTCAGGGACTTCATCCCACCTGCAGGACTTCAGTGTTATATGCTGGTGAATCTTAAATTTACCTGTCCAGACAGGCAAGGTTTTTCTGAGCTTTAGACCATATTTCCAGGTGTCTGCCAAACATTTCTATCTGGCTATCCCAAAGGCATCACAAACTCAACATACAAAAACTAAATTCTTCATCCCATCCCTACAGTTTCTATTCCATCACATGACTCCTTATCCTCTTATCCCCTTAGTGAATTTCATCGATTTCCTACCACTCTATCAGTTGTACCAGATTAAAAGCTTGGAACTATCTTAGAAACTTAGCAGGAGGCCTCTGCTAAGTTTCCGTTAGTCATGGGAGAACCTGTTAGATTCAACTACCAATTTATAAACAGAGAATTGAAGAACATGTTAAACAATACCATAAGGTTACAATCAGCAAAATCCAATCTGTGTCTACAGGACAAATGACCTGATTTCTTCAACAAATGAATTATAAACCAAAGAGAAAAAAAAAGAGGGATAGAAGGAAAGCCTAGAAAAAAATTTAAAAGACCTAAGAAACATGTAGGGGATCGTAATGAGTGAAATCTATTTAGATCTTGATTCAAACTATTAAAAATTATTCTATTTATGAGGCAGTTGTCATGTTGAACACTGTATATTTGATAGTATTAAATAATTATTATCAAATGTTTTAGGCATGATAATGGTATTGTGGTTATCATTTTTTTAAAGACATCTTTTAGAGATACATACTGAAGTATTTATGGATGAAATGGTATGATGTCTGGGATTTGCTTCAAAATTATATGGAAGGAAGGAATTCAGTGGGATGTATTTGAAATAAGATAGGTTATGAGTTTAAGATTCTTGAAACTGAGTGATGGGTCAAAGGATTCATTGAAATGTTCCATTATATAAAGTTTTTTTTTTTTTTTTTTTGTAAAGAGTCTTAAGACTCTAACTCTAGTACATAGCTCTTTCCACAATTCCATTACATTGGTCATGGAAAAATGAAGCAAAATTCCAGAATTTTCTACATTTTTTTTTTAATTCAAAAGAGGTTCCCAAAACAAGGAATAAAGACAGTGGTTAAAAATGTCAGCCCTTGGAGTTCATGAACTCTGTTTTCTCATCTGACTTTGCCAAGAAATTCCTATCTGGTCTTTGGCAATATTAGATTTTTCTGTCTTGATTTGGTCACCCTCCAAAAGTTGGCCAGAGGTCAAGGTCCACATTATGACTTGTCGGCAGCACTTCCAGCCTAGGAGGGTTCCATTACTGCATAAAGATGATGCATAAAGTGAGCCGATTTTAGGAGAAAAATCTGCTTTTAAATTACTATTAATACAATAGGTTTGATGAAAACGTAAAATGAAAAACCATTACAGAGGGAAAAATAGATGCTTTATATGAAAGATTGTTATTGACCAAAGCTTCATAATTAACAAAACTATTAACTACAGATGGTAGGACTGTTTTTCACTTTACTATAAGATGTTATGGACTGCCGTCACCATCTTGAATCACAGTGTCTGGTGCGCTGAGCTGAGGTGTCCACACAGTGGTTCTGCCCTGGAAACTCTAATCTGACGTGTTAGGTGGAAGTCCTCTGCACACAGCCCCCTACAGCAATAGACTTTGAGGAGGAAAAACATGCAGCCGACAGAGATTGGTTCAAGATGGCAGAGTAGAAGGATGTGCACTCACTCCCTCTTGCGAGAGCACTGGAATCACAACTAACTGCTGAACAATCATCAACAGGAAGACACTGGAACTCACCAAAAAAGATACCCCACATCCAAAGACAAAGGAAAAGCTGCAGTGAGACAGTAAGAGGGGCGCAATCACAATAAAATCAAATCCCATAACCACTGGGTGGGTGACTCACAAATTGGAGAACAATTATACCACAGAAGTCCACCCACTGCAGTGAAGGTTCTGAGCCCCATGTCAGGCTTCCCAACCTGGGGGTCCAGCAACGGGAGGAAGAATTCCCAGAGGATCAGACTTTGAAGGCTAGCGCGATTTGATTGCAGGACTTCCATAGGACTGGGGGAAACAGAGACTCCACCCTTGGAGGGCACAAACAAAGTAGTGTGCCCATGAGGACCCAGAGGGAAGGAGCAGTGACCCCATAGGAGATTGAACCAGACCGACCTGCTAGTGTTGGAGGGTCTCCTGCAGAGGCAGGGGGCGGCTGTGGCTCACCACGGGGACAAGGACACTGGCAGCAGAAGTTCTGGGAGGTACTCCTTTGTGTGTGCCCTTCCAGAGTCCATCATTAACCCCACCAAAGAGCCTGTAGGCTTGAGTGCTGGGTCACCTCAGGCCAAACAACCAACAGGGAGGGAACTCAGCCCCACCCATCAACAGACAAGTGGATTAAAGTTTTACTGAGCTCTGCTCACCAGAGCAACAGCCAGCTCTAACCACCTCCAGTCTCTCCCATCAGGAAGCTTGCACAAGCTGCTTAGATAGCCTCATCCACCAGAGGCCAGACAGAAGAAGCAACTACAATCCTGCAGCCTGTGGAACAAAAACCACATTCACAGAAAGATAGACAAAATGAAAAGGTAGAGGACTATGTATCAGATATGAAGGCACAAGATAAAACCCCAGAAAAACAACTAAATGAAGTGGAGATAGGCAGCCTTCCAGAAAAAGAATTCAGAATAGTGATAGTGAAGATAATCCAGGACCTTGGAAAAAGAATGGAGGCAAAGTTCGAGAAGATGCAAGAAATGTTTAACAAAGACCTAGAAGAATTAAAGAACAAACAAAAACAAACACAGATGAACAATACAATAATTGAAATGAAAACTACACTAGAAGGAATCAATAGCAGAATAACTGAGGCAGAAGAACAGATAAGTGACCTGGAAGACAGAATGGTGGAAATCACTGCCACAGAACAGAATAAAGAAAAAAGAATGAAAATAAATGAAGACAGCCTTGAAAAAAAATGAAGACAGCCTAAGAGACCTCTGGGACAACATTAAACGCAACAACATTCGCATTATAGGGGTCCCAGAAGGACAAGAGAGACAGAAAGGACCTGAGAAAATATTTGAAGAGATTATAGTCAAAAACTTCCCTAACATGGGAAAGGAAATAGCCACCCAAGTCCAGGAAATGCAGAGAATCCCAGGCAGGATAAACCCAAGGAGAGACATGCCGAGACATACAGTAATCAAATTGACAAAAATTAAAGACAAAGAAAAATTATCAAAAGCAACAAGGGTAAAACAACAAATAACATACAAGGGAACTCCCATAAGGTTAACAGCTGATTTCTCAGCAGAAACTCTACAAACCAGAAGGGAGTGGCATGATATATTTAAAGTGATGAAATGGAAGAACCTACAACCAAGATTACTCAACCCGGCAAGGATCTCATTCAGATTCAACAGAGAAATCAAAAGCTTTACAGACAAGCAAAAGCTAAGAGAATTCAGCACCACCAAACCAGCTCTACAACAAATGCTAAAGGAACTTCTCTAAGTGGGAAACACAAGAGAAGAAAAGGATCTACAAAAACAACCCAAAACAATGAGGAAAATGGTAATAGGAACATACATATCGATAATTACCTTAAACGTGAATGGATTAGATGCTCCAACCAAAAGACACAGGCTTGCTGAATGGATACAAAAACAAGACCCATCTATATGCTGTCTACAAGAGACCCACTTCAGACCTAGGGGCACATACAGACTGAAAGTGAGGGGATGGAAAAAGATATTCCATGCAAATGGAAATCAAAAGAAAGCTGGAGTAGCAACACTCATATCAGATAAAGTAGACTTTAAAATAAAGAATGTTACAAGAGACAAGGAAGGACACTACATAATGATCAAGGGATCAATCCAAGAAGAAGATATAACAATTGTAAATATTTATACACCCAACATAGGAACACCTCAATACATAAGGCAAATGCTAACAGCCATAAAAGGGGAAATCGACAGTAACACAATCATAGTAGGGGACTTTAACACCCCACTTTCACCAATGGACAGATCATCCAAAATGAAAATAAATAAGGAAACACAAGCTTTAAATGATACATTAAACAAGATGGACTTAATTGATATTTATAGGACATTCCATCCCAAAACAGCAGAATACACTTTCTTCTCAAGTGCTCATGGAACATTCTTCAGAATAGATCATATCTTGGGTCACAAATCAAGCCTTGGTAAATTTAAGAAAATTGAAATCCTGTGAAGTATCTTTTCCTACCAAAACGCTATGAGACTAGATATCAATTACAGGAAAAAAATCTGTAAAAAATACAAACACATGAAGGCTAAATAATATACTACCTAATAACCAAGAGATCACTGAAGAAATCAAACAGGAAATCAAAAAATACCTAGAAACAAATGACAATGAAAACACAGTGACCAAAAATCTATAGGATGCAGCAAAAGCAGTTCTATGAGGGAAGTTTATAGCAATACAATCCTACCTCAAGAAACAGGAAAAATCTCAAATAAACAATCTAATCTTACACCTAAAGGAACTAGAGAAAGAAGAACAAACAAAACCCAAAGTTAGTAGAAGGAAAGAAATCATAAAATCAGAGAAGAAATAACTGAAATAGAAACAAAGAAAACAATAGCAAAGATCAATAAGACTAAAAGCTGGTTCTTTGAGAAGATAAAATTGATAAACCTTTAGCCAGACTCATCAAGAAGAAGAGGGAGAGGACTCAAATCAATAAAATCAGAAATGAAAAAGGAGAAGTTGCAGTGGACACCGCAGAAATACAAGGCATCCTAAGAGACTACTACAAGCAACTCTATGCCAATAAAATGGATAACCTGGAAGAAATGCAAAATGAATGCATTCTGTGATGGTTCTAATCTATGGTTTACATTAATTTTTTTTGTGTAAAGCCTGGTCTTACTTAGATTTTGATGTTTTCAATGCCAATATCCACAGACAGCTTTGCAAAGAAATGAAAAACAATGATCATTTGAGGCTGATACATATGTTTTTTTGTCGCTCTTGCCTCATGCCCCAAATAAATGAGGTGGTAAACTAAATGAAATCAACTTTTTCTTGTACCCACCTGGCATCAATTGTTTCCAGCTCCAGGCATCTAGTCAGGGATAATTTGTCAGCCAAAGAGGTTGAGGGTCACCCCAGAATTCTCAGTTGCTTATGTAAAAACTAGACAATACCCTTCTGTACAGTCATCCTTTCTCCATACCAATCCTCTCCCATACATTTGGACAGACATGCTTTCTCAACCACAAACATATACATCCTCTAATTTTCTTTTTCATATCTGTAAGTTATTTTGCCCAAGATATACTTATTCATCTTTCATATTTAGATAGCCTCCCTTAGTATAATCTTTAAATGCTGTCATAACTATTGCAAATCTTTTTAAATAAAGAAAAAAGTGCATGCCGGGTAATTATAAAATAGTTATTACATAGTCTACAGGAGGGAGGAGAAAGAGGGAGGGAGAGAGTTGAAAGCAAAATGGATTTACCAGAAAGTTTTGAAATGTTCACAACTCACAAAAATTAATGGTGAATCATGGGTCAAAATTTCTTGCTCTAGAATATTTAGAGGAAATGCTGATAGCTAAACAAAATGCAGATGAATCTTGGGTTGAAAAATAAGAATGTGAAGAAAAAGCACAATGATGATATATATGTATGTGGAGGGGATACTTCAGAAATGTTCAAAACCAGCTGTAAACGAATTTTCTACTGGGTCCACTATAAATGTGCAGGGAGATACAGTATTAGAATGGATCTGGGATTATAAATGTAGTGTTAGAAGTTCATAAATAAGATTTGTAATTTAAAGCCCAAACATTCTTCATATTTTTCTCTATCATATACCTTTTTCAAAAATGGACTCACACCAAGTCATATCATAAGAATGAGGGCTTAGCTCTCCTCCAAGCTCCAGGGCCAAATGGCTAAACTTAGCCAACCTGAACTTTGAATACTTGTTTTTTAATTCACACACTACCAGAGAGCCCTGCATTTCTAAAATTTTATTGAGAATCTTAGCTATTCCAATAAAGACATTCAAATATTTACTGCAGTTTTATTTATTTATTTATTTATTAAATATTTATTTATTTAGGCTGAGCTAGCTTTTAATTGCAGCATGTGGGATCTAGCTTCCCAACCAGGGACTGAACCCAGGCCCCCTGCATTCTGAGAGTGGAGTCTTACCCACTGGACCACCAGGGAAGTCCCCCTGCAGTTTTAAATAAAATATCTTAGGAGCTACCCTGTAAAACATGCTTTAAAAAGTTTAGGAAGTTGTATGATTTTAATTAAGATAGAGGCAGATTATGGATTAGTAGTCATTGAGTGGCAGAAATTGGCTAGATACTCACCGACCTCCTTTCTTCTTCCTGGGTAAATAAGAAGACTCACCTCCCAGTTTTGCTTGCAGTTCAGTTGGTGTTCTGGCCAATGGAATGTGAAAGGAAGTAATAAACAGTACTTCCAGATTTATCTTTAAAACATCCTGGTTGACCCTCCTTGCTCCCTCTCTTTACTTAATGGTTGAGTAATGATCAAGCAGAGGAGTCCATGGAGGCACTAAGAAATAGCAGAGCTGTAATATAGATGTACCCTACATTCCTGAGTCTCTGTCTGGAGGAGAGCCTAAGGAGAGCTGCCCAATCTGTATTGGGCAGGGATGTAAGAAAGAAAGAAAGAAAAATTTTTTTTTTTTTTTTTTTTTTGCGGTATGCGGGCCTCTCACTGTCGTGGCCTCTCCCGTTGCGGAGCACAGGCTCCGGATGCGCAGGCCCAGCGGCCATGGCTCACGGGCCCAGCCGCTCCGCGGCATATGGGATCCTCCCAGATCGGGGCACGAACCCGTATCCCCTGCATCGGCAGGTGGACTCTCAACCACTGCGCCACCAGGGAGGCCCAAGAAAGAAAAATTTTAACCAGATTGTGGGAATCCTTTCACAATGTGTATGCATATCAAATCACCATGATGTACACTTCAAATATCTTACAATTTTATTTGTCAATTATACCTCAATCAAACTGGAAAAAAATAAATTTTTATTGTTAAGCAACTGAGACTTGGGAGGGGTGCATATTAATAGCTTCCGATATTGATCACCTTGAGGAATATCATTGTTTGTTGGCATTTGGTACACCATTCTTTCATTTTATTTACCAAAAGCCACTGTGCTCAGTATCTCGTCTCTGCTTCTTCCTTCTTTTGGCCACACTGCGGGGCATGCAGGATCCTAGTTCCCCGACCAGGGATTGAACCCGTGCACCCTACAGTGGAAGGGTGGAGTCTTAACCACTGGACCACCAGGAAAGTCCTTGTTTCTGCTTGTTACATCATGGTCTGAACTTCTTACCCACTCCTAGACCCTAGGCCCCATACCATGTAGACCATGATGTTATACTTCCAGAGACAGCTCACTCCCTGATCATAGGTTTGAAGAGCTGGCAGAGAGCTTGTCCATTCTGCAGGAACAAATACCTCCATTTAAGCAAAACGATTTCTTCTGAGACAGTAAAACAAATTTGTTATAAGACGCATGGCATTTTGGAGATACTCCCTCCATACACATTCTACATCACCTTTCTTTATTCTAATATCCTTATTTTTCATTCCAAGATCCATAGTTCCATTTTGTTTGGATACTAGAATTTCCTCTCAAAATCTCAGAGCAGGGAATTTTAACCCATGATTTACCATTAATTTTAGGTTGTGGAAGTTTCAAAGCTTTCTGGTGTGTTCATTTTGCTTGCACTCATCCCTCCCATAACGCGTGTAAGTAGCTCTATTTTATAATTACCCAGTGTGTATTTTTCTCTTGATTTTAGGGAAAGTTTCTGTGTTAGGCAAAACCCAGTCCTTATGTGCTTCTCCTTTACTCTCACGCTACTAACCATATTCACACCACTTCTGACACCAGCTGTATGGGGTTTTTCCCCCACACCAAACAGTTCTACGAAACACCGAATCAGCTGCGTGTCCCACGATTTAACTCAATTCTAACACCATCTACCCGTTGATAGGGTCAGATCCTACTGGTTGAGGGCTCAGTCCTTAACTGCCTCACCTCCTACCCCTCCACCCCACCTGCACACTGCAGATGCCAGTTTGTTTTGGTTGTCACCTGTGCTTCTGACCAATTGGCTGTAAGTTGGAGATTACCACGACCTCCTCCTTGGGTTCAACAGATTTGCTGCAGTGGCTCATAGAATTCAGGAAAACAGTTTGTTTACCAGTTTATTATAAAAGGGTTTGACTAAGGATACAGATGACACCCGGAAGTAAGAAATGCATAGGGCAAGGTGTATGGGAAGGGTCTGGGAGCTTCCATGCTCTCTCCAGGCATACCACTCTCCCGGCACCTCCCCGTGTTCACCAACCTATAAGCTATCCAAACCCTGTACTTTGGGGATTTTTATGGAGGCTTCACTGTGTAGGCATGATAGATCATTAACTCCATTTCCAGCCCCTCTCCCCTTTCTTGTGAATGGGGGTTGGGTCAAAAATTCAAAGCTAATCATGGCTTGGTCTGTCGGGTGACTAGTCCCTATCCAGGAGCCTACCAAGAGTCGCCTTCTTAGAACAAAAGACAAGGTTGTCAATCAGGAAATTTCAAGGGATATAGGAACTTTGTGTCAGGAACCAGGGTCACAGACCAAATATTTGAACAAAAGATACTCCTAGTGCTTTTATGACTTAGGAAATTACAAGGGTTTTAGGTTCCTGTGTCAGTAACCAGGAGCAGAGACCAATATATATATATATATACACACACACACACATTTTTTTTTCTAGTATCTCACAGTTTCTAATAACTATGACAGCATTTTGCACCCACTCCCACATTCTCAGCAAAGAGGGTTCAGGATTCACCTCCTCTCCCCTGCCTGCCCAGCACAGCCTGTTTAAGGAACAACACTTGTAGCATGTGCTTGGAAATCCCAAGGCCCTCATCTGTTCCGCCTGACACTCCAAAACCTCAACAACAGAATCTCTGGGTTCTTCACCATCCTCACCATTGTCAATCCATTGGCAAACCTACCTACAAATTCTTTTCTCCTTGAAACTGCTCTGCGTTGAACCAGTCTTTCTCAAACCAAATTCAGCAGCAACTCAGAATCAACTTATTTTCCATGCTCCTGAATTTTCCTCACCCAGGAAAGTTTCCGTGTAGCTTAAAGGCACAGTCTTGACCTTACCAAAAGCTTTCTGGTACTAGGGCAGACTCCACCCTAGTGGAGTAACTAGAGAAACTACGACAAGTGGAGGCTTTCTCCCAGGGCTCAAACCCAACCCAGATCTCAGACCTGCTCTGGATCCTGGCAGAAGTCTAAAACAGCGATTCCCAAAGTTTAGAATGCATTCGAATTACCTAGTGGATACTTGTTTAAAAGCAGATTGCTGGACCTAAAATCTTCAGGAATTTTAATGTATAAGGTTTTGGGTAGGTCCTAGGAATCTGTATTTCTGTGAAGCCCCTCAGATTTATCTCTTCCTGATGATGCAAGGACCATACTTTGAGAAATGTAGATGGGGTGATGTCAGATATCAAGTGACATGTTTAAGATGCCCTGAGAAAAATGTTACTTTGTGTCAAAACAAAATCAACTAAAATAGATTTATGACAGGTTGGCTTTTGCCACTTGAATACATTCTCAGGATTTTGATGTTTGCTCCCTCCTTTGCTTAGAGCTCTGAATCTCCTTCCTCTCTGACCCTTGAACTTGGCTTAAGACCTCTGAGCCATGACTCATGCTTTTTGCTACGTGTCCTTAGCTTTGCCTTTCAATGTCTGTTTCTATCCTTATATTGCACAAGGTAATCACCCTAAGTTCCAGATCGTTGAGGGGTGGGGTAGAAACTACTCCAATATCCAGCTCTCTTTCCCTTCCAGGCACAACTGACATAGCATTTCTCAAGTTCCTTGTGGTTGGACGGAGCCATGGGATTAACTCTGGCTAATGAATATGAGCAGAAGTAACATACATGGGATTCTCCAGGGTCTCCCTCTCCTTCCACCACTTCTTTCTGGCCATGTGGTCCAGATGGTGCAGCTATAAGCTGGCGGAGTCTTCATCTCCACAAGCCCTTCAGTGGCTAGGTGGAGCACAGTCTTTGATTCACATGGAGAGTGTGTTGAAATAAACTTGTGTTGGGTTCATCCACTGAGATTTGGGGGTGGTTTGTAATCACAGAAAAAACAAGTCTGTTCTGACTAATCCGAAGTTGCATTGCGCTGGAACAGAGTTTGCCCAAGGCCACCCTTAGTTGATGGCTGCTGACTGCCTTAGAGAATTAAGTACATATTGAGGCTGGCAATGTAATAAGTTGTCTTTATTTTGTGATAATGGTTGGATGAGCACCTAATAAACATATTTAAGTAGATAAATCTTTAGTTTAAGATAGAGTGTTCAGGGGAATCTCCTCAGCTCTTTGAATCTGACTGGTACAGAGCTGATGGATTGTTGAGCGTGTATCTTTTTTTTTTTTTTTTTGGCTGCGCTGTGCAGCTGGCAGAATCTCAGTTCCCTGACCAGGGATCAAACCTGGGCCCACAGCAGTGAAAGTGCTGAGTGCTAACTCCTGGACCGCCAGGGAATTCCCGAGCATTTATCTTTTGATATATTTCAAGCATTCAGATTTGAGCTCATTTGCACTGCCATCGTTTGCACTGACTTCAATCTGAACCGAATTTTCTATATTTCTTCTGGGTCTTTGCTATTATGTAGATGTATAGCCTTAATGTATCTTGTAAATTCAGAAAAACGTTACAATCTGTCCCAATAAAACACATTAAAATGACTGAGTCACACATTTTTAAAATTTAACTCTGCTGAGGGTAGCATGAAATATCCGGGCAGTCACAGTTCTGAAGAGGCATTTAAATTTGACTGTTGTGGATTTGTATTCTATGTATCCTCTTTAAAAACTTTCATTGTCCATACAAGGCAATTTAGGTTGTCTGGACTGTCCTTGTTTTACCTTTGCAAATGCTTAAATTGTGCAGCTGGAAGAATGGCCTCTACATAGATTCTGCTGGAGAGATTTTGTCTGATTCCTGTCCCCAGAGCAGGATGCAAAACTGGCCATTTTATTTTGTTTTCTGTACCCCATCCCAGCCCTTTCCTCCCCATTCCAAATGATTAGTTTGCTTTTTATTTGGTTTGGGTTTTTGTGGGGTTTTTTTTTTTTTTTTTTTTTTGGCCTACTTGTATGCACTCCTAGTCTGGCTGACTTCTGGGCTCTGATCCAGTTTAGTTTAACCTTGTTTACTGTCAGAGTCTTCTTGGGAGATTGGTATTTTAATTAACAACATATTGATTTCAGATACTACAAAATGTCATTTGACCCAAAATGTTTCTCCATTCTAAAAGTTCTCAGCAGACTTCTCACTGAATCCTAGTCTCTCCCTAAAAATGATGCCAATATATTTTGAGCATATTTACATTGTTGAATGTAGTTTTTCTTATAGCACTCAATCAACACATTTAGTACACCTTGCCTAAAATATTCTCCTTACCATAGTTTGCTAGTTTTTTCCTTTTACCTTCATTTAAGTTCACTTATATCACTAAGAAAATCTTTAGCTCCATATAAAGAGAGGATAATTACTTTGAATATAATAGTTATTATTAATAACTTGCAATACTTTAAATCTTAACGTGTTTATTAAGACAATTTGGTGGTAACTGAAATTATTTATTAAGCTCCTGGTTTGTGATCTC
Organism: Mesoplodon densirostris; assembly: GCF_025265405.1. NCBI lineage: Eukaryota > Metazoa > Chordata > Mammalia > Artiodactyla > Ziphiidae > Mesoplodon > Mesoplodon densirostris. Next base: position 124,067,737 of record NC_082661.1, read on the forward strand.
TCAAACCATGGTTGCCTGTTGTAAATATCCCTTCCTTCTTAATATTTAAAGTAGATAATTCTGGCTCCAATATCAAAATGGGGAAAATGCATGAATGATCAGATCATTGACTAAATCAGAGGAGAAAAGGCTCATATTGTCTAGGTTGGGTTCCCAGCCCAGAAGAAGACCCCGAGATACGAATTCAAGTAGTTAATTCAAGAGATGATCCTAGAAAACACTGATAGGAAGTGGAGAAATGAGACAGGGAAGGGAAGGAAGCCAACAAAGGGTGAGTTATCAAGCCATTTCCTCTTTGGGCAACTGGGGCTCAGTCCTGTTGGGGAACTCTGGGAGAGAGTGTGGAAGATTCTCCAGAGTTATCCCACCTAAGGGGTGCAACTGAAGTATTTATCCCTCAACTTGGTTGAGGCTGCTCCTGGGAGTATTAATTCTCTGACACCTCCCACTTGCCTGGCCCAGCTTTCCACTGCTAGGTAACCAAAGAAACACTCTTAGCAGTGGAATAAGCAACCAGAGGCTGTAGAAGTGGATACAGAGAGATATGGGACGGCTTCACAGTGTTTGCTACTCATATGAAAAGTTGATCAATTTCACTAAGAATCAAATAAGTGCAAATTAAAATAACAATGAAACATTATTTTGACTTTTTATTTTATTTTATCTTTGGCTGCACTGGGTCTTTGTTGCTGCATGCGGGCTTTCTGCTAGTTGCGGCGAGCAGGGGCTGCTCTTCTTTGCCGTGTGCGGGCTTCTCATTGTGGTGGCTTCTCTTGGTGCAGAGCATGGGCTCTAGGCTCGCAGCCTTCAGTAACTATGGCACGTGGGTCAGTAGTTGTGGCTCACGGGCTCTAGAGTGCAGGCTCAGTAGTTGTGGCGCATGGGCATAGTTGCTCCATGGCATGTGGGATCTTCCCAGGCTAGGGCTCGAATCCGTGTCCCCTGCATTGGCAGGCAGACTCTTAACCACTGCACCACCAGGGAAGCACTATTTTGACATATTTTGACATACTTTTGATATATTAGAACAAAAATTTTTTTTCAAAGGGGAGGATGTTGAAAAACTGGCACTCATATGCTACTGGTGAGGGTAAAAGTTAGTATAATCTTTCTATAAGGGCCATTTGGGATATGGATCAAAAGCCTTAAAAATGTGCTTCTCCTTAATCCAGGAACTCTGCTTCTAAAAATATATTCTGAGAGGATAATTACATAAGTATTCAGTGTTCACTGAATCATTGTTTATAAAAATGAAATAACCAGAAAAATCTGAATGTCTAATGATAAGTGATTGGTTAATACCTTATTCATCCATCCAATCCTTCCATCCAATGGAATACAATTGAGTCATTTGAACTGATGAAGTAGAAATGATTACCTGGAAATATTTTCACAATATACTTATAAGTGTTCAAATCAAATGCTCCTGTTTGTTAAAATATGTATGAGTGTGTTGTGTGCATATAAAAAATTCTGGAAAGAAGAAAACAAAAATGTTAAAAGCTGTTTGGTAGGAATATAGGTTTTTAAATTGTTTCCTTTTTTTTTTTTTTTTTTTTGCGGTATGCGGGCCTCTCACTGTTGTGGCCTCTCCCGTTGCGGAGCACAGGCTCCGGATGCGCAGGCTCAGCGGCCATGGCTCACGGGCCCAGCCGCTCCGCGGCATATGGGATCCTCCCAGACCGGGGCACGAACCCGTATCCCCTGCATCGGCAGGCGGACTCTCAACCACTGCGCCACCAGGGAAGCCCTAAATTGTTTCCTTTTTTTAATCAATATATATGTTTGTAATTTCAGAGTTACTTATAATGGCATTATAATACCATATAACAAAACTGAAATTATTTTTAAAAAGTGAACACATACATAGTTTATGAGATTATTATATAAAGGGCCCTTGGGATGCAATAAGTAATACATCAAAAATGCCAGTTTTAGGGCTTCCCTGGTGACGCAGTGGTTGAGAGTCCGCCTGCCGATGCAGGGGACACGGGTTCGTGCCCCGGTCCGGGAAGATCCCACATCCCACATGCCGTGGAGTGGCTGGGCCTGTGAGCCATGGCCGCTGAGCCTGTGCGTCCGGAGCCTGTGCTCTGCAACGGGAGAGGCCACAACAGTGAGAGGCCACAACAGTGAGAGACCCGCATACCGCCAAAAAAATAAATAAATAAAAGATATGCATCAATTTAATTTTAGAGAAGTTTTTTTTTTTGTAAAATTGAAATCACTTGATTCTTTTCTAGAAAATTTCCACAGTACTATCTCTTTTCTCTATACAAAAATGTGGGTCATAGTAATTTCTGTCTTGAGTAGAGTGGTAGCTCATGTAATTTTATAACTTGGAGGAAAAACATATCATGAAACCAAAATTAGAAGTAGATCATGTTTAAAAGTTCATATATATCCTGTAGCTAGAAATGTGGAATAGCAACAGAGAATACATTTCTTCATAGATCAAAAGGCTATAGAAAATAATGATGAGCAAATGTCATGACTACTTACTGCCTAAAATTAGGGTTACATACATTATCTAATTTATTTCTCACCAAAACCTCTTTGAGGTTAGTACATTATTAGTATTACCCCTGTGTCACAGATGAAGTCCCTGAAGCCTAAGAAGTTTTAACTGATTTTTTTTCTACCTCAGCTAAAAAAGCATCCGTTTTAGGAATCAGAGATTTTCGGGTTCTTAAACTGATTTTTTTCTTCTAACACTGCCCACAGCATTCAGAGTCACAAGACTGTTGTCCCAGGCTCCATTAGCTGGGTTATGTAGGAGTCCACATTCCCTCATTGATTAAATAAACATAGTAATATGTATAGATTTGGGCAGTTGTTCCCAAACTGTAGTGCATCAGAATCATTTGGAGGACTCACTTTTTTTTTTGTTTAATTGAGATATAACTGAAACATAACATTGTGTAAATTTAAGGTGTACAATGTGTTGGTTTGATAATTGAAGGGCTTGTTAAAGCACAGATTGTTGGGCTCTAGCCCACAAATTTCTGAATCAGTAGGTCTGGGGTGGGGTCTGAGAATCTGCATTTGTAACAGGGTCTCAGGTAATGGTGCTGCTGCTGGTCCAGTGACCACTCTTTGAGAACCACTGGCTTAGGTTCTATTAGCTATTGCTACTACTAGAGTTGGTTTTATTTACCTGTCTATGGCATTCTCATCACAATTTAAATTATGACCTTGTTATTTGTTTATATATGTGTATGTAAATATATATATGTATTTCTCTGTGTGTATACATAATATATATTTGAGCTATTTTCTGAACATGTAGGTCTGTTTTGTTATTTTAAACTGTCTCAGGTTATCCCCAAATTATTTAAGTCTTTGCTATGTTGTATCCTTGGGTTGGAATCATGAATAATATCTCTAATATGAAAATTATTTTAGGTAATTATTTTGGGTAAGAGTGGTGTTTATAGTTAGCATTGTTGGTTAAATAACATAAGCTAAAGACCAACTTTCATTGTCTTCAGAAATTAAGAAAATAATGTCTGAGATGCCCACTCAAAATTGTACATTGCCTCCTCTAAGGACTGCTATTTACTAGATTCTCTATATCATAAAGAGTGAGAGAGAGGGCTTCCCTTGTGGCGCAGTGGTTGAGAGTCCACCTGCCGATGCAGGAGACACGGGTTCGTGTCCCGGTCTGGGAAGATCCCACATGCCGCGGAGCGGCTGGGCCCGTGAACCATGGCCACTAAGCCTGCGCGTCCAGAGCCTGTGCTCCGCAACGGGAGAGGCCACAACAGTGAGAGGCCTGCATACCGCAAAAAAAAAAAAAAAAAAGAGTGAGAGGTGAAGTATTAGTGTTATGGAAATAGAAAAGAAATACAGCAGAAGTCACTAAAGTAGGTGCTGCTTATTTGTTCCTCTCCTTTCCTCCAGCTACCCTTGGAACTTGAAAGTAATTGCGCAGTCTTTCAATGCTAGAAGAAATCTTAGTATCTGGGTCCCAGACTACAGACTCTTCAAGACAGAAGTGGGCTTAGTAAGGGCTATTTAAGATTTATTAAGCACCTTCCACGTGCCTGGCACTGTGCCACGTTGCTAGGGAAACAACAGTGATTAAGACCGAGCCCTCAAGAAACTGATAATTTAGACAGTCAGAAAATTCTATTTGTGTGATATGCGGTATATCTTCTGCCTATGAATCCCATTGTTCAAAGTAGAACTTCCTTCTGTTTGTCCTAAGTACACCTTGCTCCAGTTTCAACACAGCCTCTCTTATCCTATCAAGTTAAAGACAAAGTCATTTTTTATCCATACCACTCATTAACTTTTGTATCATTTTAGCATTTACCTCTTTCAGACTAAAGGTACTGAATCTTCTAATATTTTTAAATATGAAAATAAACAATAGCTACTGTTGATAACCCTAAAATGTGCTAAGTGTGTTTTCACCAACTAGGTATGAAAGCTGAAGATTGATGTTGGTGCCTTTGGAGGTGGGCTTCCTCAGTGATAGAAGGTGAAGCTGCTGTTGAGAGTCTGTGGCTAAGCTTCAGGCTAAATAGCTGCAGGACCAGGCCCCACGGGATTTCAGATTCAGATCAAGGGCCAGAAACTTCTGATGCTTAGCCTTTAACGCTGAAAAAGAATAAGGGGAGAACATCCTGACCCTTGGGGAGATTTGTATACTCTTTCTTGATGATGGGTTCCTCTTATTAGCTAATATGCCTTTTTTATTTGTAATCATGGAGATCATTTAGCTACTTGAGCTTTCTGTTACTTCATTTTTCTAATGACATGTGTTCTTTGTTTAGCTTCATCCTCTCTCATAGGGCTTTGGCTTGAAATAGCTCAGGAAGGGGATTTCATGTCTTGTAGCTAACTGATTTAGAATCGCCCTTTCATTTCTCACAGTAATTTTTAGCATAATACATTAATCAAAGTTGTCTCATTTGTTTCCTCTTCTTATTTCTCTGTTTTCACATGGCTTTTTTCTTTTTTGCCTATCTCTTGCACAGAGCCAAGTAAAAGTCCCACAGAGACCATAACATTTGGACCAATTAAAATAATAAAAATGTTAGGACAATATGGTATTTATTTCTAGGCTTTCTTTCCTAAAATATTAATGCCTCATGTTTATGTTGCAACTCAAGGCACTGTTGCAGACATTTATCTTCCTGTTATTCTTAGGAGGGAGAAACACTTATTACAATTCCAGTTTTGTACGTGGAGAGTGAATAATTTGTCCAGAGTTGCAAAGTTAGTGAGTGACAGAAGTGAGACAAAGGCTCTGGGTTTTCTTGGTTCTCATCCTAGTACCCTTTGTAATGGATGTTGTTGCTCTTACTGTAAGAACATGCGTTTATAACATAAAAATGGATAGTTAAAAGAAGCATTGGTTATAACATTGGTTATAGATTATGTTTCCTTCTTGGCAAAAGTTTATATAGGTTTTCTCTAACAATTTCACATGAATTTTGGTTTTTTTTTAGAAAATTGTAGATGACATGAAATCCTATGCATTGTTAGGTTATGGCATCATGACTGGCCCACCTTGGTAGATGTATAAAGTACCTCTGTAGGTTTGTCCTTCACACTTCTTTTTAGGTTACTAAAATTTCACATGGAGTAAACCAAAGTATGTATCTTCCCTGGGGTTGATTATTGTTTTTTAAAAACAAGAGGTTATGTGGAAAGTTTGAACCTGGCATATCATGGGGCAACCACGTTTTATTTGAAACATGGAAAAAAGGTGTCTCAAATCAATAACTTTCCTATCCATCATCTTGTTCTACCACAGGGCCTGTTAAATTTCAATCTACTCCTTTGAGATAAGAGATCTATTACTATCATTAAAAACAAAACAAAACAGAACAAAACCAAATGTTATCCAGTAAGGATGACAGATAAAAATAATAGACCATAAGATTTTTGAATTAATCTATCACATTAAATTTTATCTTCTGGGTGGGCTTTGTGGTTAAGGGGGTTGGATAAAAATGAGGTCTATAGTCAAGAGGCTAGAAGCAGCCTGAACTCACTGAGCATCTGGGAGTTGAGAAGGCTAAGGAAAACTAGTAAGCCACAGACAAATACTCTACTTTAGGCCATCCTGCATTATTCACAGAAGGTCAAACAATTTGTGAAATGAGAAATGAGTCCAATAGAAGCTGGCATGAAAAGTTAAAGTAGAATATTTTTACCTAACAGAAGCTTATCCAAAGAATATGAAAACACTGAATTCAAAAAGATACATGCGCCCCTATGTTCATCACAGCATTATTCACAATAGCCAAGATATGAAACCAACATAACTGTCCATTGATGGATGAATAGATAAAGATGTGGTATACTGTGACAACATGGATGGACCTTGAGGGTATTATGCTAAGTGAAATAAGTCAAATGGAGAAAGACAAATACTGTATGATGTCACTTATATGTGAAATATTTTAAGAAACAAGCAAAGGAAAGTGAAACAAACACATAGATACAGAGAAGAGATTAGTGGTTACCAGAGGGGAAGGGGGGTGGAGGGAGGGCAAAATGGGTAAAAGGGGTCAACTGCATGGCGATGGATGGGAACTAAACTTTTGGTGATGAGCAAGCCATAGTGTATACAGAAGTCTAATTATAATGTGGTACACGTGAAACTTATATAATGTGATAAACCAGTGTTACCTTAATAAAAAACAAAACAAAACAAAACATAAGCTGATTGATTGTAACTGACTTTATTTTGAAGCAAATATAATCTATTAGTCTGTGTTGTCATTGTGTGTAAGGATATTAAATAGTTAATGATGAAATGGAGGACAATGTAATGCATACAAGATGATATTTTTATCAGAATGGATAATTGTAAACAAAACTTGGTAAAATAGAACCCCCTCCTTCCCACAACCAATGCAGTTTCTTCTGCTCCATCTAAAGTTTGAGCACAGTTACTTTAATACAGTTCATTTCAATTCAAACATTTTGAGCATTGCTGGAGCACCAGGGCTTCAGAGACACGAAGCTGCCCAAACCTAGAAGAAAAGCCCTGTGTGTCATAAAGCAGATCACAACTGGAAAAATCATTTGCAACCTCAGAGAGAGATACAAAGTATAGGGGTAACATTCCTTTGGTTTTCTTTAATTTGTAAAGAAAATATTACTGGTGTTTGCTACCTTTGCAGAATACTTTAAAAAGAAGAAGAAGAAACAAACAAACAAAGAACAGTTATGTGTTTGGCCAATAAGAACAAGAAAAGATGCTCAGTGCTATTATTATTATTAGTCATCAAGAAAATGTAAATTTAAACAAGATATCACTACTCACCCAGTAGAATGGCTAAAATTATAAAGATATAATACCAAGTGTTGGTAAGGATGTGGAGCAACTGGAACACTCATACATTTATCATATGATCCAGGAAATCCCAGTCCAAGTCTTACACATGAATGTCCCTACCAACTTTATTCATGATGGCCCAAATATGAACATCCAGATGTTTATCAGCAAGTAAATGGATGGAAAAATTTTGTATATCTTCATTCAATGGAATACTATTCATCAATAAAAAGGAATTAACTACTGATAAATACATATTTAAAAAAAAGGGTGGATCTCAAAAACATGCCAAACTAATAGACACAAAAGAGTACATACTGTGTGATTCCATTTATCTGAAATAACAACTTCCCTCAAAACTAATCTATAATGGTAAAAAGCAGATCAGTGGTTTCCTGAGGCTGACTGGGGGTTACAGGGGGATTGACTGCAAAAGAGTACAAGGGAATTTCTTGAGATGATGGAAATATTGTACAGCTTGTCTGGGTTGAGTATACACGGTACATACATTCATCAAAAATCACCAGCCAATACACAGAACATGGTACATATTGTTGCATAAAAACTATACCTCAATCAAGTTGATTTAAAAAGAAAATTACTCAAAATAAAGGAAAATACTCATATCTTTATGATTTATACACTAAAGTTACTTTTCACAAGATAATTTTTTCATAGAAGATCCAAATTAGTCTTGACATGGTGCCCAGCAGTAAAATAGTAAACACCTTTATAGTTTAATGAAAAGTAGGCCACTGATACTGGGGGAAGCTGTTCTAGCAATTGCTATGAGGTGATTGTTTCTCTGTCAAGCGTGGGATAAGTGTGATGACTCAGGAGTTAAGCTGTCAGGATTTGACTCTAGCTCACCATCTGCTGACTGAATGACCTTGGGAAGAGTTACTTAATTTCTCAAAGCATCGATTTTTTTTCATGGATAAAATAGGGATAACAATGGTCTCCATGTTGTAGTGTTTGCAAAGATTAAATGAGACAGCATATATAAAGAGCCTAGGATATAGAAAATGCATCATAATGATTAGCTATTATTTCTGGTTTAACCCCTTACAGGAATATGGAGGTCCAGAAGAGTAAAAACACAGGCAGGAGCAAGTCTGTGTAGGTACACATCTGTTTGTCCCCTGGTTTTTGTTTTTCTTCAAAATGTACATAAAGCTCTCATGAAAGGAATATTGTTCTCCATTCCCAGGAGAAAGATGGAGATTGGGGAGGTTAGGCTGAACCTGAGAGACTTTGAACTAAGAGAAAGCACAAGGCTGTTTTGCAGCACTCTCAGCTGTTCCTAATGATTTTGAGAAGCAGATAAATTTAATGGCAGGCAACTGCTCTCCAACCATTTACCCTCCTGTCTTCACGGCCGCAGGACCATTCTGGACCGGGCACAGGTAAAAATAAAACCCCACCAAATATTCTCTCATGCTTATATTTAAAATCACAAATCAAGGATCTGTGAATCATTTTGCATTCCGGTTTCAGGTTCTCGTGTTATATTTAACTTCAAATTACCTAATATTTAAGATCCATTAACACAATCAATAGAGAATGGTGTGTGTTTGCAGACAGTGTTGCTGCTGCTAAGTTTTAAAATGCTTGTCCTATTTCCTTTTTACTTAAGCATGTACAAATTCTGCTTAAATTCTTGAAGTGAAAGTGAGTAAGTGGATTTTTAAAACTTTCTGTGGAAAAAAAGGATAATAAGAGAAAATAATCTGGAAGATTCATTTATTCGGAAATACTTTCCCAGTAGCTCAGTTTTTTAGAATGTGTATGAGGCATTCTCATAGAGTTAACTGGCAGAACTTTAAAACTTTGGGACATGAAAACTGATTATTTTCTTTGATTTGAAAAACCCGATGAGTCCTCAGTTCTTGAAGTGTTAAAATGAATGTGTTGTTACCTTATAAGCTATTGTGCACATTAGTTTGCAAAGGAGAAAAGACAGGGAAGCAACATTGCTTAAATGGAATGAACTTTCACAATTGAATCCATTTTTGGGTGTATGCTTCCTGAATCCCTAAGATGGTGTGTTCCCAAGGTGATGTGGAAAAGCAGAGGAGATGTTGTAAAACATCACCCATGAGAATGGAAGTCTGAGTATAAAATTGAAGACATCTGTAGGAACAATGAAATTGTGTGACTTAACACCAATACCCCAAACCAGGTGAAATACTCAGGTCTTTCTTGGCAAACTGTATCTGATAGATGTATGTTATTAGTTAAGTGACTGCGTGAAAGAGAAGGCCTGAGTTAGTCTGGATTAACCAACCATGAGAAACTGATTAAGATTTTCCCATTTTGTCCCTTGCTTAAGAAAAGATTTTTTTTTAACATAAAAATATCTGGTTGATTGATTGTTTTAAGCAATGTGTGTAAATTTAGATCCTTTTGATTATGATGTAATTGGTGGAAGCTGTAAGAAATTGGAATGATTTGAATGTTACCAGCAGGAAAAACAGTAAACAGAAAAACTGAATATTGGGGGAAATAGTTTAATCTACTATAAAAAAAAAAAACCCACTAGACTGAGTTCTCTGGATGCTTAGCAAAAGAACTTTGACCCATCATCAGGAGATTTTACAGATAATTCTAGGTCTGTTACTAACATTTAGGAACAAATCACATCAACTCCCTGGATAGTCTGCCCTTCTTGAAAATAAGGGGGAAAGGGCTGGATTTTATGGTTTCAAGCTCTATAATTCTGCCTTCTCTTAACTTAGATGAAATTTTAAAGATATCTATGTACAGAGAGGCAGAATGATGCCTATTCTCTAAACTTCATGCCTTTAATGTAGTTTCTCAAACTTTTCATTAATTAATTATGTGATACTTGAGATAGATAAAAGACATAAGGAATTAAACAGTCATTATATTATGATATAAACTCCTGGGTAAAAATGGTGGCTTGAATATACACATAAAATTTCAATCCCTCCTGAACTACACATAAAGGAATTTCTAATTAAGGGCATAAACCTACAATGACAAGGAGAATATGATTGTCTCTCCCAAGTGAACAGTGAGAACCTACCTACAAATCAAACATAACAGACAATTCCTAGTTGAGCTCTTCTTTTTAGGTCCAGGTTTGGTTAGTATTTTGTTTCGCATGCCAAGGGGAATCCCCTGCAGTGGCATCATTATTATTATTATTATTATTTTTAAGAAGCTGAAAAGCAGATGCATGAGTGGGAATTGACTTAGTAAACCTGGAAAAGCCAAATCTTAAACTGATACTGGAAAAGATGAGGACCAATTGGATTTACACCACATAATTCTGAAAAACCTCAAAACTGGTGGCATTAGGGATGTGTGAAGTGGTGTGGAGTGGGGGTAGGGTAGGGTGAGGGGAAGCAGGGGCTAAACTAAAGAGGACTGATTAAAAGCTAAAGAGGGGGCTTCCCTGGTGGCGCAGTGGTTGAGAGTCCGCCTGCCGATGCAGGGGTCATGAGTTCGTGCCCCGGTCTGGGAAGATCCCACATGCTGTGGAGCAGCTGGGCCCGTGAGTCATGGCCGCTGAGCCTGCGCGTCCGGAGCCTGTGCTCCACAACGAGAGAGGCCACAACAGTGAGAGTCCTGTGTACCACAAAAAAAAAAAAAAAAAAAAAAAAGCTAAAGAGGATTGTTAAGAAGCATTCAGATCCTGAGGTTTCCCGTTACCACCACAACAGCAGTGTGAATTCTTATTCTCTGGAGATAACAGTTTCTGAACTGGAGAAAACCAGATATAGTTGGTTAACAGTACAGATACCATACCTGAAAGAAGAGGATTGATTAAATAAATGTATGTTTCCAATGGAATATTACTCAGCCATAAAAAGAAACAAAATTGAGTTATTTGTAATGAGGTGGATGGACCTAGAGTCTGTCATACAGAGTGAAGTAAGTCAGAAAGAGAAAAACAAATACCGGATGCTAATGCACATATATGGAATCTAAAAAAAACAGTACTGATGAACCTAGTGGCAGGGCAGGAATAAAGATGCAGATGTAGAGAATGGACTTGAGGACACAGAGGGGGAAGTGGAAGCTGGGACAAAGTGAGAGAGTAGCACTGACGTATATACACTACCAAAGGTAAAATGGATGGCTAGTGGGAAGCTGCTGCGTAGCACAGGGAGGTCAGCTCAGATATTTGTGATGACCTAGAGGGGTGGGATAGGGAGGGTGGGAGGGAGGCTCAAGAGGGAGGGGATATGGGGATATATGTATATGTATAGCTGATTCACTTTGTTGTACAGCAGAAACTAATACAACGTTGTAAAGTAATTATATTCCAATAAAGATATTAAAAGAAATGTATGTTTTGATTGCTGAACCCCACTAGCTCTCTTCTCCCACTAAGCTACCCAAATACTGGCAGCCATGCCTTCCCCTGCAGACAAAAGAATGAAACCATTGTCTCTGAGAAATCTGATGAGTGAAGGAGGAAAAACCTAAAGATACTGCATCAGAAGTCTCCCCACAGAAGGTCCAACCATATCACCCTACATGGAAGCTCAGTCCCTACTTATAAGGAAGCTACACCCAAATGCTCAGAACTTCCAATCCGCTTTTACCTCTCACCTTTAAACATGAACAGACAACCAAGGATTACCAGACATCCAAAAAAAGTGTCTAACATAAAAACTAGAAACTAAAACACATGGGAGAAAAAGCATCTTGGAAGAAATGACAGCTATGCAGAGTAAAGATAATTTCAAGAAAACTAGCATTATCCTGTGAGAGTTAGGAGAACATATTGTGTCTATGAAATAAAAATAGAACTATATAAAAAGGCAACATTAAGAGAAAAAAAAAGCTCATGGGAATTTAAAACATGATAATAGAAATAAAAACTTCAGAAGTGTAAAATAAAGTTAGGAATTATCCCAGAAAGTAGACTAAAAACAAACAAACAAACAAACAAAAACCGAGAGAGAGAATGAATACATGAGAAAAATAACCAGGAGTCAAGTTCCAAAATCTGAATAAAAGAAGTAGAAGTAAGAGAGGAAATGGAGGGGAGGAAATTATCAACAAGGTGATTGAAGCACGTTTCTCAGAACTGAAACATAAAGAGTTTTCCAAATTAAAAAGGCATAAAGAAGCCTCAGCACAATGAACTGAAAGAGATTTACACTAAGCAACACCACTGGAAACTAGGAGACAGTGGAGAAATGCCTTCAAAATTCTGAAAGAAATGATTTCTAAACTCGAATTTTATACCCAACCAAACTATGTATTAATCAAGTATCAGGGCAAGATATTTTCAGACTCAAAATGTTTATCTCCCAAAAATAATTTCTTAGGAAGTTGTGGGATGATATGTAGCACAAAAAGAAGTAAGTGAATGAAGAAGAGGAAGATACAGGATACAAGAAACAGGATATGCTACTCAGGCGACCAGTGAAGGGACTCCCCAGGTTGGTGGTGAAGGGAGTTTCCAGGATGACAACTGTACATCAAGCTTAAAGTCCAGACTGGATCAGTGTGACTCAGAGGCATATCTGTCACTGTCTTTTTGACCTAAAAACTGCTGGGTGAGCATGGCCCTGTGCTTATCTGTACTTGGCTTTCTTGGGCCACATACAGATGAAATTCCATCTCTTCTCTTCCTTCTTGGGTCAGTTGAGGATACTCGTTTACCCCATATATAGGTTCTGCTTGGACCTGTTCCTGTGAGCTGGAGTTTAGCCAAAGTGAGATTAGAAGCAGCAAATACAGACCATATTCCTGCCTGAGGTCCAGTACCTGGCCCATACTACACCCTGCCAAATGTCCCAATTGTGGTGAGCCCACTGTTTCTCAGGATTCAAGATGTGATCTCCCCAAAAGGCTTTGGTAACATCTCAGTGAAAATAAGGGGAGGAAATCATACTGTAAGCATCCTTCTGCAAATTCCCCTTCTCCATTTAACATTATTTTTGTGAAATTTATTCATGTTGATACATTTAGCTCTAGTTCATTTATTTTCACAGCCACACAGTATTCTATTGCTTGAGTATACTATCACTTATTTATCTGGTCTTTTGTTGTTTAGACTTTTCAGTTGTTTACTTTTTTGTTGTTATAAACCATGCTTCTGTGAGTGTCTTTGGTACATGTCTCCCTGTGAATGTATAAAAGAGTTTCTCTTTGGTATTTACTTAGAGAGGGATTGCTGGATTATGGTGTTTGTGCATAATTTAATGGATATTTCAAAAATGTCCTAAGTAATTTTCACTAATTTTTACTCCCACCAGCAACATATAAAAGTTTCTGGTGCTCTACATCCTCACCAATACTTGGTCCTAGTAGACTTATTAAAGTTTGTTAATTAAATGTAAGCAAGGGCTTCCCTGGTGGCGCAGTGGTTGAGAGTCCACCTGCCGATGCAGGGGACGTGGGTTCGTGCCCCGGTTCCGGGAAGATCCCACATGCCATGGAGCGGCTGGGCCCGTGAGCCATGGCCACTGAGCCTGCACGTCCAGAGCCTGTGCTATGCAACGGGAGAGGCCACAACAGTGAGAGGCCACCGTACCGCAAAAAAAAAAAAAAAAAAAAAAAGTAAGCAAAATGTTTTCTCATTATGATCTTCATTTTCATTTGCTTGTAACCAGTGAGACTGAACATCTTTTCATGTTTACTGTCCATTCAGGATTCCTATTCTATGACTTGACTGTTCATACCTTTTTCACATTTTTCTATTTAAGTATTCATCTTTTCCCCTAGATTTATATATTCTGAATAATAATCTTTTGTTGACTATAGATGTTGTAAATATCTACCCAGAGTGTGGCCTGCCTCTTCACTTTTATTATAGTGTCCTATTTTTGGTAAACGTAAAAAAAAAAACTAAAGTATAATAGACACAGAGTGCACAAATCTTAAAGAATAGTCCAATAAATTTTCACAAATATATATATAAATATTATGTATTTTGATACATTTTAAAATGTGGTTGAACTAATAAATCTTTTCCTTTATTGTTTGTGACTTCGTGATTTGTTTAAGAAATCCTTCCCTATCCCAATGTCACAAACCCATTCTCTTATTTTTCTTCTAAACATTTTAAAGTTTTATTTTTGTTTACATTTCATGGACCTGGAATTGTTTTGTGTATGTGTCTGTGTGCATAGTTTGAAGCAGTTTGTAAATCGACTATACTTCAATTTTCAAAAATTGCTCATTTCTAAATAAATAAAAAAGTATTTTTTAAAAAGAAGCAGTGATCCAGTTTTTTTTTTTCATATGGATAACCATTTGTTCAAGCACTATTAATTGGCCATTGTTACCCTCTAATTTACAAATCCACCACTTTCATGCATCAAGATTCCATATATGTGTGGGTCTAATTCCTAGGCACCCCAATGTGTCCCACAGGTCTCTGTCTATCTTTGCACCAATACCCACTCTCTTAATTATTGTAACTTTATCATAAAATTTAACACTGGTTAGAGCAAACATTGCTTCATGCTTTGTACCATAAGCTCCTAGTTGGGCACTGAAGTATTAAAGCACTCAAGGGATTCTGCAGTCTCAGGTTAGTGGGGGTGAAACTGTATAAGCTTTGTGGTCACAGGGACTGGCCTCAGTTTTGCCTTATCTGGGTATGTGGCTTTGGGCAGGTCACACTCTGTCTGGGCCTCAAGTTTTTAATCTTAAAACATGTAAATTTGAGTGGCTCCATAAGGTCCCTTCCAATTTAGAAAATCCTGACTTCATCATACCTGTTTTGCCATATTTCCAACAACCTGCCTCTTGTGCCCCATAAACAGCAGTGTGTTTTGGAATTTACCACTGGAAAGGAATGTTTCCAACCCCTTATTTTTTGTGTCCTTGCATTTGAGGACTAAGCTAGGTTATCATTTTTTCCCCTTTAAAGTCTTTCAGAGCTTGTCAGCTAACTAAGCTCAGAAGAGAAACAACTATCATTGATTTCTCATAAATGTCAGATCTATTTTGTTCATACTTTCTAAAACAACTTGGTTTACATGGAGATTTTAGTTGGTCTCACTGAGGCTGTAAAAATGCCTCTTCCTCTTTCAGAATGGGTTATTTCGAGTAGTGATATAAATGAAGATCGGCATGTAGGTTTATCTTGGTCAGTTTGAACTAGAGCCAACAGAAGAAATGTTCCTGCCCTTATAAAGCAAACTAGTTCTATAGTGACATGCTGTAACTAGTGTGCTTTATTTTAAGAACTTCATTCATTCATTTACATTTACAAAATAAATACCTAGTGGGAGGGTGGATGTGATTATTCACAGTACTGAAGACTTACAATCTTAAAAATGAGGATTCACTTTGGACTTCCTTTAAAATATTATTTATTGGAAAATATTATTGAAAGTATAGTAAGACAGGCATGAAGTCAGGATTTTCTAGGTTGGAAGGGGTTTTGGAGCCCGTTAAATCTGCATGTTTTAAGACAAGAAAGCCAAGTCTAGACAGAAGAACAGTAACTTGCCCAAAGATTCAACTCAGGGGATCCCTTCTGCTCCAGAAAACTCTTTTACGTGAATTGAGATTTATCTGCCTGCTTTTCTCATATATATACATATTTTTTTGCGGTACGTGGGCCTCTCACTGCCATGGCCTCTCCCATTGCGGAGCACAGGCTCCGGACGCGCAGGCTCAGCGGCCATGGCTCACGGGCCCAGCCGCTCCGCGGCATGTGGGATCCTCCCAGACTGGGGCACGAACCCGTGTCCCCTGCATCGGCAGGCAGACTCCCAACCACTGCGCCACCAGGGAAGCCCTCATATTCTTAAATTACAATGTTACACATACATTCAAGGGCAAATCCAGGTTTTGTGGAGTCTAAAGTAATTCATTTGTGAATGAACACTTTTAGAAAAGGACACAGAATTATAAATATAAAATTAAGTATATGGGGGAAAGGGTGGGGGGCAGGGATAGTTAGGGAGTTTGGGATTGACATGTACACACTGCTATATTTAAAATGGATAATCAACAAGGGCCTACTGTATAACACAAGGAACTCTGTTCAATATGTAACAAGCTAAATGGGAAATGAATTTGAAAAAGAATATATACATGTATATGTATAACTGAATCACTCAGCTGTACAACTGAAACTATCACAACATTGTTAATCAACTATACACCAATATAAAATAAAAAGTTAAAAAATAAAGTATAAAATTAATGATAAATATAAAATTAAGTATTCAGAGTAGAAAAAAATAACACAATAAGTTAGTGAAGATTTAGAGATTCCAGTCCCTTTCTCCTAAGATCTCTTCAGGCAATTTACCGGAAACACATGTAGTAGTGTTTCCAAGCAGAGTCTGCCTTCCCTTCCCCACCTGGACACTCCACAACCTCCATCATTCGTGGCTTTTTCCACCTTCATGGTAAAGCCTCTTCTGCACATATCATGCACATTACTACACGAATTTTAAGAGTGATCAGCAAGGTAAGAAGCAGTATAACCCAGAAAATAAAGGCTTCTATATTTCACTTTTATGTCATAACAGAAGACTGAAAGCACATTTGTTATCATGTGTAGTGGAATGCATGGAATTTCGCTAAAAATAGGATAAAGAAAAATGATACCTTTTATTCATTGTCTGTTACATACCAGACTCTCCCTTGTTTTTAGATGAGGAAACAGAGGCTTATAGGGAGATGTAGCTATTTGCATTCTATCACCCCGGCCTCCCACCAATGATTCCAAAAATGACTGTTCACATGTTCTGTAGGGGGGCTAGTGTATAAGATGCAAAATGACAAATGAGACCATTCCCAGGTGGTGGAGCTCAGAAGCACAGAACATTTCCCCCAAAGATACCAGACTCACATCCCTTTGGAAGTTTTCTTAACGAAAATGACAAACCACACAGCTGGTCAGAGGTAGAGTTTGGGTTATTTCTCAAAATTATAGTTCGAAATAAATTACATGACTGTAGCCTGCGATGTACCATTGTGCACCAATGCCTATATATTTCTTCTTAGCTTGTGATTTTATTCTTTTTATCAGTTAGTAGAATATAGTAACATATTCTCAACTTAATGATTTTTAGGATACAGCATTATATGTTTAACAACAAACCACATCAACACCCATTTTCAATACCTGTGTGATGAAAGATATTTAATTTTTAAAGAGTGTATCTTATACACCTGGTAAATATAGTAGTCCTCCTCTATTTGCAGCTTTGCTTTCCATGGTTTCAATCAGCTCTATCAACCATAGTCAGAAAATATTAAATGGAAAATTCCAAAAATAAACAATGCATAAGTTTTAAGTTATGTGCTGTTTTTTTTTTTATTATTGTTATTCATTTATTTATTTTTGGCTTCATTGCGTCTTTGTTGCTGCACGCAGGCTTTCTCTAGTTGCAGACAGCGGGGGCTACCCTTTGCTGCGGTGCGCAGGCTTCTCATTGCGCTGGCTTCTCTTGTTGCGGAGCACAGACTCTAGTCTTGTGGGCTTCAGTAGTTGTGGCGCTCTGGCTTTGTTGCTCCTCGGAATGTGGGATCTTCCTGGACCAGGGCTCGAACCCGTGTCCCCTGCATTGACAGGTGGATTCTTAACCACTGCACCACCAGGGAAGTCCCTTGTGTGCTGTTTTGAGTAGCATGATGAAATCTGTTGTCTTGCTTTGTCCAGCCTGGGATCTTCATTGTTTGCTCCTGACATCCAGCTGTCGACATCATCATGGCTCGATGATCCAGGATCACCAGAAGCAGATGATACTCCTGATGTAGCATCAGAAGGTCAGTAGTAGCTTAATGCTATGTCACAATGCCTACGTCATTCACTTCACTTCATCTCATCACAGAGACACTTTATCTTCTCACATGATCACAAGAAGGGTGAGTACAGTACAATAAGATACTTTATGAGAGAGGCCATGTTCACGGAACTTTTATTGTAGTATGTTGTTATAATTGTTCTATTTTATTATTCGTTATTGTTAATATCTTACTGTGCTTAATTTTTAAATTAAACTTTGTTGTAGGTATGTATGTATAGGAAGAAAGCATGGTATATCTAGGGTTCCAAACTCTCTGCAGTTTCAGGCATTTACTGGGGGTCTTGGAATGCACCCTCCTAGGATTTGGCGGATTGCTGTATGTTAAGCGTACCAGAGCAGGCTGTCTGAGAGCTGAAGTCTCCATCCTGCCCTTGCGACCAACTGCTTTTCTGTAACTTGAATTCTCTTCTTTGGATGCAGGCTACAACATTCTTAACCTCTTTCAGTGTAGTGTCCTTGGCTATGAAATCAAAGTGTTGGAACTCTGAAACAGTCTGTGTTTTTTTTTTAAACTGAGGACTGATGTATGAGAACGTTGATTCCAACATTATTCATAGTAGTGGGGGGAGCTGGAAGTAACCTAGGGAACCATAACAGGAGAATGAATAAGTAATTTGTGTTGCATGATTACCATGGGATGTTACTATTATAAGCACCAGACTAGATGTATATACTGCAATGCAGATAGAACTGAATATACAGTATATAGTGAAAAAATATAGGAATGATCAGTTCTGTAGAATAATACCATTTACGTAATTAAAATTTTACGTAAATTAAAAACATATATTTTTAACACAGAATATCAGTAAGCTTTTAAATACATATATATATATACATAATATATATATATATATATACATAAATATACATATATTAAATACATCAGGTGTCACAGCTGGGGCAGGTATTGGGCATGGAGATCACGGAAGAAAAGGTGTGGTGGTGTAAAGAAGGGTCTTGCATGGACCGTTCTAAGGTGCCATGAAATAAAAGATATAATTAACTCAGTCCTGTGCACCTGAGGTTAAAATTTCAAAGTTCTGCAGTAGTCACTTGCTCAAGAAAAACTATGGGCTTATGAAAGTCAACACCAAAAATATTGACTGAGAATAGTAGGAAATATAAATTTAACATAACAAATAGAGAAAGTATAAACCTTCTCAGGTAAATTAAAAATAACTGCTAAAGTAAGGAGAGGTGAATTTAAGGAAACAATCAGAACTTTTATATTATAATCAGGTCCTCAATTTACGCGTGTGTGTGAATGTAGGTCGAATTTGAGTCTTGAAGAATTTACAGGAAATCCACATGTGATAATTATGAAAGGTTAAATGTTCTCAGCATTGGACACTCATCAGCTTCATTGTTTCTGTTGTCTTTCCTTCTTTCAGCCAGATTATTTTTGGCTCTACTTTCTCTGGCTTGTTTCTATAGACAGTACTGGGCTTCCTCTTCCTTTGGCTGCCGTCTTGGCATGCACATTATTGATACTTCTTTTAAAGAAGTAAATAGTTCTTGCTTTGACCACACACATTGTAAACTCCCTCTCTCTATCTCTGTCTGTCTGTCTGTCTCTGTCTCTCTCTCTCTCTCTCTCACACACACACACACACACACACACATACACACACACACAGTGCTACTCCTAAAATATTGAATAAAGCCAACCCTACAATTAGTGGCTTAGGAGTGAAATTTAATACAAGGGTAAAAGAGGTGGTAAATATGACAAGGTGAACAAAAATGTTCCAGAGAATTCCAAGAAGTTATTTGTTCCATAAAGAAAGAGATGACTAGGACCCAAACTTTTTCTTATTCTGTATCATATCTCCATTCTCATAGCCTAACTCTAAGTATTGAAATTAATTACTGTATATGATAGGTTTAATATTTTATCTGGGAAAAAACTTCTGATGTTCCTAAATCCCATTACCAGGTAGGGACTGAATTTTAAACCCCCAGCAGCTTTTTCTGTGACTGCAACTTAATTTCTTTCTTTTGGCTGTAGGTTTTTGCCTTTGTGTTTAGAGGCTTTGTAGGGTAAGCAAATTTCATTATAGAGGTTCAAGATAATGTTTGTTGCTTAAATGTAAAGAATTTGGACTATAATGTTGCAATTTTACTCATCTGTCATTAACAGGGAATGAGGAGGGTCAGGGTAATGGACTTCCTAGATACCTCAAGTTTTTATTTTTAAAGGCCAAATATTATTATTACAATCGTATGATTAATCATATTGGTATGTTACTTTGGAATAAAATATTTTACACTGAATTTTTCACTTTTTGGCTTTATTTCACAGAATATGTTGGTTATCTATTCTACATTTATTGATGGCAGTCGTCGTGAATACTGAAGAGTGATGAAGCTTGCTGTACGGTGGTTGCAGCTGTGGCAGTGTGGTGTGCTGGTGAAGTGAATGGGCCTGGAGCGAAATTGCCTGGGTTGAAGCCTGGTTCTGCCAGTAATGAATTGTGTGGCCTTGGGCAAGTTATTTAACCTCTCAGTACTTTACAGGTTTATTATAATGATTACATGGGGTAATATTGGTAGAAGACGTAGAACAGTGCCTGTCACATAGTAAGCAGTACTTCTGTGTTTGTTAAGTAAAAATAAATACGCTCCAGCGAGTGTTACTGAGGTGTATGTAAATCGCCTTGGCCTGCTGTGGTTCTCATTTTAAGTTATGTTGGCGTTTTATGGTTTTCTGCCTCCTCTCTTTCTGTTGGCTGCGAGGTGAGTCCATTTCAACTCCCTTACTCCCTTACTAAGTGACTGTCTCTACTTTGTGGTGGCCTGAGAAATGAGGATATCAACTCATTAGAATTACATCTAAAATTAAGTTGAATAGTTTGAAGATCTTTCTTATGAATCATGCATGTGATCTTTAGTTCTTGGATGAAGAAACATCTGTCTAACTTGCTCAGAAATGATCCTTTCCCCTCCTGTTCCAATTGATTATGTTCTGAGCAGTTGCCAAGTGTTCTCTAGTTAACAGGATTTATCATACTATCTTTCATTCTGTAAATATATTTTGCATTTCTTTACTTTTTCCTCCCCATTTATACAAATGCTTATATGAAGTAGCAATCATTCAGGGATAGCATAGAATTTGTTCTGCAAGGGAGACGAGGAATGGATATAGTGGCAGATGATGGCTAGATGCTTCCCTATCTATTGCTAACTACAGAGAACTTCCATAACTTTCTACTAGCTTCTGAACTAACAAGTTTCCTTAAAAGTGTTTTTAATCTAACCTGTGTCTTTCCTACATGAAAGTAGGTACATAATTCCAATTATGATGTATGAAATGAGGCAAAGCTGTTGAAAAATCATGTAAGTCATCACTAGATTGACTCTGTTCCATTCCCTTCCACTCTCTGCCTTAAAAATGCCCAATAGCCAAAAAACAAATAAACCATTTTTGGGGAATTATTCTTCTTGGCTTTGTAGTGAATGGAAAAACTGAACTTAAAAGCAGTCTTGAAGGTAGCCAAGAAGACCTTAATTTAAGGCATGGTCATAAAATTTTAGAGTTGGATGGTTAAAGATTATTTGGTTTAATTTCTGGATTTTCAGATGAGAAAACAGACCAGGAAAAGTTGTGACCTGGTAAAAATCACAAAGCCGGAACTTGACATTTTAAATGCTGATGAGGCTATAATTTTTTTTTTCATGATACCTACTTTGGACCCTGAGATATATTGTAAGTTGTATCAATTTGGTTTAACCTCTGTTGCAAGCGATTAACAACAACAAAAAACAAGCCTAAACTAATTTAAGAAAATGGGGGAAATTATTGGCTCATGTAAATAAGAAATATGGGGGAGGTTTGAATTCAGGCATCCCATGATCTAGCAGGTCAAATAATGTCAATGGAACCCATTTTCTCTATCATGGATCTGCTTCACTGTTATTCTCAGATAGATTCTTGCTTCAAATTTGAACGATGGGGCTTCCCTGGTGCGCAGTGGTTGAGAGTCCGCCTGCCGATGCAGGGGACACAGGTTCGTGCCCTGGTCCGGGAAGATCCCACATGCCGCGGAGCGGCTGGGCCCGTGAGCCATGGCTGCTGAGCCTGTGCATCCGGAGCCTGTGCTCCACAACAGGAGAGGCCACAACAGTGAGAGGCCCACGTACCGCAAAAAAAAAAAAAAAAAAAATTTGAACGATGGTGGCAGCAGTTCCAGACTCTATATCCTCTCAGATTCAAGCTCAGTAGGAAAGAACCAGGAATCCCAGAAGTAGACTCATAACCTACTGGTCTTCATACCCTATGCGGACGATATGCCATGTAGCAATCACAGAGGCCAGGAGGAATGTGATGCTTTGATTGGCTTACGCTTGGGTCACATACAGTGAGAATCAGTAAAAAAATGATCTGAGGGACTTCCCTGGTGGCTCAGTGGTTGAGAGTCTGCCTGCTAATGCAGGGGACATGGGTTCGTGCCCCGGTCCGGGAGGATCCCGTGTGCCGTGGAGTGGCTGGGCCCGTGAGCCATGGCCGCTGAGCCTGCGCGTCTGGAGCAACGGGAGAGGCCACAGCGGTGGGGGGCCTGCGTACCACAAAAAAAAAAAAAAAAGATCTGAAAAAAGTTGTTACCTACATGCCATTTATTATTTTCTAACAATTACACAGCTTTTGCTCTTCCAGGTTGTTCCAAGAACATTACAAACATTAACCCATTTACTCATCTTAACAACCCAGTGAGATAGTTAATTACTATCCTAATTTTAGAAATGAGAACACGAAGTCACAGAGAGGTTAAGTCATGTGTCCAAGGTCACACGGCTTGTAACCTATAGAGTAGCCCCATCTCCAGCCAAAGCAGTCTCACTCCTGAATACCTGCTTCTCTGTTGTGTGCACTGAATAATTCTTTCTCTTTATCTAGTTCAGCCATCTTCTTAACTACAATAGTTTACTAAGCTAAGACTATGATTTTTCTTCCTTCTTGTCATGAGGAGGCTGACTAACAGAAATCAGTGGTTTACAGAAGGTGGGCTGGCAGGCCCTGAGGTTAGGGGCAGATCCAGCCCAGTGTAGGTAATAGCTAGTTCTCAGTGTCCTGGGCTTCCTTTTTCAAGAGTCTTTTGGGCTATTGTAGAATGTGTTCACATGCACACTCCATTTGCTAATTCTGGGAACTGAGAAGATTTGCCAATAAGCTTCTTGGAGATGGATGACTTCTTAAATGTCAAATGAAACACTGAGCCATTAAATTGTGCTGTTTAAAATGTCAGGAAAAACCATTATTTCTTTAGATGAAGCTTCAGTGCGGTCTGATTTCAAGTCTGTGAAATGACTCCTGTCTTTGAGAAGAATCCTTCTTTTCTTATTTTGAAATGTTGCTGTTGTTTTCTCCAGAGAAGAGTGGTGTAAAAGGCAGCTCTGGCCTCTGACCCCAACCTAACACGCGGAAATAGTTTAATTCCTCCAAGGTGCTTCTATCCGATAAAAGCCTAGTATTTCTAGATACTCCATGGACAGCTAGCCACTGTCCTGCCCTCTTCCCACCTTCTTCCAGTAGCAGGGCTCTGGGTGATGTTTTCTCCAGAATCCATTCGAGTTACACTGTTTTAAACCATTTTTCTGCAGAGCATAATGGGGACTAGTAGAGTAGCATTTATTCCTCGGGAGAATATTATAGCTGAGTGATTTAGGGAGGAGCATCCTGCAGGTAAGTTCCAAATGATGACCAGTCCCAGTGGAGAGTTCGAACCTTGAAGGTTTGGATCTATTTCTCCAACCCTGTCATTTTGATCTAGGTATTGTCACATGATTAGGAGCCTGAATTAAATCACCAAAAAGTAACCTGAAGTTTGAGTGATATATGTGGAAGTGGGCAAGAGAGAGGTCTACTAACTGCCCTTGTTGAAGGTGGAATGGGAGAGGAAGGACTAGAGCTTTCCCTGTGGTCTGTGAAACTCCAGCCTCGTAAAGCACTATTTTCATACAGTCAGACCCTCCTCTGCTCGCTGCCTCTCTCATCATGACTCAGCTTTATCATCTCGAAATTGTTAGGTTGTAGGAGATGACTCCCAATCTGTCTTCGTATATGAAATTATATGGTAAGGCCTACCACATAATTTATAAGATAAACAAATAACTTGGGGGAGGGAGAGAAAGCCTGTTTTGACTGTGTAGGAGATTGCCATCTTGTGTCCTACCAAGCCTCAATATGAGTATATTATTTCACATGTTCTATATCTTCATATTTATAAAGCACTTTGAATAGGGTGAACTATATGGCATAGAGCCCAAAGCACTGAATTGCATATCAAAAGGCTGAGTTTTTAGCCTAAACTCTAGAACCATCTAGCTGAGTGATGTAAGAACAAATCAAAATCCTTCTGGTCCCTTTTTTCTCTTTTGAAATGGGGAAATAAGCTAAAATAAAATTTTAAGATCTGATTCCTGCTTGAACAATCAAATATAGATCTATGAAAAACAAATTTTTAAAAAATATTAACAATTTTTTATCTTCACAGTCTCGGAAATTTAAATGAATATTTGCCCCTATGTCACAGATAAGAAAACTAAGATTCAGAGAGATTTATAGCCCACCTAACATCAAACAGGATCTTCAGAGAGATCCTGTTCCCTTGTGTGATGCTTTGTCAGTGAGTCACTGACCTACATCACACAGGCCATGCTGGCTCTTCCACTCTGGGAGTAACACAGTGAAGTCAGTGGGTATGAATAGCTTGGTTCCCAGATCTCTCAGCTGGGAGATGATATTTAGAATGATGGCTTAAAAAGAATTCTGACCAACCAAAGCATTAGTTAGCTTGGGAAAAACTTTGACTTGGGAGGAACTTATCAGGGACAGAGAGGTAACAACAGTATATTCTATTCATCCCAGGAGGACCATTTGCCATAAGTCAGTCAGGGAAGAATTTGTTTTGGACCCACACAGAGAAAAGGGAAGCAGTGAGGGAAGGCAGACCAGACTGTAAGTTAAAAGACTTCATGTCTAGTCTAACTCTGCTGAATACTTAATATGGGGCAAGGGATATACCCTTTCTGCCCTTAACTTCTATGTCTATAAAACGGGAGGATAGGAATAGATGGTCTCCAAATTTCTCTAAGCTCTGACATCTACTCCTCCTGTGTCACAGCAGTGATTGGGAGGCTTCTCCTTAATTGTTGAAAAAAATCCTAAATGATCAGAATGATCTCTCTCCCCATGGTTTCCCTCTCCCCTGGTTCTGTGTTCTCTTTAGCTTATGAACATCTTCCTATAAGTAACCTAATCCAGGCCTGATTTGTATTATTATTTTTTGGGGGGGTGCGGTACGCGGGCCTCTCACTGTTGTGGCCTCTCCCTTTGCGGAGTACAGGCTCTGGACGCACAGGCTCAGCGGTCATGGCTCACGGGCCCAGCCACTCCGCGGCATGTGGGATCTTCCCGGACCGGGGGACGAACCCGTGTCCCCTGCATCGGCAGGCGGACTCTCAACCACTGTGCCACCAGGGAAGCCCCTGATTTGTGTTATTGAAAGTGATATATGTTCTTCTGTCTCCTGTGGTGGGCTGTTGGCAAACACGTTCCAAGTCATTCATTTTAGGGTGTCCTATAGCATATAGTGAATGCTGCCTTGTCTTTTGTTTAGTAGAATTACATATCCAGGAAAATTCAAGTCTATGATTGCTCAATATTTCAAGTATTATTATTTCTCAAAATTTGAAGGCTAATTATGTAATAATTTCTTGTGTAACTTTCATGATAAGCTACTGGTAAGCAAGTACAGAACTCCACTTAAGTGTACAATTATTGGTTAACTATTCCATATTCTGTTTTTTTTTCATTAAGGAACAGCTACATATACATGTGTATATCATTTTATATATACATATATATTTTCTCCTGTGCCAGTATATGTTTTATTGGATTAAAGAAGTGAACAATTTTTATATTTATTTCAAATTTTTATGCTGGAGCTCTGGTTGCAACTATCTCCTAGTTCTTACTACTATTTGCTTATTACAAAGCCCTTATCAGAACAGTAAAGTTAAAAAGGTCCTTTAAGGTCATCTGTGATCCAACCCCTTATTGTACAGTTGTGAAAACTGAGGCCCAGAGAGGTTAAGGTGTCACTGCTTGTCAAAGCCAAGAGAGAGCTAGAACTGATGGGTCTTGCTTCCCAACCCGAGGCTTGTTTCCCTGCTACAGCGGAGTAATATTTATAGATGAATAATGTAACACACATATATGTTTATATAAACAGAAATATTTATGTTTTGCTTACATTCTGTTACAGAAAGGTAGAGAAATTCAAGTATAAATTTCCCTCCTGAATGTCTCTGAAGTGTGCATCTTTATGAATACTATTCATTGGTTGAAGAAAGTATTGCTAGGGAAGCACAAGATGTGTATCCTGTTTCTTTAGAAGCCTCATTCGCATTGTGCCAAGGGGATAGAGTACAAGTGCTGGTTAATAATTTATACTATGCATTCATCTCCATTCCTCTTTGACTAAAATATTAATTCTCCGTTGATCCTCATTATTTGCTTTTTGCCCAGGCAATAGGCAGTGTGCAGAGAGTTGGATGAAAGGGTTATTTCCTAGACTCATTGTGGCCCCCTGTGCTCTGCCAGTAATTTACTGACTTTATTTACTTGTGGTGATGAGCACACCATGTAGGGGATGCCAGCTGCTCAGATTGTCTTGGGTGCCTTTCATCTAGGGCAGGACAATGTAAAAAGCACAGCTGTTTTTTCTAATTTAGTATGTGCAGCATGTGCCTGCATTTTTATTACATTTTTAATGGAACAATGCAGGTGAATATGGAATATAAAGAATCTCAGCCTGATTTCTATTAATAAATTGAATTTATTTAAAAATATCGTGAAGTGTTTGGAGGGTTTATGTGTGTGTTCTAAAAAACAACAGGCTCTAGAAGATGAGACATAGAAGATTTGGTTTGATGACTTAGAAATTGTATAGTTGTATAATTTATATAATTTTTGTATATATAGATACATTTAATACATGCAAAAGAGTGTGTATGCATAATTTGTATAATTTTTCATAAATTATAATCTAAGAGATATTATAATTATATCTAAGAGATAGAAGAAATTTAGTATGTAAACCGTCCTTTACTTTGTATGTTAAAGGAGAGAAACTTTTTATATTTTGATTTATAAAGAGGACATCATCAATCTGTGAATCATTCTTTACTGTGAAATGCAGTTTTGAATTTTTATTCGTCTGAGAATATCTGTTTTTCCAAAATGTGGGCATTTTGACTACACTGTGAAGGCAGGAGGGTGACCTAATTAAGGAGGAACAATCACTTTTCCAGTTTCCTCATTTGGCCACTTGTTCATTCCCTTTATGTCCCTTGTTCCATGAAGGGGATTGAGTGCATTGATGTTCAGGCCACAAGACCCCACAGGCTAGCTCCTTTCACCCCTTCTCTTTCTGACTTTCATCTATGTCTTCCTCTTTTTTTAAAAAAAACAGAAACATTTCTGCTTTTATCTTCTCTCACTACCTCTTTAAATCTTCTGTTAATTTAAATAAACTCAAGAATTGCAAGAGCTCTTGGCACACCCAAGTTTGTGGGCTAAACTGCACACCCATTACATACCCTTGGTTTCTCATGGATGATGAGCCAATGATAGGAGAACTGTGGAGTACTTGGTGCTCATAATACACTGTAAGGGTGATGGATTCATATTACAATTGCTCCTACTCAGCTGGTGGCCCAGTTTTTCCTGAAGCTCAGTGAGATACATCTTCTCTTTGAACAGTCACTTATGCAATTCCTGCCTATTGGGAGTGGGCAGGGAAGTCTTAGGAATTGTGTTCTACTCTTGAATATTGTAACTGCACTACTTGGCAAGTTACCACCTTACTGTATCAATCCTTTACATATATATGTATCAGTCAGGATCTGGCAAGGAAATCAGATACCACTTTAAGTATTTATAAGAGAAGAAATTCAATACAGAAATTGTTTACACAGGAGAAGCTGGGAGCAAAACAGGTTTATCAACAGAGACAGAAGTGAAGGAGGCAGAGTTACAGGTAAAGCCCCGGGTGCCAGGGTCACCTAGCAGTGGCTGGAACCATGACAGCCCTGTCCCGCAGGAGCTAAAGCCAGAGAGGAGACCCATCAGTCACCTGAGAAGCTGTCCAAGGTGGAGGGAGCTGCGGCCTCAGGTTTCCCCCATTCCCCATCTCCTCCATGGTCTCATGCCAGTGTCTCCCACTGGCCAGTCACTAAGGGCAGCCAGTGACACGGGAGCTCTGTGATAGCAAACTGTGGAGAACAACCCCTCTTTGCCTGCAATACAGATCAGAGTAGGATAGGGGCTGGGTTAACACAAAGGGAAGGGAGAGGAGAAAAGATCATATAGTGAATAAGCTCAGGATGCCCTCCTGAAGGTCACCATCTGACCCTAGCTGAGCTCTCTCGAACCCCAATAGTGGCAAAAATCTTCGTGTAGGTTTATGAATCCAAGGGGGCAGGGACTACGGAATCTGGAAATTATCTAGAGCCTGGTTCTTAGAGTACCTGCTTAAGCTCCCTTCTCTTTGGGACTTTCTATTTATCTTTCTCTTCCCTCCCACACCTGCCACTACTTCCTTGCTTAAACTTTCCCTGTGGTCACTAATCAGAATTAAGCAGGTTTTCTGGGGAAAACCTCAACTTGTCTTCAGCTGGCCCACAGCCTTGGGTTAGGGTTAGAACAATTAAGTCAAGGATACTGTCTGCAGGAGAGTTGCTCAAGTTTCAGATGTGGGATCAGGCCTTCTGCGAACATCTGCACAGGAAGTGATCTCTGACTGCTATGGTGGGTTTTTGCTCCATGTGTCACCACATGTTGCCAAATATTTGAATTATTTGGTTAATGTCTTTACAATCCTAATAGAATGTAGATTTCTTTCTTTTTTTTTTACCTTTTTTTTTTGCGGGGGGGGGGCATGCCACGTGGCTTGCAGGATCTTAGTTCCCCAACCAGGGATCAGACCCGGGCCCTGGAAGTGAGAGCACAGAGTCCTAACCACTGAACCACCATGGAAGTCCCTAGATTTCTTGAGGATAAAGACTTTGCCCTATAGAATTTTATATCTCATAATATAGTGCTACTCAAATATTAGGTATTGCAATGTTTTTGATTGAAAGGTGAAGGTCCCTAGATGCAGAAAGATAAGCTCTAGTGTCTGCAGTTTTGGTTGTTATATAGTCTCTGAGCCTCATTTTAAGGCTTTTAAAGATAGAAGTTTAAATAAAGAACATGCTTCTATGACTTGTCCAATTACATCACAAGCAATTTGAAGGCAAGGCCAGCATCTTATACTTTTATGTGTAGTATCTAGCACATTGTCTTGCAGAAATAAGATGCTCAATACATGTTTAATAATAAGAAAGATCTGATTGAAAAATCAAAACTAAGATTGGCCAATCTGCAATGTGAATAAGTTTTTAATGTTTACACTCTTTTAAAATGTTCTATTTCTTTGTATTATATTTAGTGGTAAGAAAAAAAAGTTAGAAATCTAGTTATCAGGGGCTCCAAACTCAAATGCCTACCAGGGATTAAGGAAGTAATGAAAAATGAACCTGTTTAAGACAAAAGGGAATAGTGGGGACTGTGGAGAAGTGGTGATTATTGGAGAGAACTTTGTGTCCTCTCTAAAGGGGGCAGCTGATGTTCTGTCCTAGCCAATTGTCAAATGGAAGAGTGGCAGCAGTGTTGTCAGAACTTCTGAATGTGTATGTGAAATTTCTGTATGTTTGTGGCTATATTAGCCAGTTAGAGGATTCTGCTAAAAACAATGCATACATCAAAAAAGAATTTGTTGTAGACTTCCAGGTGTTCATAAGGTACTTATTTAAGATGCTTTGGGAACTGTCTCGTGATTTAGGAGCTCTAATTTTCCCTACCTTCCTTTCCAATTTTAACTGGAATACTTTATCAATGCAACTTTCTATTGTATTCAGTTTAGTTGCAGAGGTAAGTACAAGGCAGAAAAGAGTGCTGTTAGCTAGAGCTGGACTTTGACTTTCTACTGACAAAATAGTTGCTTTTTCAGATTATTTTCTACAACATTAAAAAAAAAACACATGCATGATAACAGATTTTCAATCCACCAATAGATTATCCAAAAAATGTCCTTACTATATAGAAACCACAAAGATTATGTTTAGATGTGGTCAGCTCAGATAAGTGCAGCACCCTGTTGATGAAGCTAGGCTTATGAGTTCCTGCAGCCAAAGAGGAAGTTAGTTTCATACACAAAACCCCTCTGTGTACCAGCAGAGAGCAATGGCTCAAACAGGGCCACTTGAGTTTCATAAGATCAACTCCAATTTGCAGTTGATTTGATGTTGAGGGGAGCTAATAAAGGTAATATATGAGTCATTTTCCAACATGATATAACTAGAATTGGTTCTTGGCCCAGAAAGATGTGAGTCAGTTTAGTCCTGACTCAGTTCCCAGTCTGATGCACAGTGACTCACTTCCCTATGTGATGTCATGTTTGTTCCTTGTAAGATTTGACCTCCTCGTTGTTTTGTTGTATTAGGGTTAGCTTTAAAAAAAAAAAAAAAAGAAGAAGAAGAAAAAGAGAATATTGTAGAATAAGATGAAATATTCCAAGGAATACAGAATCAGACAAATAAAAAAAAGCCTTGATTTTCTCACAATGAGCCTGAAGGAGTAATTAAGCTTTAAATGTCTATATTGTTGTTCTCATCTATTAGGATTGTTAATTTCCAAACAGCCTAGCTATTAGCCGACATTTGATTAAAAACATTTTGCATGTAAAAGAAGAAAAATTGGTATAACAACAATTCAATCATTTGGTAGATATATTTATAAAAGGCAGCTGCAACTGAAAAAGTTAACAATAGATGGTCAGATGAAAGAGGACAATGGATTGATCCTTCTGGAAAGATACACTCATTTATATACAGAAAGTAAACCAAAAACTGGACATTTGTTATGGAACCCATGAGCATTTTCAGAATATGTAGAATTTTAAAAAAAACTGTAAAAATGGCTTTTTATGCTTATGTCAATTGTGAATGAAATTCAGTGTTCATAGCTTGTGTTAGGAGTCAAGTTTGGAAGCTAAGAGAAAAGCAATTTATGCATCTCAGACGCTATATGGTGAAATGAATTGACTTTGGCCTTTCCCTCAAGGCAGAACAAAAACTCTCATCCTTGGTACATAACTATACTGATAAAGTCAAAGCAATATGAGTTAAAATTGTTTCAAAAAAATTGTTTCAATGAGAAGCAAGAGATACCCCTTTTAGCTAACTTAAGCTAAAAAGAGGATATTTTAGGCAATGGATGAATCAAAGGAGTTGCCAAATAACCAAGCCTCAGAGCACTTTGTGGGTCCCCCGATGAGTTACTTCTGGACGTGCTAGGGCTCTGTCAACCTGCAACTCTGCTCCAACAGCTTTCTATATCCTGTTCTCACCGTTCACGTTTGAAATGTCCAGAAGAATGATCCATTAATTGGCCCACCTTGGCAGGTGTATCTCCCCTTGGATGAATCATCTCTAACAGAGGAGCTAGCTGTATAATTCTCACAGGGAGAATTGTTATGAGCTGGCAGTGATCCCAACTTGTGTCTGCTACAGAGACCATTTCGTTTGTTCTCCAACTTCTTTCCCCTACAGCTCCAATTATAACAATGTTTTTATCTGTCCTGTAGATGAGTGATTCTCAGAGTTTTATGTTCATATGATCACCTGGGGACCTTGTAAAAGTGCAGATTCTGAGCCAGCAGAACTGGGGTAATATCTGAGATTCTGCATTTACAGTAAGCTCCCAGGTGATACCAGTAATGCCAGTCCATGGACCACACTTTCAGTAGCAAGAGGTTTTTGGCTGCCTAAGTAATATCCATTCTCTCCTACCCCTTTCCTAATAGCACAGAGGTCTTTATCCAAGCATTCACTTCCACCCCTATACTGTCCGTGTGCTTTGGGGGAAACAGAACATACTCTTAGCTCTGGTGGTAGGTACCAACTGGCTTAAGTCAATCAGTCATTCAGTGTTATTTCCATGTCCTGGAATCTAGAAGAGTGGCTAGCAAGTAGTAGATATTCAACAAATATTTGTAAATGAAAACCTGAATTGATGTGAGCATAAATATGTGACATGAGTGTATCTAATTAAGATGAATTTCAGGACACTGGCTTGGAATGCTGATCTGCAAGCCCCTCTCAACATGGGATGTGAATGTTCAAGACTTGATTGTGACTGGCAGCCTTCCTACAACTGTTAGGGAGTCAGTCTTAGAATGAGGCTGACACTAGAGAAGGCAGAGCAGAGACAGAAAGAAATAGGCCACTGATAACACATTGAGACCCTGGATTAGCTTCTCTATATCCACCCCCAACAGTTATGTGAATCAAAAATCCCCTTCAGGGCTTCCCTGGTGGCGCAGTGGTTGAGAGTCTGCCTGCCGATGCAGGGGACACGGGTTCATGCCCCGGTCTGGGAAGATCCCACATGCCGCGGAGCGGCTGGGCCCGTGAGCCATGGCCGCTGAGCCTGCACGTCCAGAGCCTGTGCTCCACAACGGAAGAGGCCACAACAGTGAGAGGCCCGCGTACCAAGAAAAAAAAAATAACCCCTTCAATTTTAAAGCCAATTTCAGTTGAATTTTCTATTACAACTTGAAGAATCTTAACTGACAATGGGGAAATGTCTTATTCCATTCCTAGGGGGTCCCATTTCGGTGCAACGTGGGTGCCTTTATGGCTCACCATGGTCAAAAACACCAAGGTCAGAAAGCATTTTGTAACACCCTATGGTGTGGATTTAGAAACAGGCTTTCTTGGAGAAATTTACTGAGCAAGTGTCCACAGGAAGAGCAGAAGTCTGCGATCTCAGCCTCTCCTCCATCTATTAAGGTTTATGTTCCAGGCAAAGGACCTACTTCCTTGTTGCTTTCCAGACAGAGAAAGTAAGAGAACAACTTATCTCACTGTGGGGATACAAACAGATTCTGGGGCACCAAGCAATCTGAGTTAGGTGTTAGATATTTTCAGCTGTCCAGGAAAGCCAGTTTTGCAGCTCTGGAGACTGGAGGCCTGCAGGGAGGCCTGTGGCTTACCTGACTGGGGGTGGGGAAGAAACCACCAGTCCAATGGGTTTGGGGCAGCCCATACCATGGGGAGAAGGGGGAGGCCCCTGCTCTAGTTGGTCTGGCCAGGCTACCTAAAGTGACCTCCCAGAGTCAGTTCTAGACCATTTTGCTTGTGACACACACTAACCTTAACTCCTGACCTAGCCAGTCATTCAAAATCCTTCACGTGCTTCACTGGTCCCTTCAGGATAAAGTCCAAGGAGTTTGTTTTTCAAGACAATCACCATCTGGCCTAACCTAACTCGTCAGTCTTTGTGTCACCCCTACATTATATCATAAACTCCAACCGTACCAGACGACCTTCTTCGCTCCAAACATTTCCTATATCAACACTTCTCAGTGCTGGGAAGACTTCTGCACCATGCCTTTTCCTGGAATGCATCTTGCTGTGCACTCTGCCCACTAAATTTCCTCCTCATCAAAGCTTGTTCATCCTTTAAGTTTCAGCTCAACTGCTACTCTCTCTGGGAAACATTCCCAGATCTTTAATCCCCATACGCAGTATAATTAATCATCGCTGCCTTTGTGTTCCCATAGCGCTCAGTTCACACTGTAGCTTATCACCTTGTTAAGCAACATAGCAGTGGCCGCCCTTAGATTATGAGTTTCCCGAGCACTGAGAGCTTGTCTTATTTGTCTTTATAGCTTAAGCCCTATTGGGCCGCTCTCCACGGGACTGATCCTGCTGGCCCCACTATGGGATGCTGCCCTTTATTCTCATTAGGAAGCTGCCTGAAGGCCAAAATTTACTGAGAAGCTGTACAGGCTTTTCCCTGGTGATAAGAGAATCTAAAGATGGACTAGGTGCAGCTGGTTAAAATGCTGGAATTTGTAACCAAGCTGGAGAGGGCTAAGTAAGTTTGGGAGGGAACAAAATTAGGAAGAGATGAAGCTTATCTTTCAGAAAAAGTTCCCAGATGGTCAGTGGGACCCGTTGACTTGGAGAATAGCCATTGATACAGAAGATGATCTAGTATAGAAAAGGAACAGTGTAATATTTTTTAAAATAAAGATTTCCTTTTTTTTTTTACCTTTTCTTGATATGATTGTATTGATGTTAACTTTATTACTGAAGCTTTATGCCCAAGGTATCAGTAAGCTGTGAATGTGGCCATTCATTGATTTGCCCCCAACATTTGGACATAGGGGGCGGGATTTCTATTTCCACAGTCATGGAGCCTGGGTTGCTCTAGTTAGAGTACTAATGACAGGCACTTAAATTAGACCACACAGAGTTAAGGAAAATCGTTGGCACTTTCATTTTCTTCAGGCCAACAAACTTCAGAGGTTTGAACCTATACACCTTGACCTCTATAGATTTTTAGAACAACAATGTAATGTCCAGAGCGATAAGAACTAGCAGGTGATGTGGCTTTTCTAAATGTTTATTCAGTCACCTCAGGACACACCTAAAGGTAGGCTGATGCCAAAGTACACAGGCCATTGGGTGTGAGCCTGCCGGGAGCAGAGACTGGGAGGCCTAATGAAGCTGTTGGCACAGCGACAGTCTACAGGCCCAATCTGGCCTGCGCGGCAGCTGCACATGTTCCTGGGACCAGAGCCAGCTGGTGGCTCATGGCAATGGTTTCTGGGTCCTGGCTCCATCCCAAGACGGGCCCAAGCTCCTTAGCTCTGACCTGGCTGTGGCTTTGTTCTGGCTCTAAGCTGAAGTTCCGCCCCCTGAGCCAGAAGGTGAAGGCAGACCTGTGTACCCCGATCCGTGCCCTTCTCCCAGCCTGACACATAGTCGGCCCCGGTTGGTCCTAGGGGCCAGACGGAAGGGCAGGCCTCCGGGGTTAACCTTGGTCAGCTCTGGGACTCGGGGGTACACTTCAGTGTTGCCGCCTGTGCATTGGGCCCCAAGTGAGTGTAGACATCACAAGGGATGGAACAAAAACCCGGCAGGAGATTCACATGATGTGACCAATCCAGCAACACTCAGAAGGCAACTTAAAAACTGTATTTCATAACTGACCTTGGTTTCACAAGAAGTGTCACTTCAGATCAGGGTCTCCTAAAGGGAGAATCGGGAATACCACAACATTTTCAAAATAAGATGGATTTTAATCTCTGTTAGAACGTTTCACAAACACTCCAAATAAAAACATCCATGCTTTCAGTCTTCTGCCAAGTGTGTCTAAATTGTCTCTACAACATTTTGGTATCTTTAGTGATTAGAATGGGCAGTCTAGGTAAAAGCAGAGTGCTTGCTATGCAAATAAGCTGCTCTCTCCCCCTCAGCCCACTGTCATCCCTAGCTCCTTCCCTCCCGTGTGGAACTCTGAAATCTGCTTTTAAAACAGAGTCTTTATTTTTATGTTCCCCACCCTGTTTCAGTCTAATTCTCCCAGATTGCGAGAAACACAATAAAGCGAAAAAAAATTTGTTTTCAGTGCTTCCCTTTTACAAACTCTTCTTTTGGAAACCACAGCCTTGCACCCCAGCAGAGGTTCCTGGGGGCTTGAAGAACATCAATCAGTTTCGCAGCTGGAGGCCCAGGCTTTCCTCAGGGAAGACTTTTTACATAAAACAGATTGTACTTTGTCCTTGCCAGGGCAGACTAAGGTTTAAATTAAATATGCAGCAAGCTGCAGTTGGCTGATTGCCACAGCCTGGGGGAGGGGGAAGGGAGATCTTGTCCCTACTCTCCTTCCTCTGTACAGTAGTTGTTTCTTTTTCCTGCTTCTTTTTCTCCCCTCCCCTCCCCTCCCCTCCCCTCTCCTCCCCTCTCCTCTCCTCTCCTCTCCTCTCCTCTCCTCCCCTCTCCTCTCCTTTCCTTTCCCAGTGGAAGGAGCCTGGAGTTAAGAGATCTGGGCTCTGGGCTGGGCTTTTCTGCAAGCTCACTGTATGACACGGTAGAAGTCACTTAGCCTTCTGGAATCTCAGTTTCCTCTTCTGTACAATGAAGAGTTGGAGATGATATGGAAAGATCTTTTTCATATTTAACCTTCTAAATTATTTCCAAATTCCGCTGCATGGATTTCCAACAAAGGTCCCAAGCCTTAACTATAAGTAATCCATCCTCACTGGTCCTTGGGTGACTGAGGTGACCACGCTCCTTTTCCCTCAGACCCATGGACCAGAAAGTCCA
Source organism: Mesoplodon densirostris (assembly GCF_025265405.1). Lineage (NCBI taxonomy): Eukaryota > Metazoa > Chordata > Mammalia > Artiodactyla > Ziphiidae > Mesoplodon > Mesoplodon densirostris. The sequence goes on from NC_082661.1 coordinate 124,104,028, forward strand.
TGTTATAAAAGGAGACCCAGCAGAACTTGATAAATGGCAACTGACCCTGTATTCTCAGTTTGGGGGAGTAATAGAGAGTGGTGGGGATTGTCATGAATTGGAGAGAAAGAGTCCTCAAAAAAGGGACTCACCTCAAACCAATTATTGCCACTTGGGAATGTGAGCCACTGGGGCAGCCAATTCTTTATTTTAATGTGAAAGTTCTAAACTTTTAAATATTGGTAACTAATTAAAAAAAAATCTTGTGGGTCTCACAAAATAGACAAATAGGACTGTGGAGTAAATTCAACTTGAAGAGGGTCAGTTTGCCATGTTCATGGACCTTAAGGTAAGAATTTCTGTGATATCTCACAGAACTGTCCAGAGAGGCTTTGTGTTTAAAAGTGTGTTGTAAGCTGCAGAAAAGTACTATAGATCTGAATGGTAGAACCTTAATAGGTTGTTCAATCATATTTTTCAATATAGTAAAGTTCCACTGGAGGGTAAGTTTCAGGAAGACAACTTTATCCATATTCAGGCTCCCAAGCAGTTCTTGGCCTGGGAGCTAATTATTCTGTTTTTTTAGTGGTTAAAAATAATTTCTACGATCTACCTCGATGTTAAAAAAAAATTGATTTCATGTTATTAGACTTTGGGGAAATCATGCTATGATGGAGTATATGTTTAAACTTCAGAATTGTATTTTGCATTCTGTAATAATGGCAGACTTTTTTTTTGTAATGGCAGACTTTTATGTTATTATTAGCATATTAAATGAACATATTTTAATATATAATTGAATATGTTAAGGTTGGTATAATATAAGGTAATATGCATTTTAGTCAATTTTTCTGTCATTTGGATACATATGTGATCTATAAAACTATAATAATTGTAATAAGTCTGCAAAGACAAATAAATGAGAGAAGTTTAGTTCTCTTAATACTAAATAAACTATTATGCATAGTCTTTTTATCTTCAGAGAGAGAGAGAGAATCAAATGAAAATGGGATTTAATCCTTTAGAACATTCACTTAAGTGGCTAGATTACATCTTTTGCTATTTTAACTGTATAAGAAATGCAAATTTTAATTTCAGGAATGTATATGAAATACATTCAATTGTTCTAAATTTATTCAACTGATATGCAAGTATCATTCAGACAGGTAATTTATTGGGAAACAAGATAAAATTATTTCTTTTCTTGAAATGCCATAACTTTACCAAGTAAAATAACTGAAGTGGTACCTAAATATAAAGATATTTCCTTTTTCATGGATAGATAATAATTCTCTTTTCAGTTTTTTTCCCTTGGTCTTAGTAACCTATAACTTAAAGACTTCATTATTTCTCATTTCTTTTAGAGTTTGTCTCATTTTCTTCCCTTGTATTTAAGCTTTTTTATCTTTTTGTCTAATGTATATAATAGGTCTTTTGGATTTGATCCATTAATTTATAACTTCTGACATAATTTACAAATACATTTTACACTTTTAAGCTTTCACTTTTAGTATAAATTGAAGGACATAAGTAAATAGGATTTCTCTATAAGCAGGGCAATATGTGAAATATTTACCAAATGAGATGGCATGGGTATGATCAGAATGGACTCTGCCACGGTCAGGACAAACACCAGCTGTAAACAATTGTTCCAGACTTACTGGTTCTTTTTAACAACAAGTTGCAACTGTGTAATCATTGTCACTACAATAATTATAGTATGGGAAGCACTGTAACATTTGGTTGCTGTGCTAGTCTGGATAACTAACCACTAGCTGCCACAATAGACCAACTCTCAAGTCTCAGGGGCTTTACACAACAGAAATATCTTTCTTGTACACACAAAGTGATGTAGTCAGTAGGGATTTCCTTCCACACAGAGACCCCAGGCCCATCATCCTGTGGTGCTGCCATATTAACATGTGGCTTCCAAAGTCATTGTACAAGGGATGGAAAAGCTGGAGAGACCCCTCCTGGGTCTCACAATTCCTTCTTGACCTAGAGGTGATTCCTGACACTTCTGCTCAACTTTCACTGTCCAGAACTAGACACATGGCTCCAACCTAACTGCAAGAAAGGGTAGAAAATGTAGGGGAGCACATCAATTATTTTGTGAGTCTGCAGCCCAAGTACTGATGGTGATTTCTATTTCACATCACACATCTATTTAACTGATGGTGCCTTAAGACCTTTGCTGATGGCTCATAGCCTGATTCTGTGACTTCTTTGCTTCTCTAAATAGCTCTATCATACTCTCTCCAATCTATTTCTGGGTTGGATGCCCAAAAGGGACAAACTGACTGGCTTGTTTATCATCATTCTCTATGTGGGCAGAGCCTTTGTTTAAAGCCATCTAAAATGCACTGGCCAGTCTACAAACGACTGCTTTTGATTACGTGCCCACACCTGTTTTAGCCAGCTGTGGAAAGGAGTTTAGGAATAAACTGCGTAGGAATTTGGAGATAAAATGAATAAATAAATTTGGTAGAATTATTTTGAACAGTGAAGATTTAAAAACATATAACAATGTTTTCATTGTTATTGTTACTATATCACAATAATTGCAAAATCAAAACTTGTAAAGGTTTTATAAAGAACTATAGCTTTATGTTTCCCAGGCATATTCAAGTAATATGAATTAAGAGTAGCTGTTATGTCAGTCCACAAATTAAAGTGTATAAAAATGTAACTTTCTTCATTTTTTTTCAATAGCTGAATTTAATTTCTATTTTATGTCTCCATTTCAGTGAGTGGGAGAAACTTAATTTTGTTAAATTTCAGGCCTCCCTTACCTGCCCAGGGTTGCTTCTAAGATTCAAGGGGATTACGTAGCATCAAGGCATTGGAAAGTGTATAATCTTGCCCTCTGAATATATCCGCCCCCCCCGAGCCCCCCACCAACTTTCAAGAGCTACTAAGCATGACAGAGATCACCACTTATTCACAGATATACATTTTCTGTTTCTTTAGTCAAAGAACCACCTTATTTTTATCTGGGTATGGCTACCCATGCAGTGACTGCATTTCCCAGGCTCTCCTAAAGCTAGGTATGGTCATGCCCTTAAATGGCATCTGCTGGCCCTCAGCTTTCCACATCCCTTTTACTCTTTCTCCCAGGATGGAATGAAGATATGATGATAGCGAGCCAGCTTTGTTTCTGTGATGGCAGAAGGGCAATATTCTGGTGGGTTGCAGAGCAACAAGATAGAAGGAACCTGGGTTCTTTGATGACCTGGTAGCACAGACCAGCTCTAGCCCCCTAGACTACTACTACCTTGAACTTCTATGTGACAGAAATGAGTGTTCCATCTTGTTTAAGGCTCTGTTATTTTAGTCTCTGTGAAAACAGCTGAACCAATATCTTAATACACCCACTTTCCAGAATATACACCCATTTTCCAAGGTAGTTCCTGCTATGTCCTCCTTGTTTCTGATGGCCAAGCCTCTTTCAGTCTACTGCTTCTCTATGACTGGCTCTTGTAGCTCTCTGTGTGTTGCTAACATTCTAATGCTTCCTTACCAGCTGCACTATGAGAAACTCTGCTTCTGTGCTTGTCTTATATTTCTGCCATCATTCTACTGCCACCACACCACTCTGTGGCTTTGGGAACTATGTGGGACTTTTATGGGACCATCTGCCAAGACATGGCATACAGATTTTCCATTACTCCTATACATGCTGAACACAGGAATTTAGAGTCCTACAGCCCTCAGGTTTCATATGGAGAAGGGGCAGAATCTTCTGCTCTAGAATCCTTAAACAAAGCTAGGCATTTTATTATTCCGCCCTCTGACCTCAAACAGAGGGCTCAGATTAGGATGGGAGTAGGATCAGACTCAGGGTCCCTTCTCAGGGGCACACTAGTGTCTTGGCTTTTCTTTCAAATCTCCCTATTCTTCCTCATCAGACAAATCTTTTTGAGTATTGACAGCGCAGGAAGCTTTGTCTTAACATGTCAGGTTTCCTTCTAAATCTTTTAATTTTTTATTTTTGGATGCATTGGGTCTTTTTTTTGTTGTTGCTGCATGCGGGCTTTCTCTAGTTGCAGTGAGTGGGGGCTACTCTTCATTGCGGTGTGCGGGCTTCTCATTGCGGTGGCTTCTCTTGTTGCGCAGCACGGGCTCTAGGTGTGTGGGCTTCAGTAGTTGTGGCACGCAGGCTTCAGTAGTTGTGGCACGCGGGCTCTAGAGTGCAGACTCAGTAGTTGAGGTGCACGGGCTTAGTTGCTCCGCGGCATGTGGGATCTTCCCGGACCAGGGCTTGAACCCGTGTCCCCTGCATTGGCAGGTGGATTCTTAACCACTGAGCCACCAGGGAAGTCCGCTTCTAAATCTTTTTGCCTTAATGCCTGGCCTAAGTTTTTAAAATATTCTGTTTTCTGGATTCTTCTGTGTCATTCTCTGAGGCAATTAAAGCAGAACATCTCATGAGGTGGAGGATGGTTATAACTATAATAATGTAGGTGGATGAAAGTGTCTGTTAATATTTCAAAATTTCATCTATCATTTCTTCAGTCCATAAATAAGAATTATTTGTCATGGTGCAGTGGGAAGTTCATTGGCTCAGGATTTAGAAGGTTTATGTTTTAAGTCCTAGTTTATTCCTTTTCTTTGGAAGCATACCTTCTATGTCAATAGTAAAGTGCAATTCCAAATGTTGGTCTAGTTTATCTGTGGACTTTGATTCTGTCAATTGTGTAGCATTGAGAAATTGACCTAGATTTCATGCTTCAGTTTTTACTATCTTTCCATAGCACTTTGTACCACAGGTACAGGGAGCTTATGTGGAATAATAAAAATAGTTAATATTTAAATAGCATTTCTAAGTGTCAAGTATTATTCCTAGTGCTTTATGTATACTAATTCATTTGTTACTCATTTATGAGGTAGATACTGAGATATACAATCCAAAGTAGAGATAGAATTTAAACCTACACAATCTGGTTCCAGGGTCTGTGCTTTTAATTATTATGCTACACAGTCTCTTAAAGTAGGTAATAATTTGAAGGAAAAGAATGAGAAATGTGTTATTGTGTTAATTATTGGAGAACTTTCCTAGTTTGATTTATAAGCACCAATCTTTCAAAAGTAAATTATGATTCAGTTCTGCATAAATTCTGCCTAAATTCTCCCAAATTTCAGGTATGCTGAGAAAGAGCTGAATGAATGCTAATAGTACCATTATTAATATTATTAAGCTATTATTTTTATGAAGTGAATAATAAATACATTTAAACTGCTTTCAAAAATGGATTTAGGTCAGAAATCAATACAAGTAACTCTTAATTCCCATTTGGAAATAATAATTCAAAAATAGTATTAACTGAGTAATAATTAAGAAATAATTTCCTTGTTTTTTTGAGTTACACACATCAAAAGTATTTTTACCCTGGTTAAACAGTGTAATTGAAATATAATTGCACGATAAAACTTTATTGCCATCTAGTGTCAGTAAGGAGCATTGCAGTAATGTTGCTTTTTTTGTCCCTCTTCCTTTGGCACCTTCCTTCTATATATGTGTAAATATTAACCTGCACTCCCAGGTGGCACGTTTGGTTCCTTTACCATCGACTATTGATTCTGTAGACTATTTTTAATAGTTTTATTTCAGAGTAACTCATTTCATGACATTTCTCACTTCCAAAGCATGGTTTCTTTTATGAGAATGCTCTTGGGGGACCATAAGAATTTTCATCCAAGTTAGAGACAGTGTCTAAATACTTTGAATGTGCTCAGCCCTAAAAGATTCCTTTACTTTAGCTTCAAGATGCTAAACATGGGAAAAATCTTTATGGTATATATTTAAATTGTTAAGAAATGTTTTAGACATTCAGAAGAACATAAGTAATAAAAATTTATGAACCCACTGTATTAATTATCTATTGCTGTATAACAAGTTGCCTCAAAATGTAGTAGCTTAAACAGCAAACATCTGTTATCTCACAGAGTTTATGCGGATCAGGAGTCAGGGAGTGGCTTACCTGGGTGGTTCAGGGTCTCTTAGGAAGTGTAGACAAACTAGTCTGGGGTTGCAGAAATCTCAAGCCCAGCTGGGGCTGGAAAATCTGCTTCCCAGCTCACTCATGCTGTTGGCAGGTTTCAGTTTCCGGCTGGCTGTTGGCCAGAGGCTCAGTTCTTCTACAAGTAGAACTCTTCATAGGACTTGCTTCTCCCAGAGCAAGGGCTGGGGGAGGGGGAGATGGGAGGGAGGGTGGGAGGGAGGAAGAGGGAGGGAAGCCACGGTCTTTTTTTAGAACCTAATCTCAGAAGTAACTTAACTTCTACCAGATGTTATTGGTCACACAAACCAGCCTTGGTACCCTGTGGCAGGGGACTATGAAAGGGTATGAATAGTGGGAGGCAGTCACCGTTGATGACTGGGGCCATCTTGAAGGCTGCTACAGACCGAACCATCATCAAGCTTTAATAAACAGTAACATTTTGCCCTGTTTGTATAACTGCCTCATGGAATGAGTTCAGGCCAGGGCTAAACTCTGGGAGACAGAAATGAGAAACAAACTTTCTCTCTCACAATGGCTTTCAATGACACTCTGCTAAATCTCCCTTTCTTGCCGTGACTGACATTTCTGATAGATCCCATAGCCCTTCGCTAACATTTAGCTGTAAGAGGGGTCCCGTTTTTGGACATGCAAAAGCTAAGTCCAGTGTCCTGTGCAGCTCAAATGGAATTTTTTTTTTTTTTTTTTTTTTTTGCGGTACGCGGGCCTCTCACTGTTGTGGCCTCTCCTGTTGTGGAGCACAGGCTCTGGACACGCAGGCTCAGCGGCCATGGCTCATGGGCCCAGCCGCTCCGCGGCATGTGGGATCTTCCCGGACTGGGGCATGAACCCACGTTCCCTGCATCGGCAGGCGGACTCTCAACCACTGTGCCACCAGGGAAGCCCTGGGTGACTTTTTTTTTTTTTTAGGTATTCCTCTTCGTTTTATTTTTTATTTTTTTACATCTTTATTGGAGTATAATTGCTTTACAATGGTGTGTTGGGTGACTTTTTAACAACAGAAATTTGTTACCCACAGTTCTGGAGGCTGGTAGACTGAGATCAAAGTGCCAGCATGGTCAAGTGAGGGCCCTCTTCAGGGTTGCAGAGTTCTCGTTATCCTCACATAGTGGAAGGGGACAAAGGAGCTCTCTTGTCCCCTTATAAAGGCATTAGGCTAATTCATGAGGGCTCCACCCTCATGACCTAATCACCGCCCGAAGGCCCCACCTCCTAACATCATTGCATTGAGCATTAAGATTTCAACATATGAATTTTAGAGGGACATAGACTTTCAAATCATAGCAATACTATTGCCATATATGTATGTATCCATAAAGAATATAGAGTATTTTTTCAAGCTTTATAGAAGTGGTATTTTAGCATACATATCATTCTGCAACTTACATTGCTCATTGTGTTTTCTGAGATTTATCCATGTTGATACATGAAATTCTAATTTTCCTTTTAGCCACTTTATAATATTTCATGTTTGAATATAATATACTTTATTTTAAAATTTCCTCTATTGGACATTTAAGTGATTTCTTTTGCTATTGCTGAAATCATCATCATTATACTAGCTTCCTTATGTACTATAGTATATATACCTAAAAGAACTATATAGGTATTGCCAGCTTGAAGGATATGCATCATTTAGATCTTTACTAGATGCTGCCAGATTTCTCACTCATGTCATTTTCTACTACCATCAGCGAATCCAAATCCTAAGCAACATTTGGTATTTATGGATTAAGTAATTTTTGTTAGTTATCTTGTAAATTATATATGCACTTTCATGATTGTTAGTGTGATTGAGCATTTTTCCTATGTTCTTTTTTCTGGTCTTCTTTTATGTCGTTTGGGATAGGTCATCCCAAGGCCACTCAGAAAGCCCTTAAGCTGGAAAAACCCTATACCATGTGAGGAAGCCCTTATGTTAACTCGAAACCCCCAGGATCTATGGCATAACTGGAAATTATAAACATAGAGTTCAGACATTAGGGTTGTATATGCATTTCCAAGCTCATCACTTTTTTGTAAGGGTTGAGCTACATTAATGATGTAATCTCCAGGGCTGTTAGGGGATAAAATACCATGATATTTAGTACCCCCTTTGTCCTTGAGGGAACACTCAGTCTCAGTATATATATGTGTTTGTTGCTAAAATAGTCTATATCTTTTCTCATTTATTTGTCTGCTTGAGATAAAATCCCAAATCAACTGTGAAACTGTAAATTTCTCCTTTTAGATATTTAAAGGCTATATACACATTTATGATTATTGTGCTTTCTTAAAGGATTTTCCCTCTAAGTCTGTGCATTTCCTTCGTAATTCCTATTAATATATTTGCTTAAAATCCATTTGATATTAATTTTGCTCTAGAAGTTTTCTTTTTTTGTATTATAATAAATATTTTACTGTATTGCCGACTACTACAGAACTTTATTATGTGTAGATTGAATTGGTGATGAATGCTTGCTATTAAAAGAAAATGAGTGTAGAGACTCTTCCCGTGCACAGTACAATCCAACCTGCATACAGTCTAGAATCATAAACACATTTTGTTGTTTGCTTCACCAATCAGTAAGACATATTGTAAGTATATTCATTTATTCATACATTCATTTATCATTTATTGAGCACCTTCAGTGTTCCAGGCACCATTTAACACACTTCAGATAATTGATGAACTATACAGTTAAAAGAAAAAGACCAAAAAAAGCTCTGTCCCTATAACCCTGATGGTGTATCTGAGAGACAGACATCTTTTTGTAAAATGAGTCAATTTAAAAATGACTAAAAGCCTAGTAACCTTTTTTTTTCACACCCACACACTGTATTTTATTTTTACAAGAGATAAATAAACTGACACCAAGCATTGTAAATGGATGACCGCAACATAAGCAACAGTGATTGCAATTACCAAACACGAAACACACTCACACTATGTCATAATATTGACATTCAGTCCAGGAATCCTCCACTGTAACAGCTCCTTTACTTTGCAGTGAAAATTGATTTGTATATTTTTTGCCTCTGAGTCCTTGTGGGATTTTTTTTTATTCAAACAAAGTCACAAAAATTATAATCATCCTCATCAGTTCACTCAGTCCCATGTAATTAATTTTTTTTTCATCTTGATCTTTTGTTAGCACTTTTATGAATTCATCAGTTTTCCATTAGAGTTCTGAAATGCTTATTCATTCAGTTCAGCAGTATAGTCAGTTACCAGAAACCTGTACTTGTCAGTCTTTTCCATGAATTCCTTGAAGATGAAACCCTTTTATAGGAACATTTTTGCAAAAGCATCAGAGTATACCCAGAACTATCTGTAAATGACAAAAGACTTAAAAATGACCACGGTTAAAGATTTGATGAAAGTTCATAATAAAGCAATTGATAAGGAAATTTAGTTATTTCTGAGATACACATTTTAAAGTAATAACTAGAATTATGACTTATAATATTATACCAGAACATATAAGATTTTTAGAAATTTCATGTAATGTCGGAAACATTTATATTAACATATTTCCATACAAATAACCCAAAGAAAGTTTAGTATTAGTTGTTTTTTTCGTTTGTTTGGTTTTTTTAAAAAAATATTTATTTATTTGCTTGGCTGCACCGGGTCTTAGTTGCGGCATGCAGGATTTCCGTTGCCACATGCAGGGACCTTTTAGTTGTGTCTTGTGGGGATCTAGTTCCCTGATTGGGTATCGAACTCGGGCGCCCTGTATTGGGAGCATGGAGTCTTAACCACTGGACCACCACGGAAGTCCCTATACTAGCTCTCTTTTGATTAGTATTTGCACATTATACATTTTTCCAGGCTTTCATTTTCAACGTTTTAGTGGGGTTTTGTTTTTATTTTACTTTATTTTTGGCTGCGTCGGGTCTTAGTTGTGGCCTGAGGTATCTTCGTTGCCGCACGTGGACTTCTTTCTAGTTGCGGGGCTCGGGCTTCTCTCTAGTTGTGGCGTGCAGGTTTTCTCTCTCTAGTTGTGGCGTGCAGGTTTTCTCTCTCTAGTTGTGGCATGCAGGCTCCAGAGCGCGTGGGCTTTGTAGTTTGTGGCACATGGGCTCTCTAGTTGAGGCGCGTGGGATTGTAGTTCCCCAACCAGGGATGGAACCCTCTTCCCCTGAAGGTGGATTCTTTACCACTGGACCACTGGGGAAGTCCCTGGTTTTGTTTAAAATGTGTCTCTTATAAGTAGCATATAAGAATATATTTTTTCTATTTGTAAAAATAGGATAATATATTACTCATAATTACAATTATTATTATAATTTGATTATGGATAAATTTAGAATCATTTCTAGCATATTATTTTGTGTTTTCTGTATAGTATCCCTTTTATTGCTTTTTTTCCCCTCCTTTACTCAATTACAATGTCTGACACATAGTAAGAACTATATGTGTTTGCTACTATCATTATTACATTGAATTAATAAAGCTTTTTATATTCCTTTTTCCCCTCTTTGTTGTTTTATAAACTATGGACTTTTTTCTAATTTTAGTACTAATAATTAATTAATTAATTAATTTTTTTTTTTTTGGCGGTACTCGGGCCTCTCACTGCTGTGGCCTCTCCTGTTGCGGAGCACAGGCTCCGGACTTGCAGGCTCAGTGGCCATGGCTCATGGGTCTAGCCGCTCCGCAGCATGTGGGATCTTCCCGCACCGGGGCATGAACTCGTGTCCCCTGCATTGGCAGGCGGACTCTCAACCACTGCACCACCAGGGGAGCCCCTAATAATTAATTTAAAAGCATACATATTTAATTGTCTCCTTCTCTAACCAGGTATAAAGTTGTTCACTATTTCTGTCCCCTTCCTGAATATAACATGGATCTTAACACATTTTAGCCACATATTAATCAATACCACCCCATCTTGTTATTGTTGCAAGTGTGTTATTTGTTCCTTTTTTTAACACACAAATGAGATATTATTGTCATATTCATGTGTCATTTTGTAATTTTTCTGCTTATTGCTTTTTCTTAATTCTATACTTTCATTCCTCTTCAGTTTTATTCTTACTAAAATTTACTCTTTAATTATTGTTTTCATGAGATCCTGTGGCTATTAAACTCTTAGCATTTTTCTGAAAGTTTTTTTTTGCCCTTACTCTTTTTTTTTTAATATAAATTAATTTATTTACTTATTTTATTTTTGGCTGTGTTGGGTCCTCGTTGCTGTGCGCAGGCTTTCTTTTAGTTGCGGTGAGCGGCGGCTACTCTTCGTTGCCGTGCTCGGGCTTCTCTTGGCAGTGGCTTCTGTTTGTTGCAGATCACAGGCTCTAGAGCACAGGCTCAGTAGTTGTGGTGCACAGGCTTAGTTGCTCCGCGGCATGTGGGATCTTCCCCGACCAGGGCTCAAACCCGTGTCCCCTGCACTGGCAGGCGGATTCTTAACCACTGCGCCACCAGGGAAGCCCTTGCCCTTACTCTTGTATGATATTTTACCCAGATACAGATTTCTAGAGCAATATGTATTGCTGATAAAAAATTAGGCTAGTTGTCATTCCCTTATGGAAAATTTTAGAGGCTTTTAATATTTTTCTCTTTATCCTTGATGTTTCTAGTTAAATTGTAATATGTCTTGGTATAGGTTTATCTTTGTTTATCCTGCTTGGTATTTGGATTAAAGTTTTACTTTGATGACTGATATCTTTCTTCAATTTTGGAAAAATTTCACCTATTACCTGGTTAAATATTGCTTCTCTTAAATAACCTCCAGTTTTTCCTAGTGAAGCTCCTATCTTACATATGTCAAAGTCCTTCAGTTTACCTCTCATTTTTCTTAACTACATAAAATTCATAACTTTCGGTGTCACATTTTATTTATTATCTTTGGCTGTGTTGGGTCTTCGTTTCTGTGTGAGGGCTTTCTCTAGTTGTGGCGAGTGGGGTCCACTCTTCATCGCAGTGTGTAGGCCTCTCAGTGTCGTGGCCTCTCCTGTTGCGGAGCACAGGCTCCAGATGCACAGGCTCAGTAGTTGTGGCTCACGGGTCCAGTTGCTCCGTGGCATGTGGGATCTTCCCAGACCAGGGCTCAAACCCGCGTCCCCTGCATTAGCAGGCAGACTCTCAACCACTGCGCCACCAGGGAAGCCCCAAAATTCATAACTTTAATGTCTTTGTCTCTCTGTGCTGTGTTTTGGATAAGTTTTTCACTGTATCTTCCAATTTACTAATTTTTTTTTTTTTTTTTTTTTTTTGCGATACGCGGGCCTCTCACTGTTGTGGCCTCTCCCGTTGGGGAGCACAGGCTCCGGACACACAGGCCCAGCGGCCATGGCTCATGGGCCCAGCTACTCCGCGGCACGTGGGATTGTCCTGGACTGGGGCACGAACCTGTGTCCCCTGCACCGGCAGGCGGACTCTCAACCACTGCGCCACCAGGGAAGCCCCAATTTACTAATTTTTTTTGTTTAGTGTGTCTGGACTAGAGTTTTCCTGATTACTGCATTTTTAATTTCAATGACTCTATTTCTGCTTCTAAGATTTTTTTTTCTGCATTTAAGATTTTAAATGGATTCTTATATAACTTTTCTTTCATTTTGCTTTTCCTTTTTTTTTTTTTTTTGGTTTTTGCTTCACAAATTCTTGCTCATAAGATGAAATGTATTCCTCAGTGAATTACTAAATATACTTATTTTCAAATTTTGTCAGATTCTTTCAGATATTAATTTGTTTTGGATCCCATTTACATTTGGATTATAGAATTTTTGGCTACCTTTCTTTGCATATTTTTCATGGCTCTGGAACTTTGGTCTGTGGGCACATTTTGAGGCATGTGCATACTTCTAAATAAAACATCTCTCCTACTCTCAGGATGAGATGGGATCTGTGATTTATAGAAAGCAATGCTTATTTTGTTTTGCTTTGTTTTTAAATTTTTATTTATTTATTTTTGGCTGTGTTGGGTCTTTGTTGCTGCATGTGGGCTTTCTCTAGTTGCAGCGAGCAGGGGCTACTCTTCGTTGCGGTGCGCAGGCCTCTCACTGCGGTGGCTTCTCTTGTTGCGGAGCACAGGCTCTAGGTGCTTGGGCTTCAGTAGTTGTGGTGCACAGGCTTAGTTGGTCTGCAGCATGTGGGATCTTCCCAGGCCGGGGCTCAAACCCGTGTCCCCTGCATTGGCAGGTGGATTCTTAACCACTGCGCCACCAGGGAAGTCCCAGCAATGCTTATGTAATGTAAGCTGTAATGTAATGTAATGTAAGCTTATGTAAAATAAAGCTTTAATTAAGCTCCATGAGTAATTCCATTTTGTTATCCTTTTGTCATTAGTGAAGTTTTGTTTTGGTGGTCCAAGCTTGTTGATGCCCATGAAAGTGATATGTGTCCATATTTGGGCTCCAGTGTTTAAGGAGTGGCTCAGGACATGACGGTAGTACCTGCAGTAATTACTGAGAGATCTCCAAGGGGAAGGTAAATCTTGGGAAAATCGTGTCGACTTTCTTAACCTTTCAAAATTCAAATTTCATCAGATAAGAATATGTGGTCAGTCTTTTTCTGTAGTTTCTATTATTTATGAAAACAAATCATGTGTTCTCCCACACTGCCTTCTCCCACCCAATATAATATTACACTATAATATGACACAAACTTTCAAATTACACTTACCAGTGTGGAGATTCTGACACATTTTTGCTGCTTCTTATTTGACACTGACTGGCTGAGAACACAGTCTAGCTGTCTCTTCCCATTTTAAGAGTCTCTCTCCATTGCCAATATTGGGGGATCCAAGTTCTGTTTCATTAAGGACAGTAACAATTTTCCTTTCAGAGGATGGAAGCAACACAAAATTCCTATCTCATTTTTTCAGACTTATTTTTATTTATTTATTTTTAAAATAAATTTATTTTTAAACAAATGTATTTATTTATTTATTTATTTTTGGCTGCGTTGAGTCTTCCTTGCTGCGTGCGGGCTTTCTCCAGTTGAGGCAAGCAGACTATTCTTTATTGTGGTGTGAGGGCTTCTCATTGTGGTGGCTTCTCTTGTTGCGGAGCACAGGCTCTAGGCATGCAGGCTTTAGTAGTTGTGGCATGTGGGCTCAATAGTTGTGGCTCATGGGCTCTAGCACTCAGGCTCAGTAGTTGTGGCGCATGGGCTTAGTTGCTCTGTGGCATGTGGGATCTTCCTGGGCCAGGGCTTTAACCTGTGTCCCCTGCATTGACAGGTGGATTCTTAACTACTTCGCCACCAAGGAAGACCTTCAGACTTATTTAAAGGAAAATCCAATATGTATCATGTGCCTATGTGTGTTATTATATAGCCATTGAGGAAATTTTAGAAAGTCTGTGAAAACAGAAATAAGGAAAAGTTATCTAGAAATCTATGATTTACAATTAGCTATTAATATTTTGGTATATTATTATATATAGAAATCATTTAAAAGTGATATATACAATATCTACTGTTTTGACCTATGTTTTCCCTAGCAGTATGTTGTGAATATTTAATGTATCAACGAAGTATTTTTACAAAATGTATTTTTAAATGCCAATTCTAATATCTATAGATTTAAGCCTATCTCAGCACTATCGTCTCAGTTGCACTAAAGATTGATGGAAAGGATTGATCTATGGGTTATTCATTTTCTTGTTCAAGATCTTACTTGTTCATTTCTTCAATGCACCTTTTAAGTTGCCAGTTTGTTCTAGGAACATTGCTAGGATCTGGGTGTACAGACCTGAGTCAGATGTTTCTCCAGTTTCATTTTCATCCTCACAGGCTGAGAGACTAGTGGTAGGGGAGGTATGTTAACAGATAGCTACCACACAATGTAATAAAACACTGGAGGCATCAGAGGACAGAGTTTTATTACTATTGAATCCCCTCTGTTGTGAAAGGTACTGTTTTATGTACTCTAAAGAAAGAGAAAAAAACCCAAGATGGAGAGTGTCTAAGGGGAGGGGTCACCTCCAACAGCAAAAGTCAGAAAGTCCAAAAGCCTGCATCCTCACGGAAAAGAAACCTTCTAAGCAGAGATTAGGCAGAAACCTTAGATATCTAAACCTGGCCCTGGGTGGAAGGAGGAAAACTAAATTTCCCCTGAAAATTGGAACTGCAGACAGATTCTCATTCTGGTTTGTGGTCTAAATTTGCTTTACCAATATGGGTCAGAAAAGTTCAAGGAGGACTTCCCTGGTGGTGCAGTGGTTAAGGATCCACCTGCTAATTCAGGGGACAGGGGTTCCAGCCCTGGTCTGGGAAGAGCCCACATGCCATGGAGCAACTAAGCCTATGCGCCACAACTACTGAGCCTGAGCTCTAGAGCCCACAAGCCACAACTACTGAGCCCACTTGCCACAACTACTGAAGCCCGCGAGCCTAGATCCCCTGCTCCGCGACAAAGAGAAACCACCGCAATGAGAAGCCTGCACAACGCAACGAAGAGTGGCTGCTCCTTGCTGCAACTAGAGAAAGCCCGCGCGCAGCAACGAAGGCCCATAATTCAAAAAGAGTCATGTACCACAATGTTCATTGCAGCACTATTTACAATAGCCAGGACATGGAAGCAACCTAAGTGTCCGTCAACAGATGAATGGATAAAGAAGATGTGGCACATATATACAGTGGAATATTACTCAGCCATAAAAAAATGAAACTGAGTTATTTGTAGTGAGGTGGATGGACCTAGAGTCTGTCATACAGAGCGAAGTAAGTCAGAAAAACAAATACCGTATGCTAACACATATATATGGAATCTAAAAAAAAAATGGTTCTAATGAACTTAGGGGCAGGACAGGAATAAAGACGCAGATGTAGAGAATTGACTTGAGGACACGGGGAGGGGGAAGGGTAAGCTGGGATGAAGTGAGAGAGTAGCACTGACATATATACACTACCAAATGTAAAACAGATAGCTAGTGGGAAGCAGCTGCATAGCACAGGGAGATCAGCTCGGTGCTTTGTGACCACCTAGAGGGGTGGGATAGGGAGGGTGGGAGGGAGACGCAAAAAGGAGGGGATATGGGGATATATGTATACGTATAGCTGATTCACTTTGTTATAAAGCAGAAACTAACACACCATTGTAAAGCAATTATACTCCAATAAAGATGTTAAAAAAAAAAACTTCAAGGGGAGAATTTAAAGTGGTCTCAGTTTGGTATGGACCCACATGACTGGCAAAAGCAAACTCAAATCCTCTCTAGAAAAACTTGACTTCAATCCAGACTGACATCAATTGGTAAGACTCCATCAACAATAACCATGTCTCAGTTCAGTGATAATAAAATATGAAAAAATATGCATCATAGCAACAATGAAACACAATGACTACCTGGGGAAGAACAGATCAATGTGTCTTAGAATTAAGCCTCTAGGCTTCAAAAACTATAGGTAGGAAATAAAAGGAGAGACAGCACTGATGGAAGCAAATGCAAATTATAGGAGGGGGTCCTCCATCTACTCTTCTGTCCACAGTAGAAGTCCATGACACACTTTTGCAAAAGTTCATACTCTCACATGTCCCAGTAGCATCATGGCTAGCCCAACCTTCTCGAATTTAGGAGCTTAATGTTGGTCACCATGATATCCCAGCCCCTAGCATAGTGCTTGATGTACAGTATGTGTTTGCTCAGGTGGCCATAACAGGATACCACAGACTGGGTGGCTTAAGCAAAAGAAATTAATTTTCTTATAGTTTTGGAGACTAGAAGTCCAAGATCAAGGTGCCAGCAAGGTTGGTTTTTGGTGAAGCCTCTTTTCCTGGCTTGAGGTTGGCTGCCTTCTTGCTGTGTCCTCACATGGCCTTTCCTCTGTGTGTGCGTAGAGAGAGAGAGCTCTTGTGTGTCTTCTTATAATGACACCAATCCTACTGGATACCAAGTGTTGACAGGGATGTGGGACAGCAGGAGTGCTCACACATTGGTGGTGAGAGTATAAGTTGGTACAACTATTTGGCAAACTCTTTGGCAGCATATCAAAGGTAGACACATGCATACTCTATGACCCCAGAAAATCTCCTCAGTATTTATGCAACAGAAATATTGTACCTCCATATGTTCATCAAAAGACACAGACAGAAATGTTTAGAGCAGCACTGTTCATAGTAGCCCCAAACTAGAAATTACCTAATGCCCATCAAAAATAGATAAATAAATAAATTTGTGGTATAGTCCCTCAATGATATCTTATACAGCAATGAAAATGAATGATCTACATCTAGTGCAACCACACAGGCGAATTTGCTAAATATAATGGTAAGTGACCCATTACTTACCATGTTTGTAAGTGGTAGTGTACTGGCACGACTGGGTGGTGGATGCAGTTCACCCCAGGTGTAGGCAATAACGATGTGCGTTGTGTGTAGGGAATGTAAAAACAATACTAAAACTGACTAAAAATCAGTTTTTCTTTTTTATTATCACCACGTGCTGTCATTCAAACATGGTAAGTGATAAAATACTCCTTCCTGTTGGGGTTGAGCATTTCTTTCCTCACCTCTACCCACAACTGCCCCATCAATGGAGTGAAAGAAGCCCGCCACAAAAGAGCATATGCTATATGACCCTATATACATAGATTACAAAAACAGGCAAAACTGATCTATGCTGTTAGCAGTCAGGATAGTTTTTCAGCTCTTTGGGGGCAGTGACTGGAATGGAGCAGAAAGGAATTCTAGGGGCTGGAAATGTCCTGGATGTTGGTTTACAAGGGTGTGTTCAATTTGTGAAAACTTGTTGAGTTGTACTCTTGTGACCTGTGTACTTCTTTGTATATTATACTCCAATAAAAAGGTTTTTTAAAAGCTACAACTTATTTTTTTTTTTAAATTAGATGTACTTAAGAGTGATCATTTTGTGCAGGAATGTATTTCTGGCTTGATTTTGGGAGGAGATCTTTCTGTCTGCTTTGATAGAAATTTCCATCAAGATCACTCAAGTAGCCTATAATGTGTACATTTAGAATCAACTCCTAAAAACTCAGCACAGACATTTATTGAGTGCTTATGACATGGAAGAGGTACTGAGCTCTATGTTCTGATGATAAGATAAAGGTTTTGCCGAGAAGAAAAACTGGCTTGTAAAGCAGTGGAACTGCTTGGGACTTAATCACATGGAACTAGACGTCTACCTTGAAACACAGATGGCAGATAACCTGTAATATCTCTCCTTTGCTATTTCTGTGGAGTGTGAATTCTTTTTGAGGTCACTAACTTTGCAGAAGAGCTACAGTGTTGGAGCTGGGAAGAATGAGAGTGGGTGGGTGGAGTAGATAGATGCCAAAAGAAGAAGCTAAGGAAGAGCAAGAGAGAGGAGAAGACATTGCTTCTTCTATCCCCATTAACCAGGGTAGATAAAGAGATTAAACAGAACCAAACCATCATTCATTATCATTGAATAGCAGAAAGGACATCACTTCACTCCAACAAAAAGTAGGAAGGATGTCACCTCAGGATAAAGGGCTCTTCTTTAAATTCAGTAAGTTTAACTTTATGAAAAATCCACTTCATTATACTTATTTTTTATATTCTCCTGTAAACTGGCAAAACATCATTATCTGGTATTTGAGAAGGACCTCTCTCTGCTCTAGCCTAGGGGTTAGCCAATTTTTTCTGCAAAGGGTGATAAAATAAATGTCTTCAGCTTTTGGGGGATACATTCTCTGTTGCAACCACTCAACACTACCATTGTAGCTTGAAGCGGCAATGGACAATATATAAATGAATGGGCGTCGCTGTGTATCATAAGACTTTTGGACACTAAAATTTGAATTTCATATGATTTGTTGGGCCACAAATATTATTCTTGTTTTGATCCTCCCTCTCCTCTCACCACTTAAAAAGGCAAAAGCCATTCTTAATTTGCAAAACTAAGCTGCACAAAAACAGACGGTGGGCTGGATTTGTCTTGCAGGTCGTAGTTTGGATTCTGGAGTTTTATTCTGACATCTGCACCCTTACTCAGGTTGTTTCCACTGCATGTCTTGTCTTCCTGGCTTTCTTTCACTCTCTGACCCTCTTCAACAGCTCTTCTATTCTTATCCCTTCCATTGAGCTCTGCCCACACCTTTTGGTGGATCTCCTTCACATACTGACTTCTAGTGGCTCTGCTCTTTGGTAGCTGGAGGACCTTGGGCAAATTATTTAATATCTCTTAGTCTTAGGTTTCTCACCTGTAAGATGGAGATAATACTAGTACCTACCTCAAGGTATTGTGTGTGTGTGTGTGTGTGTGTGTGTGTGTGCCCGCACACGTGCGCAAACACACATTAAATGAGATAGTGCATATAAAGCACTCAGCACAGTGTCAGATATACTAAGTGCTCACTAGCATTATTTAAGTTATTTATTGTTACTTAAGTTAAGCACTTATGTTGTTTAAGTGTTTGTATGTAATAGTTTTGTTCCTTCATTTAAAGCTTCCCAGATGCTAATGTTTTTCTTGTGTTCTCACAACAATAGCCTAGGGCTCTATTTAAAGCAGGTGCTATAAATATTGAAAGTAAAAAATTAGTTAAATTTAAGAAAGTTAAAAATTTCTAGAAATAGTTATATGGAAGGTAGGAATCATAGCAGCAGCCCAGGTCATACCTACTGCTGGAAACTATAGGGCAGGCTTGTATGGCATTCTCAGGCTCTCAGTATGGTGCCTCTTCGAATTCCTGTTCAGCTGGGGAAAGGTTAAGCGCTCCTTGTGGGAGAGGCAGACCCATCCCCCTCAGCTCTTAGCCCTTGACAAGAATACTTCCCCTCTAGCCCCAAACTTGTTCACCTCCCCCAACAAGTCAAACTCAGAGGCTAACCAGACCCTCCCGCCCACCCCTCCTTACCAGGCATTTAACTACCACCTTTACACACCCTTGTGGGATCTTACCATCTTCAAGTGACTTTTTAACGTATTCCTCTCAACCACATGTCACATTCTTCATGGAAGGAGTTTCGATGAATACAGCATTTTCTGTCTAGTTACATTTCCTATGATAACTCAGCGCTCCCTGCCTCCCAGCTCAGTGTGCAGTGATCAGGTTGCTATTGGGTTTTGGATAAAAACCTTTGCTCCTTGGGAAGGGGAATTGCAGTGTCTGTCTTAGATTTAGTCCTCTGGTCCGGCATAGGGAGAGAGGGATTTGAGGCAGAGATGAAAGTGTTTCAGAAGATGCTCTGAGAGATACTATGGTAAACTGCTGTTTGGATATAAAAGAGGGACACTGGATTGGGTGAGAGGCATCCTCTGCACTTCTGGATGGTTCTTCTGTGCCTGAGAGCTTGCAGGGTGGGCACAAATGTGCCACTCTGTCTGACGGGAGGGGACTGACAATGGGCTTCAGAGGCATGACAAGGTGCCCTCGTGCAAGTTTGCACAGAGAAGGCCTTGTCCACTGGGCATGAAACCTGGTAGTGGAGAAACCACTGGTGTGGAGAGTGTGTGGACAGTAGGAACATGGACTTTGGTGTCAGATGCTCTACCACTTAACTAATAATTTTGGACTATTTCTCTGTCTGGAAATAGAGATAATACTTACTATATAGGGTTGTTGAAAAGATTAATACATGTAAAGCATGTGGTAAGTAATATTAAATTATAAGAGACATGGGTCAGTAACATATGAGATATTGCTGGCAATGTGACCCCATTTGAATCTATGAAGAGTGGTCTGGCATTTAGACACACGAGTCACATATGTTTCCATGTGCCTTGGGTGGCCATGAAATTAAGTGGTCTTTTTCCCCTTTTAAAAACCACATCCCTTTAATAGAAAACTGCAGCAAACACCATGCAATATGTGAAAAGGACCACTTATTTATTGTCACTACATGTCAAAAACCATCTGGACCATTTTCTTGTAGCAGATGTTTGCCAAATTAACTTTGGAAACAGAGAATTCATGTAGGGTATTTCTGTTAGCACAATGAATGCAACTAGGACACATACAGATAAATTTTTGAAAACAATATTAAGCCATACTGTAGTCAGGTAAAAAACCATGGTGACTGCACACATTCTTAGAATTTGCAGAGTGCTCAGGAAATGTCAATACCCTCTTAATTGAAAAGAAATTCATTTACAAATGATCTGCAATTCAAAACAGCTTTAAAAATTTGACCATGAAGATTTAAGAACATTTAATTTATGTTGTTTGTGGTAATGGTAATTATTGTGTGATAATGTGATTTATAATAAGAAATATATATTTGGTCATTGTCCCATTCCTGGCCCAGAGCTCCTAAAATCCTTGGAATTTTCTGTGAAGAGAGCAATAAAGGTGTCTTTTGTTATGTCAATGAGGTTGCTTTTGAAAAGCTCCTAAGGATGGGGGCTGGGTGCCAGTGGAGGCAACTGTGTAAACAGAGGGTGGGAACTTTCAGCCCTGCCCCTCAACCTCCTGGGAGGAGAAAGGGTCTGGAGACTGAGTTGAATCATCCGTTGTCAATGATTTAATCAATCATGCCGATGTAATGAAGCCTCCATAAAAACCCCAAAGAGTGGAGTTTGGAGTGCTTTTGGGTTGGTGAACATGGGGAGACTTGGGGAGAGTGATGTGCTTGGCGAGAGCATGGATGCTCCAGGCCCTTTCCATATACCTTGCCCTATCTATGTATCTCTTCCATCTGGTTGTTCCCGAGTTACACCCTTTTATAATAAATCAGTAATCTGGTAAGTAAAACATTTCTCTGAATTCTGTGAGCTGCTCCAGCAAATTAATTGAACCCAGAGAGGGGGTTATTGGAACATCCAAATTATAGCTGGTTTGTCAGAAGCACTAGTGACAAACTGAACTTGCGTCTGAAGTGGGGGGGGGGGCACTCTTGTAGGACTGAGCACTTAACTTGTGGGATCTGATGTTATCTCCAGGTAGATAGTGTTAGGATTGAGTTAAATTGTAGGACACACAGCTGGTGTTGGAGGACTGCTTGGTGTGGGGAAAAAACCCACACAAATTGGGTGCGGAGCCTTATTAAGAAATAGAATTATCTTCTGTTGATTCATAAGGAGTGTCTAATTCTTTTTCATTCACAAACAAGCTGTGCCAGGACCTGGGAATAAAAAGTCTATTAAGAATTAGCCTCTGCATAAATTGTAGCAATATTTTTTTGGATCTGTTGACTAAGGCAAAGGAAACAAAAGCAAAAATAAACAAATGGGGCCTACTTAAACTTAAAAGCTTTTGCACAGCAAAGGAAACCATCAAACAAAAAGATGACCTACTGCATGGAGGTAAATATTTGCAAATGATATGACCGTTAAGGGGTTAATATCCAAAATATACTAAGAGTTCATACAACTCAACATCAAAAAAAAAAAAAAAACCCAACCTGATTAAAAAATGGGCAGAAGAACTGAATAGACATTTTTCCAAATAAGACATACAGATGGCTAACAGGCACATGAAAAGATGCTCAAAATCACTAATCATCAGAGAAATGCAAATCAAAATCACAATGAGGTATCACCTCACACTTGTCAGGATAGCTATCATCAAAAAGACCACAAATAACAAATATTAGTGAGGATGTGGAGAAACGGGAATTCTTCTACACTTTTGGTGGGAATGTAAATTGGTGCAGCCACTGTGGAAAACAGTATGGCAGTTTCTCAAAAATCTAAAAATAGAACTGCCATATGACCTAGCAATTCCACTCCTGGTTATATATCTGAAGAAAACAAAAACATTAATTCAAAATGATATATGCATCCCAACATTCATAGTGGCATTGTTTACGATAGCCAAGATATGGTGGTAGCAACCTAAGTGTCCATCAACTGATGACTGGATAAAGAAGATGTGGTATATATACACAATGGAATATTCCTCAGCCATAGAAAAGAAATTCTGCCATTTGCAACAACATAGATGGACTTGGAGGGTATCTCGCTTAGTGGAATAAGTTGGACAGAGAAAAATAAATACTGTATGATATCACTTATGTGTGGAGTCTAAAAAATAAAAGACTCACAGAGAACAAACTAGTGGTTACCAGTTGGGAGAGGGTTGGGGGGAGGCATAAGATAGGGTAGAGGATTAAGAGGTACAAACTACTCTTTATAAAATAAATAAGCTACAGAGTATATTATACAGCACAGGGAATATAGCCAATATTTTGCAGTAACTATAAATGGATTACAACCTTTAAAAATTGTGAATTACTATGTTGTACACCTGAACCTTATAAATCAACTATATATCAGTTAAAAACAGATAGAGAAAAAAAAAAAAGAATTAGCCTCTGCCCTCAGGAATCTTTCAGTCTAATTGGGAATCAGGTAAAGTAACACATCCAGTGTGGTAAAGGGCTAAGATTCAGGTGTGCCTTGTATCCTGTGGAAGCCCAGGCTGAGAGGCCAGGGAACACTTCTTGAAGGGGTGCAACTTGAGAGATGAGGGAAAGTTTGCAGAGCAAAAAGCAGGCAGGCCTTTCACTCAAGCTGACAAATGCAGAACGCTAGTGTTTACCTAGGGAAGCCTGAGCTCTGGCGTCCCGAGTTTCCACCACTGTACACCATTACGAACTCTGAGACCTGGCAGGCTTCGTACCTTTCTAAGCTCTGGCTTCTTTTCTGACCAATGGGAAATTGCTCCCAGAGCCAGGTGATCACAGGGCATCTTTTGGCCACCGCTGCAAAGACCGCCCTGGTCAGCGGAGGCGCGGAGGAGCTCCCTTCTGGGAAGCGGTGGATGTTCTGAGGCGGTAAGCTGGTGTCCGGCTGGGCTAGGCGGAGGACGGGTCCGGAGACAGCGCCCGCCAGTCTCCCAGGCAGAGAGCAGTCCCATAAGGTCCCAGATGTCTGTCAAATCAGAGGCCTGACCTCAGGCCGAAGCTGCAGGACAAGCAGACGAGCCTCCCGACCACAAAGTCTGGGCGCCCAGCTGCTGCTTCGCACGGGGCCCTGGAGCAGGTGAGTCCCAGCGCCAGGCCCGGAAAAGCTGTTTCTCATGTCGCTACAGCCTTGTGGGTCTTGGGCATAAGAGCTCCTTGGTTTTCAAAGCTAGATGTTTTGGGGGCTCGCCTCTCAGGTGCAGGTTTTGGAAGTTGGGGTGCCTGGTGTGGGGTTCAGATCCTTTGCTCCTCGGAGACACTCTGGCTGTTGAGTCCCCTCCTGACTGGGGGGCGCGGGGGGGAGGAGTAGGGGTGGCGTTTATGCCGAGACTGAGTCCCACCCCTTCCCACGTGCTGCCTGTGGGCCTTCTCCTTGGCCCTATGTATAGAAGTTGCTCAGTTTTTAGGGTTTTTTCAGAGGAAGTTGTTCTATTTGTATCCGTAGATTCAGTGTGTGTGTTGCCATCTTGAACCTGAGTTTTAAACGGAAGTACTTAATCATATATTTTTTAACAAAGTCTATAGTAAATCAATATTTCTGTCTTCCTCGTGAACAAGATTAGTATTTTTAGAATGCTTTAACTTCGTTTAAATATTCCTCCCATGGTCTGCTGTGAGAGGCTTTTCCATCTTCTGTGCTATTTTTATCTAGTATTTTAATTCCATTTTGTTTTTTAGTACAAAAAAGTTATCATTTATGTATTTTTTTTAAAGTAGACTATTTTTTAGAGCCGTTTTAGATTCATGGCAAAATTGAGTTGAAAGTATTGAGGGTTCTCATATACCCCTTGCCCCCATCCTCATTATTTTTATAGTCAGTTGTTACTTAAATTTACCAACGGGTGTTCTGGTTTTTTGCATCCCATTGCTCCATGCATCCCATACCTCTCTTCTGAATTTATTTCCATTAATGTGATGTGAACCTCTATTATAATTTCTAGGAATGCAGAGTAAATATATCTGTAGTTTTTCAGGGGTGAAGAACTTCTAGTTGTTGGTTCTGTGGGCTGAGTCATTAGAATTCCTGTTTTTTTTTTCATAGTTTTGGTGAGTGAGGTCATCTACATGGATATTCTTTTGAGAGTACCATGCATGCCTGGGATGGGAGACCTCCCATGAGATGTTTTTTCTGTTTGCCTCTGTCCACGCTCAGTAGTGTTCATGAGTCCCCCGTCAGTTTTTGTTTTAAATAATTTTAGACTTAACAGAAGAGTTGCTAAGATAGTACAGGAAGCTCCCACATAAACTTCACCCAGCTTTTCCTATTACTGCAGCCCTTAGCAAGCCTACGATTGGCCTTCAGCAATTTGTTAAACATTTCTAGCTAAATTCTTCCTAATGGCTTATATGGTGTCCAGAGGTGTTTGTCCGAGCCAGGCAAAGGCCTGTGTCCTGTTTCTTCTGTGGATGCCTGTTTTTCCTCAGATTCTGGGTTGATTATTGGCTCCGTGACCTCAGCTTTCTGATGAGTTCATGAAAAATTGTTAATTTGCTGTTTGACTAGCTTGTTCCTTGTTGTAAGTGTGGGTGTGGTGCTTTCCAATGCTATGTCTCCAAGTGGAACCAATTTTGGCGTTAGTTTCTTCTTCTAATTTCTGTACTGCTCAGGTGGTGCAAATTTGTGACCTGCACTGGCGACCAGCACAGCTTCAGTGCTGCTGGCACTGTTGGCTATCCGTTTGTTGCCATCCTGGGTTAGTAAGCCGAGATCCTTTGGTCTCTATTTATGGACAGGTAGGTGGGTTTTATTTTGCTTTTTGTTTTTCTTTATTTTTGGTTCTACCTTTGTAGAAAATTGTGGTTACCAATGACTCCATGGGGATTTCCCTGAAGATAGAAATGACCTAAAAGAATACCTTTTCTTTATTTGGTGTTTTCTGTTTTATAAGATACATAGGGGCTTCCCTGGTGGCGCAGTGGTTGAGAGTCCACCTGCCGAGGCAGGGGACACGGGTTCGTGCCCCGGTCCGGGAAGATCCCACATGCCGCGGAGCGGTTGGGCCCGTGAGCCATGGCCGCTGAGCCTGTGCATCCGGAGCCTGTGCTCCGCAGCGGGAGAGGCCACAGTGGTGAGAGGCCCGCGTACTGCAAAAAAAAAAAAAAAAAAAAAAAAAAAAAAAGATACATGGACTGCCTATGCACCTCTATGGCACTTTCCGTATAATCTGATCTACATGTGATTTTCTTCTGTTTTTTCTGCTTCCATTTGTTTTGTGTATATTAGATTGGAAGCACTTTGAATAAAGAGGACATAATTTCTACTTTTGTACACCATGTTAGTGCTGAGCGTGTATCTTCATTCAGCAAATATTTTCTGATCCCCTGCTGGGTGCCATGAACTATTCTAGGACCTGGGTGTATAGTGGGGAGCAAGAAGAAAACTTCCTCGCTTTTTAGTATTGTGAGGAGTCAGACACAGAATAAATATATAATTACCAACTATGATAAAGATAAGTACAGGGTGCTCTGAGACCTAGTTTATGGTGGGAGCTCAGAAAGACTTGTCTGAGGGAGTGACTTTTAAATTGAGACTTCCAGGCAAATAAGAGTTAGGGGAAGAGTGGGAGGGAACAGCATCACAGACAGCGAACAGCATATGCTAAAGTATTTTGGTGGCAAAGAGTGTGGGGCATTCAGAGAACTGAGCAGTCAGTGAAGCTGGAGTGAGTGAGGAAATGAACCTGAAGGAGTGGTCAGAGGCTGGAAGATACAGGGTCTTGAAGGAGTTGATATTTCATTGTAGTCTTGGCAGCCATGGAAGGGTTTTGCTCTAGTTTACATTTAAAAACATTACTCTGGATGCTGGGTAGAAGACTGATAATAAGGGAAAGAGAATGGGAATAAGCAGATAATCTGGGTGGTCCAGGCAAGAGAATACAGTGGTCTGAACAAGGGTAGTAGCAACAGGGATTGAGGGAAGAAGGACTCGAGGTACAGTCTGGATGTGGAAGGGGCAGGACTTGATGATGCTGTGTTTGGGGGAGGGGTAGTTGGGAGGCAGAGGAAAGTATCAACAAATGCTTTCAAGCTGATTTATTCACTTCCTCCGCCCACTTAAACAAGGGAAGACAATTGTCATGTGAATCTATTT
The DNA here is from genome assembly GCF_025265405.1 of Mesoplodon densirostris. Taxonomy (NCBI): domain Eukaryota; kingdom Metazoa; phylum Chordata; class Mammalia; order Artiodactyla; family Ziphiidae; genus Mesoplodon; species Mesoplodon densirostris. Next base: position 124,130,880 of record NC_082661.1, read on the forward strand.
TTTCATGATTTTCACTGAGCAGAAACCTGCTCTATAGCCACCTAAGTCTGGTTTGTCCCACCCGCTGTGTTCCATTCTACATTCTGTCTTGTCTCATGGGATTTTCCTTCTCAACTGGATTACTAGCTGTTTGGGGGTGGGGCAGGGCAGGGGGAAGGACTATGTTGCTTCCTTGCTTCCATCTCCCGTCCTATGTAGCACTTAGCGCAGTCCTTTGCTCAGATGCTGAAAATCATTTTTGAAATATACATTTCTTTTGAGCACTTTATGTTTCTTCAGTTGGACGAGAAAGATTTCACTTTCCTTTGGACTTAACCCTTCTTTCAGTTTCTAGTCCATTGGTAAACTATGGTGCACATGGCATATGGATTACAAATTCAAGTTAATTTTTCCTCTGCTCTTTGCTTTTAGTCTACAGTAGAATTGAGTTGCTGGACCAGCAAAAAGCCAAGTGCTTTATCCAAGCCTGGTATTTATATTTGTGAGGTGAGCTACTGAGAAGCACATTGAAGCATTTTGCACATATGTTTTTCTCTTTTGCCTCTGTGGTAACACATTTTCCTAGCTGTGCTTTGGATTTTTCCCATTTCAGTTTTGAAATTTCCACATGGGGTTTAGCCACTTGGTGAAGTGCTCTCAGCTTCCCTGCTCACCATCAGGTTGGCTTCAGCTGTGAGACCTTTGATATCTTTCTGTTTTTCTGAGCTTGGGTTTACTGCCGCACTTGCTGGCCTCTGGCTTTATTCTTTCCCAGTATTTTATAGTTGTAACGTATGGGCTTTTCCTTTCAACAGTTCTCTGTCCTCAGGGAAGCACTCCGTCTTGTCTGTTCCATGGTTTTTGATTTTGACTCTGTTGCTACCCAGCTGTGACTATTGCAGCTTGAATCACAGCACCCCAGAGCATGGACCATTTTTCTTCAGTTTGCCTGTTTCTCATCTTCTCTGTCCTGACATTGTTTCAGACATAGTTTTTAATTCAGTGGAATTTTTCTCATTATTTTATTTCTTAGTTACTGATTCCAGTCTGTCTCTTTAAAATAAAGCCGATTCTGTTAATTTCTTTTTCTTTTTTTTTTTTTTTTCTCTTTGGCAATGTCGAGATTGCCACTGCTCTTGACAGCTGCTTTCCAATATGTCATTACTCAGCCTTGGAAGTAATTTTAGAATGTTGTGTGCCCCTGACTGTGGAACACTGCGTTACCAATGTCCCGAGTGTGGCACATCTGAAGGTGGGGGTGACCTGAAGAAGAATCTGTGACATTTGTACAGTGCCGTGCAGTTTACAAGGGACCTTTAAATCTGTGATCTTGTTTAGTACTCACGATAAGCCTAGGACATTATAATTTCCTGTTTTAAAGTCAAGGAACTTGAAGATCATAAAGTTAAGTGTTTTCCCAATGTCGCCTAGCTAGAAGGTGATGGAGCCAGACTTTGAACTTACGTCCCAACAGTGCTCTTTATACTATAGGAACTTTTCTTTTCAATATCATTTAAATCTCAGGCTGGGGTAGTCAGGGTAGATTTCAGGCACAACTGAATTCAGGAACTCAAACAATGTTATCAGGGCTGAGTCCTTCTCTCTCTTGGCTCTGCCTTCCTCTGAGTTAACTTTCTCTTTATCCAGGCTTTACTTTTGGGGGCCACTGTGGCTTCCAGTAGCTCCAGGCTAATATCCACCAATCTGGGGGAAAGGAGAACATTCCTCTCCTGCAGAAAAACAGTGTTTGCTTCGCACTGTCCTTAATTGAGTTAATGTTTATCTCTGAGTCAATCACTATTATAAGAGGGTGATGCTGATTGGACAGGCCTGAGTCCTGAGTCACATGACCTCTTCTGCTGTTAGAGGTGCGATCAACTGGGCTTAAATCATGTGACAGGAGAGTGGGTGGGAAGCAGTTTCCTTGAAGAAAATTGAGGTATTGTTACCAGAATAAAAGTGAATGCTTGTTGGGCAGACAAGACATGAGATGTCTTATGTGCTAGATATTTTCCATTTGCCCCTCAGGTCTGCTCACCGCTCTGCTCTGTGCCCCAGGAATCTAACTTGTATAAAGTGCTTTGATGCGCTCCCTTTCCCTCAAGTTTCCAATTACGTTTAGCCAATGAAAACCTCTGGCAGGAGATTAGAGTCAAAGAGAAGAGTGAGGGAGGGGTATTTATTCCACCAACCCCTGTCCTGTGAGGCTGCCATCTGAAGCTGAAGGTTACAGCTCCTGCCAGGCAATCCTCTTTACTTGGCTTGCCCTGTATCCAGTTCTGCTAACTGCTTTCCTTGTTCATTCAAGCCTGGAGTGGTAATACCCTGGGGTATTGTACAATCCCTTTTAGTTTCCCTACCCTGTGCTCACACTTTTGTAAATGGTCCCTTTGTTAAACTGTCCTCAAGTTACTAAATTACAGTGTGCCATACCTTTCCTGACAGGACCTGATTGACCTCTACAGGTAGGAAAGTAAAAACTCAATGCATGCCACATTAAAAATGATTCGGAGGGCTTCCCTGGTGGCGCAGTGGTTGAGAGTCCGCCTGCTGAGGCAGGGGACACGGGTTCGTGCCCCGGTCCGGGAAGATCCCACATGCCGCGGAGCGGCTGGGCCCCTGAGCCATGGCCGCTGAGCCTGTGTGTCCGGAGCCTGTGCTCTGCAACGGGAGAGACCACAACAGTGAGAGGCCTGCATATCGCAAAAAAAAAAAAAAAAAGATTTGGAGCTTCTGTGGTGTTAGGTGAGGAGTTGAGAAGATTTAGTGGGCTATGAAAAGTATGATCAAGGTAGGTGTGAAGGATGGCCACAAGGAAGAGGGAGTAGCGTTTGTGTGCGTGGTTTTATTCAATTCAGAGTTGTTAGAAGTTTCTAACAATTTGTGCTATCTAAAAATGAATCAAGCTGCCTTAAAGGTAATGAGTTCACCATCACTGATGGTATTCACCTGGACAGCTCTAGTGACACCTGTTTTTCAGGGGTTTTTCTGAAGGGGATTCCTTCCTCAGATAGTCGGTGGGCTAAATGATCTTGAGAGTTCTTTCCTACAGTTCAAGTGATGCAGGAACTGCCTTCGCAGAGGAAATTTTCATTTCTTCTGTCCTTTGGGGACCTTCCTAGCATCCCCAAACACCCTCTGGTGTGAATGTCAAGAATCAGATGTAGTGAGCTCTGCTTTGTTATCTTGTCAGTTACATGTTAAAGGCATTAAAAATCCTCACCTGTGCCTTTGCCATCACAGATGAGCAAATGTCCCCAAGTGGAAGCCATGGAGAGGTAGTCTCTGATGCTTAATACTAATGGTGTACTATGTTGTCACAAAGAAATCAGCTGATAGTCCTAAAGAACTAAAATTACATCAGCAATAGGAAATCACTGTACATTAACTATTGGGACTAATTTAATATCTGTGAAATGGTGTTCATATTCCTTTATATGTTTCTGCATTCAATAATTGAAGTAAAAATATCTTTTTTTTTTTTTTTTTTGCGGTACGTGGGCCTCTCACTGTTGTGCCCTCTCCCGTTGCGGAGCACAGGTTCCGGACGCACAGGCTCAGCGGCCATGGCTCACGGGCCCAGCCGCTCTGCAGCATGTGGGATCTTCCTGGACCGGGGCACAAACCTGTGTCCCCTGCGTCGGCAGGCAGACTCTCAACCACTGCGCCACCAGGGAAGCCCTCTTCTTAGGTTTTATACATTCAATCAAGACCTTTTTCCCCTAGTCCTATTTTGTTCAGAAGGAATCAGATTCCTTAGAGACAAATTCTCCTACCCTGCAGGTTTTTATGGACCTATTGTATCAGCTGGGTCTGGTTACAAGTGACACACTGATCTGGCCAACTTAATTTAAAAAGGAATTTACATCTGAAGAACCAGGCTTGGAAAGGACAGTTTGCAGAGCAGCAGGAATGCAGAGTCTTGGAAGGGCACTGATGCAGGTACAAATCAACTCTCACTAAATTTCTGTCCATGAGTCATGATATTCCAGATGTGAAATTGTGGGAAAGGAGTCCTAATGGGCCATTTGGGTCTCAAGCCTATCTTTGGTTAGAGGAGGGCAGGGCACCTTGACTGAAAGTCCTACCAAAGCTGCACACGGTGGGAGAGGTAACTGCCTGGATGCTGGAAAAATAGAAACCACTGTCCACACACCACCTCTTATGGTAAATGAGACATTACCACATGAAAATAGAGATTGAAACGGGTGTTACAATAGTTCTGAGGTGGTGTAGCCTATCCTAGAAAAGTAGATTATGGTTAATGTGGAAAAAGTACCAACATATAGACATATGTGTAAGAAAGATCCATGAGAGAAATAACAAAGGGTTATGATTCCATTGTTACTCTCACTTGTGGTTTTACGATTGTCCATGGGATAATGAGATATTTGCCAATATAATGTGGGTCTGGGGCAGGGTTGACAAACTTTGTCTGTAAAGAAAGGGCTACCTCATTAATATTTTAGATTTTGCAGACCATACAGTCTCTGCCATTGCAGTGTGAAAACAGCCATAGACAGTATGAAAATAAATGGGCGTGGCTATGTTCCAATAAATCTTTATTTACAAAAAGAGGCAATGGTGAGGTTTCGCCCACAGGCTGTGCTTTGCTGAGCCCTAGTCTAGAGGGATACTTCAGTACTATGGTAGCTTGGTGGAGCCCAGTCAAGGCCAGCGATTGCAGGCTCAGTGTAAGTGAATAGTTTGTGTAGTAGCTGAGTCCTTGAGCAAGTTGAGATGAGCCCTGGAAAACAGGTCTGGTAGAGAGGAAAGCACAAGGGACTTTATATTGGGTGGCCTGAGTTCATATCCTTGCTTAAGCACTCTGTGATTGAGGGCAAGCTTTAGACTTTCCTGAGTCTCGGTTTCCTCATCTTTAAAATGGGGAATGTAATTAGAATGCCCCTTATGTTTGCTGTTTATTTAAATGAAGTAACATAAGAAAAATATTCAGCATGGGGCTTCCCTGGTGGTGCAGTGGTTAAGAATCCGCCTGCCAATACAGGGGACACTGGTTCAAGTCCTGGTCTGGGAAAATCCCACATGTCACGGAGCAGTGAAGCCCGTGCGCCACAACTACTGAGCCCGTGTGCTACAACTACTGAAGCCCACACACCTAGAGCCTGTGCTCTGCAACAAGAGAAGCCACCACAATGAGAAGCCTGTGCACCACAGCAAAGAGTAGCCCCTGCTTGCCACAACTAGAGAAAGCCCATGTGCAGTAACGAAGACCCAACACAGCCAAAAATAAATGAAGAAATAAAATAAATACAATTAAAAAAATTCAGCATGGAGCTTGACACATAATATTCACTGAACACTCTCTATTTCCTTTCTCCTCCCTTCCTAAAGTTATGTGGAAAGGGTAAATTTCTTAGTTAGGGTACCCCACTGCAAGATCACTGACATCTCATCCAACTCAGGAAATGTTTGAAAACAGCTGATGCCATCTCTCTGAAGATTCTCAGAAGCGTGGAGTGATGGGGGTGCGCGTTAGTGGGTAGAATGATGAAGAAGATCTGGTCCCCTGGCTTTCTTTACAATCGCCTCCCCAGCCTGGCCTCACCTTAGAGCTGGGCAGCCTCCCTTCCAGGAACTGGGTGGCTCTGAAGCGTATTAACAAGCAGGAGTTCCTGTGGAAGGGACTGTATCAATCAGGCCCTGGGATAACACTTTAGGAACATGGGGTTATTCAGCCTAGAAACTTGATAATGTATTTACATGTTTGAAGGGCTAAGTACCTTCTGCTGGGTGGACCCACAGGACAAAATTAGAAACAGTAGGCCATCCACAAGTCACATGGACAGCCAAGGGGCAGTTTCCTTTTGCTGGAGATATTCAAACAGAGGTTTTCTGGGATGTTAGAAAGGGAATAAGATCTGCATAGGGCTGTAGATCTGGCTCTCCAACTCATGAATCTTTTTGGAGCCTGTGGAAATTCAGAACAGACAGGTGAGCGTATGAGCTGTTCCCGAAGATCAGTTGCCCAAAAATATTAGCAGTAGAGTTACTGGGTTCTTCTCCCTGACTGAAGAGTAATTACCATGCCCCGACTAGGGAAGGATAACAATAGATAACAGTTACTGAGCTCTTAGAATGTGCCAGGCACTCATATATGTACTGCAAACTTTTTATTTTTTCAAAGTGGCTTTAAGAGGTAGGTGCTCATTGTTATGTCATTTTATAGATGAGCAAACTGAGGTCATAGGAGGTTATGTATGGTGCCTAAGACCACATAGATATAAGTGATGCCAAAACCTGAACATGAATATTCTAATTCCAGAGCCCACTTTTTTTTTAATCTTTATTGGAGTATAATTGCTTTACAATGGTGTGTTAGTTTCTGCTTTTTAACAAAGTGAATCAGTTATACATATACATATGTTTCCATATCTCTTGCCTCTTGCGTCTCCCTCCCTCCCACTCTCCCTATCCCACCCCTCTAGGTGGTCACAAATCACCGAGCCGATCTCCCTGTGCTATGCAGCTGCTTCCCACTAGCTATCTATTTTACGTTTGGTAGTGTATATATGTCCATGACACTCTCTCACTTTGTCCCAGCTTACCCTTCCCCCTCCTCATATCCTCAAGTCCATTCTCTAGTAGGTCTGTGTCTTTATTCCTGTCTTACCCCTAGGTTCTTCATGACATTTTTTTTCTTAAATTCCATGTATATGTGTTAGCATAGGGTATTTGTTTTTCTCTTTCTGACTTACTACACTCTGTATGACAGACTCTAGGTCCATCTACCTCACTACAAATAGCTCAATTTCGTTTCTTTTTATGGCTGAGTAATATTCCATTGTATATATGTGCCACATCTTCTTTATCAGAGCCCACTCTTAATCCCAAAATAAATTCCCACTTTTATTCGAAATTTAATAATTAGGGGAGAGAGGCCTTTCTGGCATGACATTATGCTGGATTAGGTGCTCCTCGTGGCACTGACATAAATCCACATTTAATAAGAAAACTATTTCAGGAGCTAAAAGTTTGAAAATTTAATGAAGACAAATGGCCCCTTTTAGCAAAATTAAATAGCAGTGTTTGAGGTGCTGGTATCCAGTTTGTGGCAGCCCTCTTGGGGTCGGAAACTTTCACGTTTTGTTTTGGCTGTGGCTGTTCCTTATCTGCATTATAACCTTGAGTCAAAATATCTGTTTACTGCAGACTCTGCTTTTTGTGGAGGCCCCATAAAGAAGTGACCCATTTTGGTAACTGGTGTAGGGAGGGGAGGAAGGGAATGCACCAGCAAGTTCAAAAGAAGTCCCAGGACATATATGCAGTTGGGAAAAAAAAACAACAACGTTATTTAGACAGCTGGGCTTGGGAGAGAATGGTCATTGTTTGGGAAAATTGCTTAATCAGCCCTCTAGTGCAGAAGGCAAGGGCTGGAAGGAATGATCTGGATGACAGGATCTGAGAGAGGAGTTCAAGCCCTTTGGACTGACTCTCAAAGGATGTGTTGACCCTAGTTGACAGGTAGGCTGCGCATACATACAGTCTCTTAATCCCCCATCCCCTCCCTAGGAATAAGGCCAGAGTGCGCTGGCGTACTCTGCTGACATCTTACACACGCTAGGCTGCGTGTTTGGGCCTTTTCCATGTAAGGCTGCTCTAGCGATGTTAATTTTAACCTGATTGTCCTTGGATGTGAATACTGGCAAGCTGCGGAGGGGGTGGCTGACACTGATTTGCTATAGGCCTGGAAACATTTTAGATATGTGATCCAAGAGAAAAAAATAAAACCACAGAGAACATAATTGGAGCTTCTCTCTTGGAAAGCATGGTCTCCAACCAACCCTGGGCTGCTACTAGCGCCAGCTCTGCTGTGCGACCTTGGGAAAGGCATTTAGGCAGTCTCTCTGAGTCTCTCTTGCTTTCCCGTTTGTAAAATAAGGACAGCTGGACTGAATGACCTCTCAGGTCCACCCTTCAAGCTGTAAATTCTGAGTGTTCACTATTTCTTTCTCGGGAAAAAAAAAAATCTTTGTATTTTCAGAACTTTTTTTTCATGTAAATTCTGTATGTCTGTGTGTTTCTTGCTCCCTCTTCTGTCCAAACTCTAGTTTACTCTGGGTATTTTTTTTTTTTTTAATTTATTTTATTTTATTTATTTTTGGCTGTGTTGGGTCTTCATTGCGGTGCACAGGCTTCTCATTGTGGTGGATTCTCTTGTTGTGGAGCACAGGCTCTAGGCACACGGGCTTCAGTAGTTGTGGCATGTGGGCTCAGTAGTTGTGGCTCGTGGGCTCTAGAGTGCAGGCTCAGTAGCTGTGGCACACGGGCTTAGTTGCTTCGCGGCATGTGGGATCTTCCGGATCGGGGATCAAACCTGTGTCGCCTGCATTGGCAGGTGGATTCTTAACCACTGCACCACCAGGGAAGCCCTACTCTGGGTATTTTTACATTTTGAAGGCCATTGTATAAACTTGCTCTTTCTGTTTGAAATCTACGCTATTTTTATAATTGTTGATATTTCCTCTCTTTTTTAAAACTGAGGTGAAATTCAAATAACATAAAATTAATCATTTTCAAGTGTACAATTATGTGTCATTAAGCACATTCACAGTGTTGTACAAACAACACTTTTATCTAGTTCCAAAACATTTTCCTTGCCCCCAAATGAAATATCCCATATCCGTGAAGTAGTTACTCCCCAATTCCTTTCTCCCCTTAGTCCCTGGCAACTATGATTCTGCTCTCCATCCCTATGGATTTACTTTTTCTGGATATTTCATATAAATGGAATCATACATGTGACCTTTGTGACTGGCTTCTTTCACTTGGCATAATATTTTTGAAGTTCATCAACATTGTAGCATGTATCAATACTTCATTCCTTTTTATGGCTGAATACTGTTGTATTCCATTGTATGTATATATCACAATTTGTCTATCCATTTATTGGTTGATAGATATTTGGTTTGTTTCTGTTGTTTGGCTATTGTGAATGGTGCTTCTGTGGACATATGTACAAGTATTTGTTTGAGTACCTGTTTTCAACTTTTGGGGGTATATACCTAGGAGTAGAATTGCTATGGTAATTCTACGTTTAACTTTTTGAGAAACTGCCTTTTTTTCCTCAGCCACTGCACCATTTTATATGCCTGCCAGCAATGTATGAGGGTTCCAATTTCTCCACATCCTCATCATGCTTGTTACTTTCTGTTTTTTTGATTACAGCCATCCTAGTGGATATGAAGTGGTATCTCATTGTGGTCTTGGTTCCTTTTCTTTTCTTTTTTTTTGGCCTCGCCATACGGCATGTGGGATCTTAGTTCCCTGACAAGGGATTGAACCCGTGTGGAGTCTTAACCACTGGACCACCAGGGAAGTCCCTCATTGTGGTTTTGATTCTTACTTTTAGGAAGTAACAAGGTACCTTTCATATTACCACCACTCCAACCCAGTACAAGAGCTAATAGATGCCAGGCAAATCCTTTGGCAAAATTCATTTGAACCACCAATCTGTTCTGTTTACCTGGCCACTTACTTTCACGCCTGGCTCAATCTTGTTCCTAGGGTACAACTCTATGTCTTTGTGTGAAAATGTCTTTTACTGACCCTTTGTTTGTCCTAACAGAAAATACTTTTAAAAAATCATATGCAAAACAGGGTATGAAAGCCAAGAGTCAAGGAGGGAAGTGTTTTGGTTTTGGTCAACATTCACTGAAAGTTACTGGGTTCTTTTCTCTGGGATAGGTTCTAGGTGAGATAGTTAATTACTCCTGGTCCTATGTGGAGTTGGGTGCACCAACAGCATCTTCTTGGACAGACATCTGGAAATCCACACCAACTGATTTAAACACTTGGTCTCTTTGAGGGATCCTTGAAGCTGCTTTTTGTACCACACTCAAAGGGTAGTCTGTACCTCATCCACCTGAGAAGTGCTGCTTCTGCAGAGGATGCCTTTGGATTTCTAACTACAGTGGTTCCATCTTGAGGGAAGTATACTCAGGTGGCTCATCAGCACAGAGGAAGGTGAACAACTTCCCCTTCTGAATTCCAGACTTAAGAGTGACATAGTCAGTAAGGTCTGGTAGGCTGGCAGATGGCTAAGATTAGCAGGGGTTAGTTGTTTCCCATTGCCATCTGAGTGACCTTTCAAATCAGGAATTTCTTCTCTTTCCTCATACACCATTCCTCTTGCTAGTCAGTCAAGGCCAAGGTCAACATTTTCTATGGACAGTCCAGTTTTAAAAAATTTGAGGAGGGGAGGTTCTCTAGCTTCTGTGGTTAATGAGAGTTGCCCACCCTCTCATAAAATAAAGCACCAAGGAGTTAAGAAAACTTATTTAAAACTTGGAAGTAAGACAGAAAGGTAGGTAATATGTCCTTTTAACATCATCTAGGGGCATAGTTTAGCAGCTCCACCCAAGGGGTATTTAGGCAGGAGAATATGCTTTGTTCATCCCAACCATTATTTTTCATTCAAGTTTCCAGACTCAGTGAAGTCAGATGTTAACATGTAGATTTGGCAAATAATTTCTGTTCACTATAATAGATAACCCCAAAGGTTATGGCTTATTGCTCTCTAGGTCATTAGCCAGTTTTGTATTTAACATCGTGATCTTGTTCTAATGTTGTTCCACATGCTTATGAAAAATCTAGATCCTGAAAATGCTCTTTGAAGGAGCTTTACCACCTTAATGTTTCCCTCATTAATTAACAAATTGGATAACATCTTTGACGCATGTTCATTTGATATTTGGATGAGAGTCATGTTTTTCACTTTTTGAAAATTACAGTTTCAGAAGATTTTACTGGAAACCCAGGGGAGGATGGAATTGGGTCAAAGCTAGTATCAGTAAAGGGATTATGTCCCACAGGGACTGCCATCATATGCTTTTCTAGACAAGATGATCATGGGTCTGTTTGCTGGGTCTAGCTGAGCAATGCAGATTTTGGGGCGTGGGGTGGATTTGGCTCTTCTAACTTTAAGGCTATGACTCACGGTATTTCACAGCCTTGCCTTCCATTGCCAATGATAATTCTGCCCAACATTGGGACTTGTGCTCCTGGCTTCTCTCTGCTCCTCCAGCTCTTCAGTGTCTTTCTATTCCCAACCCAAACAGACAACTGGTGAGTCCTTTCACTCCCAACTTCTTTTTATCCTCCTCTCTTGAGTGTGAGGCTTCTGTACTTAGAGGTTCTAAAAGCTGGATTTTTAAGCCACTCATCAGTACTTGCTGACACTCCTTTCACCTCCTGGCTGTCTGTGAGGCAGACATCTGATCTGGCTGGAGAAGAAACTCTGGGGCAGAATTTTTTACAAGAGCAACTTGTGAGCTCTAAAGTAAAAACTTGCCTTCAGGCTGAGTTGAGTCTTTTCTAATCTTTGGGGAGGAGTGATCCTGTGTGCTCAATTATATCACTGCTGTAATTGGAAATCTACTTGTCATCAGTTCCTCAGGTTGTTTAATCTCTTGGTCACTCATCGGCAGCTTGGGCTGTTCTGTTTTTCCCTCCGATGTGTTATTTCTTCCCACAGTTCAAACCAGGATTTTCTGGAATGTGGGCTCGTTTTGTTACTCCTTCCTCTTCTCCCACCCCTCAGAGAGCATTACTCCTCTTTCTTTTAGCTCAGAGTTAGTTTGTGTTTCATCTTCTCTCTGCTTCTTGGATGGAATGAGCTCTCGAGAGGCAGATCATCCTGTCTTGATTTAGGCTGAGGAAAGATTAATTTTATTGGTAGGGCTTCTTTCTTGCCTTTCTATTCTTCTCTATTCTCGTAATGGCTTCTCTGAGGTGTCTCATTTCCCTCACCTTCTGGGGTTCCAGGGGAGGTCAGGGCCGAACAGCTGAGGGACTGGCTCTGCATCCAGAGGTTCTGTCTGTCCTGAGGTAAGCTCAGCTTTCCCCTCCAGCCGCATATCCATGTTGACGTCCATCTTTGGGTCAAAGGTGTCATAATGCCTGCTCTGGCACAGGCTTGTTAGAATCTGGAGGAAGCTACGACCTCACCTCTGTTCCCCAGGTCCTCAGAATCTTTGTAAGGGGCTTCTCAGGGGCAGCAGGGAACTGTCTTTATGCCTCCCAGAAGCACTTTTTACATTTTGCCATGGGATGTGATGATGTAAGCTTTATAGGTCCCCCACAATGCCTAGAATAGTTGCAAAAAGATGTTGCTCAGTCTGTGTTTGATGAATAAATGAATGAATCAAATTAGTGGGATTTATTTTGACACTTGAGTTCCACTTTGGTTCGAGCCTGGATTGGTTCATATAGCATTTCCATAGATCTAGCTATGTAGTCTTCATTATTTAAAATGTTATTGTAATAATAATTTAAGAAATTTCATATAAAATACAGATGCTGGTATAAATATAGTTGCCTATATAATTAAAACCTGGGATCTTTCTGTTTTTAAAATTCTGCAGAACACAATTTCTAGCTATATTGAGAAAATTGCAGACATGGCAGGTCTATTAGGTGCATGTCAGACCAGGACTGTATTAACAACTCAGCCACTGTTTGTGGTTGCACCAGGGGAAGGAGGTCAGCTGTGGAGTTTAGTCCTGACTAAAGACTAATAAATGTTATTAAACTGTTTGATTACTTAATACAAAAGAAGAATAGAATCTTCCCTGTATAGACTGACTGCACACTGAGAGCCAGAGTTTCCTTTCTGTACACAGACTGAAGAAAGATTATTTTAATTTTTAAAACTTCTCTCTTGCCTTTCTACTCCTCGATTCTATTCTCAAGCTGTTGTTGATGGGATCTAGGTTTTCCCAAATGGGACCATTTGAAACAGAAATGAATTCATTCTCAAATGAAATATATGAGGAAAGAGAACAGCTCTGAAATGTATTTTGGTGATTAGCCATCAAGCCAGGAGAGAAAGGGCAGCAGTTGGCTGGAAATCATCCGTATCAAATCTGCATTCATTTAGCATCCTTCTTTATCCATATGTCACTTTCCTGTTTTAATGGAAAAAATAAAACAAGTAAACACTTTTAAGCATGCATTTTTTTTGGAGAAAAGGATTTAGTCTTAAAATAAGATTATGCACAGTATTCATACAAGAGAGTTTTGAAATTTTTTAGAAGCAAATGAAATTAGATAGGTGCAGATCCTTGCAGACTGAAGTGATGTGTACAAATAAATACAATGAAGAGAGGTTTCTCTAATCATCTTTGGGTGCAGACAACTGGGAGATAAGGAGAGTAAGTTTAGAGGGATTGAATGAATAACGTTTTTATGAGAAGTTTATGAAACACTGCAGCTTTCAATTTGGATACTGACGTATTTAGAAAAGAGAAGCAAAAAGATGTCACCAAGAGAAAAGATGGAACAGAAGATGACTCATATTGTTTTTCGTGTTTTTCTTTTTAGTTTAAATAAATTGAATAAAAAATTATCCTAAAAAATATGACTCATAGTGTGTTAAAGAGAATTCAGAGGTTATTTTGTCCAGTCTCTTTATTTCACACAAATGAAATTGGTGCTTAGGGACATTGAGTGACTTGCCCAATGTCACCCAGTAACTTAATGGCACATCCTGGGGTTGAATCTAGTCTCCTCTTAAATAAAACAATATTCCTGTAGTGTTATGACTCCCCAGCCCCCATTTACCCAATGTGGGCCAAGTTAAAGGTTTGGGAGAATCCAAAATGCTCCAGTCAAAGACAGAAGATTGCAGAGTAATTTACAATCCCATGACCTTGCTTTGCAGTTATAGAGATCGCAGCTCATTTTATTAAAATATGCTCGTCTCTAATGGATAGTTTTATGGCAGACTTATATTTTAAAATTTTTGTGTTAGCCCTTTGGAAAGGATTGAAAGCTCCCAAGGACATTGCAGTTTCCCTGGATAGGCTTTGGCTGTAATTAAAATGTTCAGGCTCTATTCTGCATTCAGATCCATGTGAAACCAGGGCATTTTAACTTCATTTCTCCACTGTTTTGGTAGCTGAAAATTTGAACATTTATTTTATTATCCTGGAACATATCTTTGTGAGCATATATCTAATGGGTAAACATTACTGTATTTAATTCTTTCTGAAAGTTTCTTTTTTAGGCTCTTTGTTTTTTTTCGTTTTAAAGCTTTGTTCGTGTGTCCTGAAGATTTACCAATTTTTGCTGACCATTGGTTGCCTAAATATTTTTTTTTCTTCTTCTATCCTTTTGGCTAAATGAATAGATTCTCTTCTATCTAGTCGCCTGACCCTTTTCAGACTTTGCTATTTGATTTTGAATGGGCAGAGATTTTCTGTATAGCTTAATGCATCTTTTAATTGTGGTAAAATATAGACAACATAAAATTTACCATTTAAATAATTTCTAAGTGTACGATTCAGTGGAATTAAGTAACTCACAATTTGTGCAGTGCTGTGTAGCCATAACCACTAATCCTTTTCAGAACTTTTCCATCATTCCAAACAGAAACTCTGTGCCCATTAAATAACAGTTTCCCATTCTCCCCTCCCCTCAGTGCTTGGTAACCTCTAATTCTGCTTTCTGTTTTTGTGAATTTGACTAGTCTAGGTACCTCATCTCAGTGGAGTCATACAATATTTGTCCTTTTGTGGCTGGCTTATTTCACTTAGCACAAGGTATTAATTAATTAATTAATATTTGTTTATTTTTATTTATTGTTGATTTACAATATTGTGTTAGTTTCAGGTGAACAGCTTCAGATTCTTTTCCATTATAGGTTATTACAAGATATCCAATTTAGTTCCTTGTGCTATATAGTGAATCCTTGTTGTTTGCCTATTTTATATATAGTAGTTTGTATCTGTTAATCCCATGCTCCTACTTTATCCCTCCCCCCGCCCCCGTTTCCCCTCTGGTAACCATAAGTTTGTTTTCTATGTCTGTGATTCTGTTTCTGTCTAGCACGTTTTTAAGGTGCCTGCATGTTGTATCCTGTTTCAGAATTTTATTCTTTTTCTAAGGTTGATTAGTATTCAGCTGTATGTGTGTGTGTTTGTGTGTGTGTATACACACCACATTTTGTTTATCCATTCATTTGTTGATGGACATTTGCCTTATTTCCACCTGCTAGGAACATTAACTACAAGTGTCTTTGTGTCCCAACTTTTGATTCTTTTTTGTATATACCTAGAAGTGAAATTGCTGGATAATACGATAATGCTATCTTAACTTTTTGAGGAATTGCCAGACTGTTTTCCACTACTGCACCATTGTACATTCCCAACAGCAATATACAGGGGTTCCAACTTCTCCACATCCTCACCTATACTTTTAATTTTCCATTTTTTTGGTAATAGCCATCCTAATGGGCATGAAGTGGTATCTCATTGTGGTTTTAATTGTCATTTCCCTAAGATTAGTGATTTTGAGCATCTTTTCGTGTGTATGGCCATTTTATGTCTTCTTTGGAGGAATGTCCACTCTAATCCTTTGCCCATTGTTTTGGATCAGGTTACTTATATTTTTGTTGTTGAGTTATAGGAGTGTTTTAGGCATTCTTTTTTTTTTGTGGTACGCCTCTCACTGTTGTGGCCTCTCCCGTTGCGCAGCACAGGCTCTAGACACGGCCTCTCCCGTTGCGCAGCACAGGCTCTAGACACGCAGGCTCAGCGGCCATAGCTCATGGGCCCAGCCGCTCCGCGGCATGTGGGATCTTCCCGGACCAGGGCATGAACCCGTGTCCCCTGCATTGGCAGGCGGACTCTCAACCACTGCGCCACCAGGGAAGCCCATAGGCATTCTTGATAGTAATCCCTTATCAGATGTAATTATTTGCAAATACTTTCTCTCATTCTGTGGGGTTTTTTTTCACTCTTGATAGTGTCTTTTGATGTACAAGAGTTTCTAATTTTGACGAAGTCCAGTTTATTTTTTCGTTTGTTGTCTGTGTGAGGCTTACTGTGTTTGAGTGTCAGATAGGCTGGTGACTGTGTTGTAACTGTGAGGTCAGATGTACAAGGATAGTGGTGACTGTCTCCACAGCTGCAATTGTTAGCCATGGATACTCTGGGTTCTGCCTCACCCTGGGAGCACCTCTTACCTGCCCCTGTAGAAGGCTGCTTAAAACCTGGCAGAGGACAAACAGGCCCTTCTCAGATCAATAACCCAGTGGCACCACTGTGCAGACCAGGGGTCACATACCATAAAACTGACAAGTAGGAAATATGAGTGTGGATTTGGCTGTGTAAGCCTGTGCTGGAGAGGCAACTGCAACATTGTGGCTAGCACCTGCGTCTAAATCCTGGCTGGGCTATTTACTAGCTGAGTGACCTCAGGCAAATTACTCAATTCTCTGTGCCTCCTTTTTTTTTTTTTAATAATGTTATAGCCAATTATGCCTCAGGTTTTTTTTTTAATTAATTAATTTATTTTTGGCTGTGTTGGGTCTTCATTTCTGTGCGAGGGCTTTCTCTAGTTGTGGTGAGCGGGGGCTGCTCTTCATTGCGGTGCGCGGGCCTCTCACTATCGCGGCCTCTCGTTGCGGAGCACAAGCTCCAGATGCACAGGCTCAGTAGTTGTGGCTCACGGGCCCAGTTGCTCCGCGGCACGTGGGATGTTCCCAGACCAGGGCTCGAACCCGTGTCCCCTGAATTGGCAGGCAGATTATCAACCACTGCGCCACAAGGGAAGCCCTCTGTGCTTCCTTTTTCATAGGTAATATGGGAATAGGATTGCTAAAATTGTTCATGAGTTAATGCACATAAAGTGATTGGAATAGTGCTTGGCATGTTGTAAGAACTCCTCAGCATTGTCTCTCTGTGTTTCTTGACTGCTTGCTTTCCCTTGGATTCATTCTCAGGTACATCTCCAAGTGGTGGTAAGATGAGCCCCACTGGCTGCTGGTTTACATGGTCCTTAAAGCCTGTGATCCCAGAGTCTCCCAGTCTCTGGTTTAATGGTGGGATACTGACTGGTCCTGTTGGTTGTGTGCCCATCTCTTGGACCAATCCCTGTACTGGGTGAGATAACTTGCCAGGTCTGGGTTGCATGCCCATCCCTGTGACCCCACATAAAGAAGGGGTTTATGCCTACAAATGTATAGATGTCACCCTCATACACTTTCCATTAATGACTAGAAGGAGGCATTTAAAAATTTGAGAGGGAGTGTTTTCCCCAAGTCTGCTTATTAATTTAAAGGTAGTTTAGACTAACTTAACTTCATCCACTAGTCTTCAGTGCTGTTGGACTTGTTTATACAAAATTAATTGTGGGCATTAGGTCTTGTTTTAGGCGCCAGCACAGTGACATTTAGGTGAAGCTCCCCGTGAGCTCTGTCAGCCCAGTATCTGTGGTGAGGTCAGCCTCTGGTTGGCTTTCTCAGGCCACTGGGCTCACTCACTCATTGGGATCCCACTGCCCTCCACGTGTTGGGGAGTAATCTGACAGGAGAGTAGTAGGTAATTTCATGAGATCTCTCTTTTTATTCTCCATTGTGATACAAAATGTGTGATTCTTACTTTGTCACAAAGCAAATACGACTATGATTGGTTTTGCATTTGATGTAGTTTTTTGTGTGTATTGTGTTTCACACTGAATCATGTTTGGGACAGTTAGAAAGATGAACATGGCTTTAGAAGTTTTATTCTGACTATAAAAATGATAAATGCTCATTGTAAACAATTCAAGAAGTATGGAGAAGTGTAAAGAAGACAGAAAAATGGCCCCAAATTCTGTCTTCCAGAGATAAATGCTGTTAACATTTTGAGGAATATGTTTCTGTATACCCTTCTGGGTATTTCGCTACGCATATATATTATTACCTGTCTAAAAAAATTCAAGAATGAATGTTGCATTTCCTCAAGTGCCTTTTGGAGCCCTTTGAAATGCTCATACAGCCTATTGAGCATTTTCTATATTGACCTATTGAAACCATGAAAAACAGTATTTGTCTACATATTTATTGATCTGTATATTTTTTCCTATAGAAGCTGATGGACTTCTTACAGAAAGACTTACTTAGTCTGGTTTTCAAATTCCTTAATTTCTGCTTTTTTCCTGTTGTAAGTATTTCTTGTTTTCCTTAGGCTTTTGCTGTCCTTCTTCTGACTTCATAGTCATATATTATGGCAACCTAAGTTGAGTCCTGTTTTCTGACCCTCCTTTTACCACCAGAAGAAACTCAAGAGTTCATACTAAATAAACACCTCTCTGTTTTGATAACTCTTAACTTGGAGTAAAGAGACAATGGGAGAGGCTGGTGACCTTTTCACATAGCCGGCTGTTAACAGATGGTATTGCCATTTACTTGTGTTTTGGAAGCTAGAGGCAAATAACCATAGCATCTGGTATGAGATCAGTTAAATTTAAGAATGGAAGAAAAGAATTTGGGTTTTTCTGCAAGATGAAGATGTGACAGTCCGCTCTAAATGTCACCACCGAAGGAAATGTTACCCTCTGCATAAACTTAGCAGTGCGGGCTCACCCAGCAGGCTTAACAATATTGAGTATGGATTGTGGACTAAGGAGCCTGATGTTCTTAACAGAGTTTGGTGATTTCTATGACCTATTAGAACAGGATGTTTCTGGAAATCATATTTCCTCTGTTGATGTACTTAGTGTGGCTGGTCTTTTCAGCCTGAGGTCTTACAACCTCCAGCATGAAACCTGCCCTACGAGGGGGACCAAGAGTTCAGACTGGGGTCAGATAGAATCTGTGCTCAGTCCCTTATGAGCTATGACCTTTCGAGTCTCCAAACTCTTTGAGCCTTAGTCTGCTCTTGCAGAATATAAGACTAATGTAAGAATAAAGTTGGCTAATGAGTGGAATACAGCACTGATTTTCAAAATATTCAATGGGGGCGTTGACCAATCAGAAGACGCACAGGTCACAACGCTGAAGAGAGGTCCTAGCAGCCTCCTTTTATATTTTTGGTTCCTGGAGGGAGGGGACACAGGAGGTTCTAGTAGTGGGGAGAGCTCAGATGATCAGGGCAGTGGGGGCTCCCTAAGGATGCTCAGCATAATAGCTGCTTGGTAATGGATGTGACAGCATTTCAGTATCGTAATAGCTAGCATTTCAGCCTGGAGAAAAGCACTTAGCGCAGTGTCTGGCATACAGTAAGCATTCAGTACATGTAAGTTATGGTTCCTGTTGTTATTTTAAAATGATGAACGTGGGGGCTTCCCTGGTGGCGCAGTGGTTGAGAGTCCGCCTGCCGATTCAGGGGACGCGGGTTCGTGCCCCGGTCCAGGAGGATCCCACATGCCGTGGAGCGGCTGGGCCCGTGAGCCATGACCGCTGAGCCTGCGTGTCCGGAGCCTGTGCTCCGCAACGGGAGAGGCCACAACAGTGAGAGGCCCGTGTACCGCAAAAAAAAAAAAAAAAAAAAAAAAATGATGAACATGATGATGATAACTATGCTTATTCCTGCCCACAAGCTTGTGCTCTCACTGTTACCCTGCTTGAAGAATGGTGATTAGTATAAATAAGCAATGTGGTCCGACACAGCTCTTTTTTCTTTTTTGCCAGTGGCATTTCCTATTTAGTCTTCTGTTTCTATCATGACTCTCCTTACCCTCCAGTTAGCTCTCCTCCTACCCCTAAGGATCACTTTTCTCGTTGACAGGCACCACTGAATATTAAGTACCTCTGACGTGCTCAGCACTGTTAGCATGCTGGATCTGGTCCTTGTCCTCAGGGCCCTGAAACACCTCTTTGATGGCCTTCTTCGGTTGTTTTAAAGCCTTCAGTGGCTCCCAGTGAACTCTGGATTCTCCATCAAAATTTGCAATGCTATCTCTGGCACTCTTCACACTACAGAACGTCTTGGCACTAGACAAAATGTCTTAGTCCCACGTTCTTGACTAATGGGGCTATTGGTCACTCTTCTCCAACCAATTAGGTAACTTCCTGCCTCATTGACCATTCTCATTTTTCTACATGGCATATCCTCCCCTCTATCTTCACCAGCCTGGCTTCCTCCTCCTGTTTCCTGAAATTGCACTGAGAGTTTCTGATCTTTGCTGATGCTAGTTTCTCTATAGAATGTTTTTCTTCCTGCCTCTCTGTCATGTCTCCCCTTCTTCTAACTTCCCCAACCTTGTAATTACATCCTCCATAGAATGGAGGTTATTTGGCCTGGTTATTTGCACCATTAATTTGATACATTATATTACCTTGGTTTTACATCTTTTAAAACTTATGTCCTCTGTAATTTCCATAATTGTATCATAGGCTCCTAGAAGATGTTTTGCATCTGTACATGCAAGCATCCATAGTAAGAATTCAGTAAATATTTGTGGATACTAGTGATGGTGAATCCACTGTTGGTTCTGAATAGGGGAATCACATGCCCAATGCAAGGGAGGCGGGAGAGATTTTGCAGTGATGTACAGAATGGACATGATTAAGAGAATGTGGAAAACAAGAGACCAGTTAAGAGTCTGTTGAAGTAATTTGTGCTAGGGCAAAGATAATGGCATTGGGAACGGGGAGGATAGGACAAATCTGAGAGCTATCTGGAAGAGAAAACCTGCAAGATTATAGTACAGATTCCACTTAAGGAATAAAGAGTAGAGTCAGAAATAAGTTTTGAGGTCTCTTGTGTATAGAAAATTGAAAAAAAAAAAAAAAAAGGGCAGGAACCTGAGGAAAATTTGGATGCAGAGATAGTTTTGCTTTGTATGTGTTGAATTTGAGAGGGCTCGTGGACAAGTAAGAGCTAAACAATACAGTTAGAAACCATAGGCCTGGTACTGGGTAAGGCCACTAAGAGAAAGAATTACTAGAAAGACTATATACAAAGAAGAGTAGAAGCCCATGGACTGAGCCAAAGATCAATCAAGGACTGGACACCGAGGAGAGAGAAGGGGCTGGGAGAAGACGTGGGAAGAGGCTGAATTTAGGAAGCACAATGTCATGGAAACTAACAGAGGACAGAGTGTGAAGAAGACTTGGTGGTCAGATTCTATTCGTACTTGTGGAGCATGAAGAATAGCAGACCGAGAAAACAGCCAGGACCTCGGGTGGGATAGGGATACATCTACTGGGGGGCGGGTGAGGGTGCTTTAGTAGGGCGGAAGCCAGCCTGTGAGAAAAGGGTGGGTAGGAAACCAATTTAAACCACAGTCTTAATAGCTATTGCTGATGAAAAGGAAATGTATTGAGAGCGTGGAGGGATATTGCATGGAACCTGGGATTAGGTTGTACAGCCAGGCTCTATGAGAGTCTGGGGCAGGAATGGGACAGCCAGCGGTCTGCTTCATTCTTCGTTCTCCAGAGAATTTCTTTAAGTACTCTGGTGCATGCATAACCAAAGCTACCCACCCTATAGCTCCTGGATTTGAATGTCCTCAGGTCAAGTCAGCAGTTCAGACTCAGTTGTGTCCACCCATAATCGAATAAACTGTGGCCAGGGCCAAAGGGTCTTAAAACAAAAAGGAGTATGCTGGGGCCCAGCCTGTGAGTGGAGAGGCAGTTCTTAGGAAAAGGGGGTGTTTACTATAACTTAAGAGTTAGATAACAAAATGAAGAGTGGCAAGGAGACCCAAGAGTGGCAAAAGGGAAGCAGCATTAAATACGTATGTTTAAGGTGGAAAGAAATGCATGTTCAAAGGGAGGAGAGATGGGATCCTTATACAGGGACAACTTAAAAAAACGAAGTAATTGGGAGTCCCAGGGAAGGAAAGATGATATTGAATCTAGTGAATAAGTAAAGGGACTAACTTCCAGGAGAAGAGAGGAAATTTTTACTCTGGTGCTAGGGAGATGAAAAAGCAAAAAGTGATATGTTGATGTGAAGAAAAGGGAAAGTAAGAGGCTCCTATTAGATATCTGTGATAGACAGAATACTGTCCCCCAAAGATGCCTTCATCCCAGTCTCTAGAAACTGGGAATATGTTACGTTATGTGGCACAGAGGACTTTGCAGATGTGATAAAGTTAAGGATCTTGAGATGGGGAGATTCTCTTCGGTTATCTGCATGGGCCCTGTGTAATTACAGCAGTCCTTATAAGAGGGAGGCAGGAGTATCAGTTTTAGAAGAGATGTGATAATGGAAGCAGAGATCAAAGAGAAGGAGAGGGAGAGGAAGTAGGAGAGGGGGAGGGAGATGTTATGCTGCTGGCTTTGAAGATGAAGGAAGGGCCCACCAGCACAGGAATGTGGGTGGTCTCTAGAAGCTGGAAAAGGCAAGGAAACAGATTCTCCCATAGAACCTCCAGAAAGAATATAGCCCAGCTTACATCTTGATTTTAGGAATTCTGACTTCCATAACTATATGATAATAAATTCAACTTGTTTTAAGCTGAAAAGCTTGTGGTAGTTTGTAACAGCACAAAAGGAAACTATTACAATCTATCTTTTCTGACAAATATGTAATATTATTTGCTAAATACTTATGTGTGAGGAAGAAAAAAGTGGGTGCATTGGAGGAGTAAACATAGGGGCTGTTATGGAGTCAGTGAGAGTCCTGAGTAGAGGGCAAACCATAGAATATGGATAATAATCATAGTAATAAAGTGCTAAAATAAATGCTGAAACTTATGGAGGGTTCACTATATGCCAGGCACTGTTGTAAGTGTTTTACCTAAATTATCTCATGTAGAACTTTCAATAACTCCCTAAAATGAATGCTATTATTAGCTCTATTTACTCATTAGGAAACTGATGTATGGGAAGGTTTAAGTGACTTGCCTACTGCTGTACAAAGTAACATCAGTGCCAGGACTTGAACCCAGGAAGTCTGGCTCTGAGGTCTATGCCCAAGCTCTACTATGATGAGGGGGGTCTATTCTTTTTTTTTTTTTTTTTTTGCGGTACACAAGCCTCTCCCGTTGCGGAGCATAGGCTCCAGACGCTCAGGCTCGGCGGCCATGGCTCAGGGGCCCAGCCGCTCCGTGGCATGTGGGATCTTCCCGGACCGGGGCACGAACCCGTGTCCCCGGCATCGGCAGGCAGACTCTCAACCACCGCGCCACCACGGAAGCCCAGGGGTGTCTATTCCTTGCATCTCATTCCTGAAGGCTTGTGTCTGGGTTGGAATCAGAATGTCTGACACTGGGCACTACCTGGCTTCCAGCAGGCATTGCTCTATCAGGGGAACTCATAGTCCAGTGTGGGTTAGGGTTAGGGTTTGGTTGCCTTTCCCTTCTCTCTCCTCTTTGACAATCCCTACTCTCACTTCTACATCAGTTCCTCTGATTTTCTCTTTTTCCTGAATGTCTGCTTCTCCAGCTCCTCTTAGAAGAGCCAAACAGTGGAAGCAGGATAATAGCCAAAGCTTTTCCAAGTGTCAAACTTAAAAACAGAGTAGAAAAGGTTATATATTCTTGTCTGAGTTAAACACCTAATAAATGCTAATGATCTTTCTGTGGAAGGCTGTTTTGGTTAGCTTGAGCTGCTATAACGAAATACGATTGAAAGGCTGGTTTAAACCACACATGTTTGTTTCTCACACTCTGGAGGCTAAGTCTAAGATCAAGGTGCTGGCAGATTTGGTTCTTGGTGAGGGCCCTCTTCCTGGCTTGCAGGTGACCCCCCTTCTCCCTGTATCCTCATGTGGTAGAGAGAGAGCGCTTTGGTCTATTCCTGTTCATATAAGGATACTAATCCTGTCATTGGGGCCCCACCCTCATGACCTTATCTAAATCTAACTACCTCCCAAAGGTCCCACCTCCAGATACCATCACACCGGGGGTTAAGGCTTCAACATATAAATTTTGGGATGGGGAAACAAACATGCAGTCCATAACAAAGGTATATTTAGTAATTGGGAGGGAGTGCCAGTAATCTAACTGATTTCAGGGTTGAAGTTGCATAACATCTGTAGGATGCAACCTAGACTGCTACTCAAGTTCAATAAACTCAGCAATGTGGAAAACAAATGAGGACGATTGGGAAGATATTCCAGACCATTTTTGGTGCTATTTCCAATTCTCTTCCCCTAAGATCCTCACAGAGAATGTCATTTGGACCTTGACAGTCATTGACTAAAAATAAAACCCAGACACTCCGATGCATTATGGGCGCTGAGAGAGGTAATATTTAGTTGTGCTTTACAAACATGCATTGCATTCCTATTGTATTCTGAGAGCAATGCCAGGCCCTATAGGGAGTATGGAGAATGAGCATGATTTCCCTGGTTTCAAGGAGTCCTTTTAGTAGCAGCTTCTGGTTTAGAATCAAAGAGGGCTAAGGGTAAACATTTAGTTATCTTTTGAAAACTCTGAGAGATAGATGGTTGGACGTACCGTGATTCCAACAACATAGCACAGAGCAGATGAGTTTGCGTTGGGAGGTGCCATGCAATTGTCCTTATATCTTGGGCTCTGCACTTTACACACCCCAGTTTGAGTCAGGCTCCATTGCTTACTCATTTCATGAAGCTAGGCATGTTGTTTAGTCTCTGTGAGCCTCTCACCTGTAAAATGGGCCTAATAATAGTGGAATCCTTGTGAGGATTAAATGGGATCATCTATGTTAAGTGATTATAATAGAGCATTAAGAAAACGTTCAATAAATTTAGTGTCATTATTATAGGCAAGAAGGAGTCAATGCCACAAATCTACTGGTAGTTCTTGGGCTTGGAAACTCCTTGATGCACTATTATTTAACTATTCTTTGAGCTTCTCCATTACTAGTAGGAGTTGCTAGATTTAGCAAAATACAGGTTACCCTGTAAAAATACAGGACATCCAGTTAAATTTGAATTTCAGATAAGCGATGAATACTTTTTAGTATAAGTATGCCCCAAATATTGCATGGGGTATAATTATAGTAAACATTATTTGTTTGCCTGAAATTCAAATTTACCTGGGTATCCTGTATTTTATCTGGCATCCCTAGTAGCTGTGTGACTTAAGGCAAGTTGCTTCTCTGTGTCTCAGTTTCCTCATCTGTTAAATGGGTGATTAAATGGGTTATTATATGTAAAGCACTTAGAACAGTGGCTCACACTAAGTGCTCTGTGAATTATTAAAATAATTATTACCATTCAGGTGGGGGCTGTGCCTGAATAATGCCAGGTTTCTGGTGTTAAGTCCTGGAATCATAATATTGAGGATCGAAGTGACATGTAAGAAAATTACATGTTCACTGCTATTGCATTTGGCATCCATTTGGCATTTAAAATGTAACCTTAAAACAAAGTCAAAAGAGACTCCATTCTCATAATAGACCCCTTTGGCTTTAATGATTTTCACTCTCCCATAAATTCTTACAACAGGATTGACAACCATCAAGGAAAATTCAGTTCTCACTCTCCATTTTTCCAGTTTTGCCCTCTGGAGCAGTGCTGAGCTAGAGTTGAAATTGAAATGAAATTCAGTTTCCTCGTTTTGCGTAAGTCGCAGAAGGCTTTTCTGAAGAGTTTTTTGAAGTTTCAAACCAGTTCAAAACTGTTTCTTGAATGGAGGTCTCTGGCATTGTGAAACTTTAGATGCAAGGCTCTGAATCTGAGGTATAGCTGCAGTTCTGATGGGGGAGACGTTTATTTACTAATTTAACCCAGATATTATATTTCAAATTTGTCAGAGGTTACTACTTGGCATTATTATTATTATTTTTCTATCAGAGTCTTTAGTAAAGTCAGTAGCTATACATGTCTTTGATCTGAGAAAGTAGCTTGACTAAAATTATTTCTCTTTCATTTAAAGTATCCCTCCAAACCCTCACTCCCCACAGACTCCACTGGTCAACGTTCTGCTTATCTTTCCAGATTCTAATAAGTTCCACTTCCTTGAGGGCATCTCCAAGTCCTGCCAGAATTAATCTTTATGAGAACATTTATCATAAAGAATTAATCTTTATGAGAACGTGTATAATGTACATCCTCAGATGCTGCAGTACTCTCCCTGGGGGGAGGGACAGAGAACATCTATAATTCATCTTGGAATTCTCTGTGATGTCTTGCCGGTAGTAGACTGCTCAAAAAATGTCTGTAGAAATGAGCTGAAAACATCTGAGCATTTGATAGAACTTCAATGTCACGGCAAAAGACTCATATTTTAACAGATATTCACCTTTGCAAACCAATCTGAAGGAGCTACTTTCACTAGAATTGGTGAAATTAAAATACGGAAAAAAATAGAGATTTTTAAAAAAGTCCAAAGCATTATAGTACTTATAGTCTCATTATAAGATAGGTTGGAGCATGACTAATTCACAATAGACATAGGAAATAAGTGGTTTGATGGAAATTCTCTGAGTTATTAGTGAGAGGACTCCCTTTCCTCTTCCCAGAAGGAGAAGAGTGTTATCGATGGTGTGAACAAGGGCTGGCAGGTCTTAAGGCTCTAAGCCAATGTTAAAGGATTGGATCTCTCACTGGGTGGGTTGCTTTCCATTTGCCCAACTTGATCCCCCATCCACTCTCTGCCCTCATGCCCAGGAGGCTGACCTTTTCAGATTGCCTCTCCCTTGTTCACCTGCTGGCTGCCTTCCATGTGGGTTTGGCCAACAGAAGGCACCAGCTGGTCAGGAAGAAGGTTGGGGGTATTCTTTTTCTGTTTCTTCCTGGTTTTTACATTGCATTGCTGGCGGCAACTGGCTCCCTCCACAGTGACAACTCCTGCTGGGCCCCTTCTCCATAGCTGGTTTAGCTCTCCTAGGTCTCATGGGAGGTAACAGTTCCTTCACCATTGCTAGTCTCTGGTAATTTGTCAACCCTGTTTCCTAAACAGGTGCTGCCTTCACCTCTATTACAAGTCCTTTCATTAATCTTTCTTTATTTGAAACATCTGGAGTAGATTTTTTTGTTGTCATTGCTGAGACATTAACAGTCACACCATCCAAAGCAAAGGCTTAATAAAACGTTAAATCCTTGTAAACAAAGGCTTAACATTCACACAGTAAGTCTTTGTAAGGTCCCTACTATGTCCCAAACCCTTCCTTAGGGGCTGGTGGAAGAGGGGTTACAGAGGAAAACATTGTTTGGATGTTTTACAATATGATAACACACTCTGTGTATTTCATTCCATAACTTCATTTTTTTGTTTCAAAATTATGATTGTGAGGTTCATACTTGTTGGTCTGTGTAGCTCTAGTTCATGTCATTTTCAGAACTTACTCATTTTCTTGATGATGGATATTTAACTTGTTTTAAGTTTTTTTATTTTTAAACTACAGTTAATGCTAGCAATCACAGTAGTTTCTGTATGCCTCTGTTTCACGCATTTGTAAAATAAAATCAGAGCATCTTCTCTGCCTATATTGTAGTCTCCCTTACAATGACATTTTTAGAGCATTTTCCAGTTTACAAAATGCCTTTAAGTCCACTATAGCCTCCCACAGACGGAGACCAGATTCACACTGGGGTTTTCTGGGTCCCAAACCAAGGCTCATTACAGTACCTTACGCTGTGAAAGCTCTTTAAAAACTCCAAAGCCTTTCACCAGTGTGAAATAACATCATCATTGCTGAAAAGTACCTTTTGCAGTAGCTCAAAGCCCACTTGTTCTTTCTGTTTATCTTGCAAATAGGGTTTCAGATTCTACAGCTGAAGTTTCCCAAACCAAAGTATTGCAAAAAATTTTCAATTTTCCATCCTGAGGTAAAAAATAGTTCCTTTCAATAACCTTGGCATTTGCTGCCTGGTCAACGTGGCTTCTTCATGAGTTTCTCTATAATTAAGATTTCCATGGATTTTTTTTTTAAGTTGAGTTTTTACAACTATAAAAATGGTACAAGATTTTTATATAAGGATTTGGAAACTGTAAATGCAGAAAGAAGAAAAACTCACTCAGAAATGAGCACTGTTATCATTTTGGTACATTTCTTTACAGTTTTTTTTTTTTTTCAATTTGTTTATATAGTTGGGCTTGTGCTGTTGATCCAGTTTTGTACCCTACATTTTCTGCTTAACTTTATAATGTAAGCTTTCCCTCTGTGGACTTTTAGTGGCCAAAATTTTCCCAGAAAGGAAGTCTGTGTTGCCAAGGAAGCTCATTCTCAGAAAGGAAAAATTCTGTTCTTCGCAAGGTTATGGGAAAAACGCCTCTGGTGGTTCACGCTCTCTCTGAGTAACTCTTTATTAAATGTGCAAGTAAACTTCTGTATTCTGTTGGAGTTTGGTTTCTGTAAAAATAATAGCTGGAGTAAATAAAATATGTAAAATATGTGTGTTTGTATATACATTTATACATCATATGTGTGTGCATGTGTGGGTGTGTATGTGTATATATGACTAGGTGTTTGCATTTACACATGCACACACATAGACACGCACCCTTTAGGGAAGGAGTAGCATTAAGACAGATGTAACATACCACGTTACTATTATTTTAGTATTTTTTAATGCTGAATTCTCTCCCACCAGGAGGAGATTATTTATTTATTTATTTATTTATTTATTTATTTATTTATTTATGGCTGCATTGGGTCTTCATTGCTGCACGTGGGCTTTCTCTAGTTGTGGTGAGTGGGGGCTACTTTTCGTTGCTGTGCGCAGGCTTCTCATTTCAGTGGCTTCTCTTGTGGAGCATGGGCTCTAGGTGCACGGCCTTCAGTAGTTGTGGCATGTGAGCTCAGTAGTTGTAGCACACGGGCCCTAGAGCACAAGCTCAGTAGTTGTGGCGCACTGGCTCAGTTGCTCCGCGGCATGTGGGATCTTCCTGGACCAGGGCTTGAACCCATGTCCCCTGCATTGGCAGGTGGATTCTTAACCACTGCACCACTAGGGAAGCCCTATTTTAGTATTGTGAAGTCATCTTTATTCTGGCTCTGTGTTATGATCTTAATCTCAGGCTTCTTCCAGGAAGAGGGTGACGTAATTATTAATGACAGCTTGTAGTCCAAATTTATTTGTTGTTGGAGGAACTAGTTATCCATTCCAAGGGTTCTCCATCAGTGTAACAAGACAACAGGTAACAATCGACTGTTTTGTTTATGATGAAGCTAATTAAAATTAAAAGGTTTGCATTTACAAATAATTACAAGTAATTAAGGTACACTAGGCTTGTAGTATACACAGAACAACTACCTTTGAAACTGGAATCTAGTTTCCTCAGATTCAATGGACATGTTTGTGATATAAACAGGAATCAAGTCAAGAAATCGGCCAAGGAAATTTTTTTTGTAATCCACATTCAACTTTTTTAAAAGTTACATCATGGTTGCCCAATATTTTAATTCATAAAGTATGTAAGGGCATGAATTTCTCC
The DNA here is from genome assembly GCF_025265405.1 of Mesoplodon densirostris. NCBI lineage: Eukaryota > Metazoa > Chordata > Mammalia > Artiodactyla > Ziphiidae > Mesoplodon > Mesoplodon densirostris. The sequence goes on from NC_082661.1 coordinate 124,159,905, forward strand.
AGGCAAGGTACAACATGCAGAAGAGCCAATGTGACGTTATGGATTGGAGTATTTTTTGGAAATGTTGAAATGCTTTTGAAAGGCAGAGTGAATAATATTGAAAGATATTCTCCAGTTTACCTGAATTCTCTGTGGCTTCCTTTTGTGACTCCAGAGAGTGTCACAGTTTCACCCCCATTGCCACAGAGGAGGTAGAAAACATCTCCTGATTCCAGGCAGGAATTCTGTGCAGTGCTTGACGGGCTGATCCAGCAGAGACTCGTTCTTCTTGTCGAGGCCTCTGGATGACCAGTCCAGCCCATCTCTGGGTTGATTTACAGGGGTGAGCTGGGAGGCAGAGCAGTTGTTACTTTCTGACTCCAGAGCTCTGCTTGGCCCATGATTGACATTGTCTGATGAAAGAGAAGTAACATTGGTAGTTACTCCACTGAGAGTGTCTATTCTTAGAAAACCCTAGTTGGGTGGCTTTTGCAAGAGGCTGTGAGAGCCTGGATTAAGTCAGTGGCTGTGAAAATGGAGAAAAAGGGAAGACATGGGAGAGATATATGTTTGTAAAACAGAAAAGATTTTGGCAATATTTGAATGTGGGCTGTATTGGACACGTTTTGAAAAGACCAGTAATAAAATGTTTATTCCATATTATTAGATTTACAGTGCTGAATACACAGCATTTTATTATTATTATTATTATTTTTTACAACTTTATTGGAGTATAATTGCTTCACAATGGTGTGTTAGTTTCTGCTTTATAACAGAGTGAATCAGTTGTACATATACATCTGTTCCCATATCCCTTCCCTCTTGCGTCTCCCTTGGACACATTTTATACAGCGATTCAAATGTTATTGCCTTCACCTTATTCCAGCCAGAGCAGTGGCGATGAGCTCCTCTTAGGTTTTGAGCAGCTTCATGCACTTTCAACCTGACAGTATTCTCAGGCTAGAACTGTGCTTCTTGCTTCCTACCCTGGGGGTCTGTGCCCTTGAGGACCTGCTTGGCACTCAGTGTTCGTAACAGGGGAGTATTGGGGAGTTAAAATGCCCCTTTGGGCAACCCTTGACTAACCCTTGACATGTGCTTCTTTTCTCTTTTCCTGGTAGGGAGCCCATTTGATAAGGTGATGGAACACCTAGTAGTTGGTAGTGTTGACCAACTCGGTATCACATGTTTGTAGTGGTCCTCCTTCCTTTCCTGTTTCACTCTCCTGTCCCTCACTTCTGACCCCTGCGATCCCACTACCAAACAAATTAGTTGAATGTAAGCCATCGTCTCTGGGTCTGCTTTTGGGATAATCCAGGTAAGACATGTTAGGCTTGGATGCATGAAAGGATGGTGGGCCTGTGAAGAGGAATAGGAAACCATGGATGAACGGCAAGCTGATGAGGTCAGTTTGGGTTATTCTGAGTTTGAAGCAGCAGATGGGACTCTGGTCACAGAAAGCTCAGTTAGCATATCAATGATATTGCTAACCATAGTTTTCCTGAGGTTAGAATCCAGGTTTCTTAGCTCTTAAACTAAATTTTTAGTTTCTGATACATGCCGTGATGATTCTTCAGTTGCTTTTATTTCTTCAGGGGTAGCAGTCTATATTAGTTGTGTACTGCTGCATAAAAAATTACTGGAAAGGGCTTCCCTGGTGGCGCAGTGGTTGAGAGTCCGCCTGCCGATGCAGGGGACACGGGTTCGTACCCCGGTCCCGGGAAGATCCCACATGCCGCGGAGTGGCTGGGCCCGTGAGCCATGGCCGCTGAGCCTGCGCATCTGGAGCCTGTGCTCCGCAACGGGAGAGGCCACAACAGTGAGAGGCCCGCATACCGCAAAAAAAAAAAAAAAAAAAAAAAATACTGGAAAACTTGGAAGTTTAAAACAACAAACATCTATGATCTCGCACAGCTTCTGAAAGTCAGGAATTCAAGTGTGATTCAGCTAGTTCAGGGTCACTTCTGAGGCTGCAGTCAAGTTGTTGGCTGGCGCTGCTGTATATGAAAAGTTGACTAGGGTTGAGGAGTCTGCTTCCACCTCACTCATGCTGCTTTTCTCAGAGACTTCAGTTCCTTACTCTGGGGTCCCCTCTGTAGAGCTGTTCATTGTGGCTTCCCACAGAGTGAGTGATCTGAGAAAAAGATCTGCCGAGAAAGAGAGAACATCCAAGACAGAAGCCATAGTCTTTTACTAAGCTTGAAAGTGACCTACCATCATTTCTGTCATATACACTTGGTCACAACAACCTTGGTCTCCCTGGGAGGGAGACCATACAAGGGTATGAATACTGGAAAGTGGGGGTTATGGGGAACCATCCTGGAGCATGGCAACCACACAGTCTTTTCATTTTCTTCTTTTAAATAGATATCTATTTTATTAAAGAAGTGCAAAGAAAATATCGAACACTGCAGAATAATTTAAACGAAGAGTAAAACTCTTCCTAATGTCCTGCTCCCAGGCTCAATCCTCATAGCTGATGACTATTAACTGTTTGTTTTCTTCCTAGTGTTTAACAACTGTGTTAAATAACTATAAATAGTCTAATTTCTCACTTACACAACTCCCACTTCCATGACTCTTCTACTTCCCAAATGTGTTAGTTATATAATTATTTTTAATTCCTCTCCTGGTTGCCTTAGATGTTTAAGATGTACTTAAACATCTGGTTTTGATCATTCATTTATAAACGTTACCTCTTGACTCCATGGTATAAGATGTTATAAGCTGAGAAACTTAGTAACACTTTTCCTCACTTTTGACTTCTGTCAGCTATTTCATTCCTTTTAATCTTACGGAGGTTAGTAATATTTATATTCTGTTCTGTAGGCATACTCGCTTTTCATTCCTTGACCATAGATTGACTCTGAAATTTTAAAGCCATGAAACAGCACTTAACAAGTATGTAAGTATTTGGAGTAAATGCCTTCTGCAAAACCAAGCAGTTGAACCAGTAATAAAGGCACTTAAAAAGCAAATGTACTAGGGGCAAATTGATTTCTTTCTTTCTTTCTTTTTTCTCAAAGCCAATTGATTGCTTAAAATATATCACATTTGAATTTGCATCATGTTTGCATAATGGCTTTCTTTTATAATATTTTATTTTTCCTGGTATTTTGAATTGCCTTTCTTTTTCTTTTTTATAAAAGAGATGTAATGCTTTCATTTTATCTCTAAGAAATTTCTGATTCCTCATCATACATTTGTGTAATGGAGTTCTTCTTCAGCTTAATGACATTCTTCACAGAACTGACCTCCTGTTCTAATCTGGAACAATTTATATCCTGTCCTGATGCACAATATTTCTTCAGTAGTTCCCTTGAGTTAGCTCTTTTGAGTTAGTGTTTCTTCTCACTTTTAGATTCCTTTAATGATTTGTTATAGTGTGTCCTCACATGGATATTTTTTGAATGGGGAGGAAGTAAACTTCCTGAGTTCTTTTATGTTTGAAAGTGTCTTTATTATGCTCTCACATTTGATTGATAGTTTGGCTTAGTATAGAATTCTAGTTTCAAAAAATTTTCTTAGAACTTCAAAAACATTTCTCATTGTCTTCTAGCATCCAGTGATGCTGATAAGAAGTCTGATATCAATGGAATTCTTGTTCTTTTGAAGGTAACCCTCTATGGAAGCCTGTACAATGATTTTTAAGTCTTTAGTAATTGAATCTTTGGAGTGTCTGGGTGTGAGTTTTTTTCTGTTAACCCTGTGTGGCTCTTGGTGGGCCCTTTTGATCCTAAGACTATAGCCTTCCTTCAGTCCAGCCTCTATGGTCTCATGTTCTCTCCTTCTGTAACTCTTGTTACGCAAATTGCTCATCATCACTCTAAGAGTTTTTATTTTGTATTTTTGCTTTGTGTTCGGGGAAGTAGCCCTGACTGTCTTTCAGATCATGTACATTCTTAACAGAATTGAATAACTTCCATTCTTTCTTTGGATTTGTTGTTGTTTTTCTCTGGTTGTTCCTTTTTTGCAGAAGCCTGTGTGTGTGTGTGTGTGTGTGTGTGTGTGTCCTTTCTAATTTCTCTGTGGATACCCATAAGCATTAAAAAAAAAAAAGTCTTTTCCTTGTATTACTTCTCTGTCCTATGGGAATGGTTGTTCTCTTGATTCATCTTAGTCTTTCTCATTTATCTTCTCAGACTTTGTAATATTCTCCAGCCCCAATACCTACATATTGTGCTCTCCTCAGCCCAGTCTTTTATTGCTTTTATTGCAGTTGTTCAGGTGTCTAGCAGGGTGATATTATTGAAGCCAGCCCCCTGTATATTCAGGGAAAAGTGGTCCAACTTTTAATTCTGACCTTCCTGGCAGCCTAACTCTTCATAGAGAAGACCTATTATCTGTTTTTTACAATGGAAAAATGTTAGCCTGGACTCCTTTCCTTAGAAGGAGTTGGGGATCTCTATCTATGAAGATCACAAGATTTAGCCACCATTTTACTAAGAATGCAACCATTTATGGAGTGTTGTCTGTATGCCAGAGACATGACATATATATTATCTCTTCCTTTCAAACAACTTCGAAAAGTAATTACTATTACTCCATTTTATAAAGAAACAGGCTCAGCCAGTTAAAATAACTTTTCCAAAGTCATCTAGACAGTAAATTCAAAGGTTTTGAATCTAGGGCTGCTGGAGGCTCCAAGCCATTACTTCTGAAAGCCTTCTCTCTATGACTTGACAAAAGATGAATAAATATTGCAACACTTCAAAAAGGCTCAATTCTTTTCTTAACTGTTTTCTCAGTTTGCAGAAGACAGTGTTTTCAAAAGTAGCATTTGGCATAATTCCCATCTTCCCTCACGTACAATACTATTTTAAGAGACCAAGACTTGTTTATTGGGAGAAAGCTTGCATAGAATTTTAAAGAACTCTCTTGCTAATAGATGGATCTATAATCCTGTGGGGAGAGAGGGGCAAGGTTTTTTGTTTTGTTTTGTTTTTCTTTGAAATGAGGCTGAAGTTTGAGTGTATCTCCAGGGAAAGGGAACTATACTTGATGAATTAGAGTAAATATTGCCTGAGTATTACTTAAAGTGAGGCTTAGACAATTCGGGTAGCAAAAGATCTTTATCAAGATCTTCAAGGTTTAAGCAGCTACTATAATATGGTGGGATGGGTTGGGATACATTATTGGCCATGGGTTTATAAAACATAGACCTATGGGGAAAATGAGTAGCCTACTTGTCAATTAAAATTCTTATTTTGGACAGACATCCCAGCATAATGCACGCTAGCAAAACAAAACCACACACACACACAAAATCAAACAAAAAATGAGGAGTTGCAAATAAAGGGTTAAAGAAATTATGTTACACATAAAAAGAAATCTGTTGTGCCGCATACCCAATTTGCCACTTCTCCAGTCTACTAATGTTTTACTGTGGGCATTTGGGCCCAAGCAGTTGAACCAACGTAAGACCTATCATGAATAATCTGCCTTTACTCTGCATCTTGTTATAGGCCCTAATTAGTAAGCCTGTTCCTAGAATCCTCCCATCAACTCCCGTTTCTGAGGCTTTCTATTGCTAACTTGGCTTGCAGTCCACCTACTGGCAGAGCCAACTATTCTACCCAACTACTGTGGATTTCTCCATTGCCAAAATCACATGATGTTTGCTAAATATCAGAAAAATTTCTCTTTAATTTGTTATGCTGTTAGGACAGCCAGAGGGTGAAAAGGAAAATTTTTCTTAATGGACGCTCAACCTACAGGAAACCCTCCATAGATGATGACTTCCTATATATGGGTTCATTCCATAATTGTTCAGAATAACAGTGCCCTAGACAGAAGACCAAATTAAAATGCATACCCAGTAAAGCTGTAATTTTTTAGTTCTAATTAACCAATTCTCTCTCCTTGAATGTAAGTGACCTCTCTTCCTACTCTGATATTTTGCCACTTAAGATTTACTCAGTACAAATTTTAAAGTAGATTAAAAACCAAATCTCTTCCAATCTATTTCAAAGATAAATGCCTCCTACAAGTCTTGTCCTCAAATACTTAATAGATTCATGTGTGCCTGGGGCATTGTCAGTGATGCTTGGGGGTGGGTAGAGTTTTTATTTCTATTTTATATTCTCTTCTCCCTGTCCCAACCATTTGAGTAAATGGTGGTGGGTAGATTGGCAGATAGCACCTCTCTCCTCTGCCAGGACTGGATGCAGAGAAGGTAAACATTCTCTCCACAGAACCCCCTTTTTTTGAAAAGTGCAGCCCCTTGTTTTCAGGGGGAAGAAGTGGGGGAAAACCAAAATAACAGAACACAGCCAGCATCCTTTAAAATGGTTTATAATTGGACATGTGTGCAATAATAAGAAATATATATATTTCCAAGTTTTTGACACAGACCTCCTAAAACCCTTGCAAATAGAGGTGCTAGGAGAATCTTTTATTCTAACATTTAGTCTTTGACCTCAGTTACCTTCACGGAGCTCCTAAATGCCTTGAAATTTCCTAGGTGATAGCAGTATCTTTTGTTCTAATGAGGTCATTCTTGTTGGGCTCCAGGATGGGGACTGGTCACCAGAAAAGACCAAGCCATGATTAGAAGCTTGGAAATTTCAGCCCTACCTCCCATTCATAGGAGAGGGGAGAGGGACTGGAAATGGAGTTCATAATTGATCATGCCTACTGTGATGAAGCCTCTATAAAAATCCCAATAGTATGGGGTTCAGGGAGCTTTCAGATTGGGGAGCACATCCATGAATTGGGAATATGGTGCAAACCCAGCTCCACAAAGGAAGAAGCTCCTGCACTCAGGACCCTTTCAGTCCTCCCCATGTACTGTTCATCTCTGTTCTTTATAACATCCCTTATTGCATAATAAACTGGTAAACATAAGTGTTAACTTGAGTTTTGTGAGCTGTTGCAGCAAATGATCACATCCAAGCAGGAGGGTCATGGGAAGCTCTTGTTGGAAGCCAAGTCAGACAGAAGCTGTGGCTAGCCTGGGGACTTAGTACTTGTGATTGGCATCTGATGTGGGGGATAGTCTTGTGAGACTGAGCCCTTAACCTGTGGGGTCTGTGCTAACTCTGATTAATGTCAGAATTGAATTGAATTGTAGGACACCCAGCTGGTGTCACGGAATTGCTTGATGTGTGGAAAACCCACACAGCTGGTGTCAGAGGTGTTGTGAGTGTGTTGTCCTTTCTCAAGCAATGTGATTTCTTACTTGAATTTCTGTTTTCTACATAATAAAATGTAGAAACAAATAAAGATTATGTAAAACTTTCACTCTAGACTACAGGTGACTAAAAAGCCATAATTCATAAATATGAATGTAGTTTTAAATCTTGGTTGGAAATCATGCCTTTCTTCTTTTCTTCTGTCCAGTAAAATTGAGACTTTTGCTACAGCAAAGACAAGATGCAAATAATTAAACCCAAATGAGAACTTGCCCAAGAAAAGATTTTTTTTAAACAGGCTCAAAAATAAATATAAAAATTGTCTAACAGTCTAACTTCCGTGTTGCACTTCTGCTTATTAGCAAGATAAAGTGTACTGATGACAAATACTTCAAAAAACTGTGGCCCAAAGAAAAATTTTTTCCGGTAGAAGGAACTTCCCCACAGGCAGGAACACAGTCTTAGTCTGAGATCAAAAAACATTATCATAAAATAGACTCCCCTCTGTTTTCACAGAAATTGATGATTATCAAAAGAATTTTAGAATTACTTAGGGCCAATAGACCTGAGGATGGGAAAAGGGCAGATGCTAAATGCCTTTATTTGGGTCATTTGGGTGTCAGGAAGAATTGATTTGTTATATTTGTCTTTAAACTCTCCTTCCTCCTTCTTATGGTGCCTTAAATTTTCTGTCCTTGTGTTTTAGGCGGCTGTTACAAGTGAATGAGCTTAGCTGATAATTAGACTAAATGATTCTTCCTTGGGAGTCCTTACTTGTGCCAGGTTTTGTGGTAGAAGGACTAAACCCAAAAGGACTTTTTTGAATTCTCTGTAAGACAGACTCTCATGTCTGCTGAAGGTGATTGAGGAAGAAGGGGTGGCCATTTGGAATGCTGCAGTGCTGTGTGTAAGAAATGGAAAGAACCGACTAGAAGAGATAGGAATAGTGGAACAAAATAAAGTATACGTCTACTTTTTCTGCCCAGTGAACGTAAGGTACGTCTCTTATTTTCTGTCCAGCATCCATGTTTTGGGGGATTGCCCCTCCTCCACTCTGTCATTCTGGTGGGGCTGTAGATCATGAGACCTTACCCATGACATTAGGGGGTGGGGCTAGATAGTAGGTATGTGACCCAAGCTAAGCCAATCAGCATCTTCTTCTGGAAGTGTGGATCATTAGTGGAGATATCAGATAGAAAATGGGTTGGAACTGGGCCATCTGATGGCTGCAGCCAAGGCAACTGTCCCTTCCTCAGGTGCCTGGGGTGTCTCTGATTCCTGTCCTTCTGGTGACTGTACTGTTCAGTGCTTCCTTCACAATGCTAACTACCCCCAGAATATTTCCAATAAACCCTTTTTTCTTGCTTAATATGGCAAGATCAATTCCCATGGTTTACCATTAAAAAAACAAAAAACAAAAAACAACTTTTTGGTTGGTTATACTTTCAGGTATAACAGCAATTTCTGGATTAGAAATTAAATTTAGTGGATGCATGAGATAAATAAATTATACAGTCCAATGGCTCCAAATTGTCAGTAGCTTATCTGCAGGCTTGGTTGGCATTATATCACCTTCCAATTCTATGTCATGTGGTCCTTGCAGCTCCAAAGCTCAGTCAGTGAGCCCAGAGAAGCTAGTGAGGCAGTAGGGCTAGTGCCGTGTTTGCCAGTGGGTTCGGGGAAATATTAATTCCTTGAGAAACGGTAAACAAACAAATAAAAACTGTGTAGCTAAATAAGATGGAGAAACAATTCGACTTCTGTGTGTTTTATGGAGATTTATATTGCTCATAAACAAAGTAAAGGCTCTGATGAGTTGTGTGGGAAAGTGTTTACCTTTGTCTAATCCAGCATTTCCTAAACTTTCATGAATATAAAATGCTTTTCCCACAGAAAGCCTATTAATATCTCTTGGAACTAGGATTTTGTAAAACATAGTTGGGAAAAAACAGTATAGTGGGATTAGAAAATTAGGTATTTAAACATTTATTTGGTAGAGTGCTAACAGATGAATTTTTACTTTATTCCTTTATTTCCTAAAACAGTATTTCATCTTTAATCTTTTTTTTTTTTTTTGAGGTACACGGGCCTCTCACTGCTGTGGCCTCTCCCGTTGCGGAGCACAGGCTCCGGTCACTCAGGCTCAGTGGCCATGGCTCATGGGCCCAGCCGCTCCGCGGCATGTGGCATCTTCCTGGAGCGGGGCATGAACCCGCGTCCCCTGCATCGGCAGGCGGACTCTCAACCACTGCGCCACCAGGGAAGCCTGATTTTTTATTTTTTGGATGATGATTTGGAGTAATTTACTGAGGCCTTATTTGGGTCATTCACTGAAATAGGTATTTGATACAGTGACTATTATGATTTCAAATACCCAAACTCTAATTCCCCATTTTTTGAAGGAGACAGATAAATTCTTGCCAAGATCACTAGCCCAAAGCGAACAAGTTCCAATTTTATTAACCTGAGCATGTTTGTTAAAATCTGGGCATTTGAGTGAGTTTATCACTTCTTAATGGAGAAAATTAACATATATCAGCTAGAACAGTGATTCTCAACCTGGGGCAACTTTATCCTCCAAAGGACATGTGGTAGTGTCTGTAGGTGATTTTGGTTCTCACAGCTGGGTTGAGGGGTATGTGCTGGCATCTAGCAGGTAGAAAGGATGCTCTAAACATTCTACAGTAGGATGATGGCCCCTCTCAACAGAGAGTTGTTCAACCCCAAATGTTAATAATGGGGCTGAGGTTGAGAAACCCTGAGTAATGCAAGTGCCCCTTGAGAAGATGGAAAGAGAGAACACTTTAAAGGCATTACCATATTCCTAAGTCATTAGATTCAATGACATACTCCCCATGGGCTTTGTGGCATTATGTTTGGCAACCTAAGTCTAAACTTTGTCATTAACTGAAATCTGACCTGCTCAAGTCACATGGGGCCTCAATTTCTTTACCTGAAATAAAGAATTAGATGAGGTGATTGAGAGGTTTCCTGTGATATTGTGATTCATGAAGAACAATCTTGTCTTTTAAAATTAATTAATTAATTAATTAATTTTTGCTGTGTTAGGTCTTCGTTTCTATGCAAGGGCTTTCTCCACTTGTGGCAAGCGGGGGCCACTCTTCATTGCGGTGCACGGGCCTCTCATTATCGCGGCCTTTCTTGTTGCGGAGCACAGGCTCCAGGCGCGCAGGCTCAGTAGTTGTGGCACACGGGCCTAGTTGCTCCGTGGCATGTGGGATCTTCCCAGACCAGGGCTCGAACCCGTGTCCTCTGCATCGGCAGGCAGATTCTCAACCACTGCGCCACCAGGGAAGCCCCAATCCCGAGTCTTGAACCCTTGTGATGTAAGATAAATAACACTGGGCTTAAGCTTTGGGGACATTTAATGTTGTAGAGAAGATCTGCCTCCTCGTGCCTGGACATGTCTGGTACAATCATGTTAGTGATCATGGGCCGAGGGATGAATGGCTCCTGTCCCCCAGAGAACCCCATACATTCTACTGTTCTACCCATCCCTTAAATGAAAGCTCTGATCTCAGTCCTCTCCTCAGACTACACCCATCTTTGGCCATCTTCTCCTCTCTTGTTATACTCAATCCTAATCTCTATGTTAGTATAAATCCCCATTTCACATCCTCATCTTTCTCATGAGCAGTGATTCCCAACAGTCTTTTTTTTTTTTTTTTGGTATCTACACATGGATGATAATGATAATGATGATGATAATAGTAATAGTTAAAAATAGCTAACACTGTGGATCTCTTGCTATGATTCAGGCATTGTACTAAGCTCTTTCATTAGCTTGTTCAACCCTCAGAGGCACTTAGAGGTTAAGTAACTTGTTCAAGATCCAACAGTTAGTATATCGTAGCTCTAGGACTCAACACTGCCAGTGTTCCAAATTCCACATGTCCCTGATAGATTGATCAGCTTCTCTCTCACACAGTTCCTCTTGCTGTGCTCCCTAAAATGATAGAATCCATTAACTAGAATGTAGTTCTTAAATCCTTCTCTCATATCCTTATATTTACAACTGATCAGTCTGCAAGAATTTAACATCAAATTCATCTTCTCTTTCACCAACCACTATTACTGTCATTGCCTTGCCTCTACTGCAGATCTTCATGACTCCCCATCTATAACCAACTAACAAAATGACCTGCTTTTATTTTTATTTTATTTTATTTTTTTTGGCTGCGCTGTGTGGCATGCGGGATTTTAGTTCCCTCACCAGGGATCGAACCTGTGCCCCCTGCAGTGGAAGCACAGAGTCCTAACTACTGGACCGCCAGGGAATTCCGAAAATGACCTGCTTTTAAACTTTTCCTCTCTATTATTCTTTCTGCAACCTTAATTTCCCTATGTACCCCGAAAATGACCTGCTTTTAAACTTTTCCTCTCTATTATTCTTTCTGCAACCTTAATTTCCCTATGTAACAGAAATCTAGTCACTTCATGTCATTCTTAAGAACTTCTAATGACCTTTCCCTGCTCGTAGCATAAAGTCCTTTCTCTGGCATTCAACACTCTCCATGACTGAGGCCCAACTGTGGTATCAGCTACAACACTCACCAAAGTCATTTTCATTATTTCTTTGATCATGTCATGTACTTTTACATCTTAAATTTTTTCAGGGTAGAGTCTAAAACTTCTCACTCCTAATTGTAACACTAGAACATAATTTCTCTTGGTTGAGATATACTAGCTTACTTTTTACTTGCACTCATTAGAGGAACACATTGACTCTTTGCTTAGAGGACCTAGACAGCCTTCTTGTGGTTCTCAGAATGGGTCTGCTTTCCTTTGTTTATTAATGTTTCATTACACTAGAATACCCATCCTTTGCCCCCATCACTTCTTCTCTTTTCAAAGCCCAGATATGAGACTTCTTCCATTTAACTTTCTCTAATGTACCTTCTTCAAGTCAGAAGTATTTATTCCTGCTACGATCTCACAGAATATTTTAATATCTGTTTCCCCTATACATTGTAAGCTTCTTGGGCAGGGACACTGTGACTTACACATTTTCGTGTTTCCTGAACTATCACCCATTACAGGGTGATATGTATGTATTGCTGACATGTAGAAAGGGCTCAGTAAATGTTTCATAATAAAGTCACATCTCTTGAAGTCCCTTTAAGTTCTATGATTCTAAAATTATCATTCAGTCTTTATTTCTTTACACTTCTTATTGCATTGGGATAAATATTTCTCCCTGAGGGTGGAAGTATGTTAGGGTTAATATGCAAATTAAAAGTATATAAGAATTTTAATCACAGTATAATTAAGACCTAGGGTTTTTTTTTTGAAATGCCAGTCAGTATTGCCATAAAAGAGTAATGAGCTCTTTTCTGGACTTCCCTGGTGGTGCAGTGGTTGAGAATCCAACTGCCAGTGCAGGGGACACGGGTTCGATCTCTGGTCTGGGAAGATCCCACATGCCGCAGAGTAACTAAGCCCACACACCACAACTACTGAGCCTGCACGCCACAACTACTGAAGCCTGTGCTCCACAACAAGAGAAGCCACCGCAATGAGAAACCCACATACTGCAATGAAGAGTAACCCCTGCTCACCGCAACTAGAGAACGCCAGCGTGCAGCAACGAAGACCCAACGCAGCCAAAACAAAACAAAACAAAAAAACAATCCCACTTAAAAAAACGCAAAAGAGTAATAAGCTCCTTTCTCATGAAAACAATAGTCTGTGGGAAGTTTTTTTTTTTTTTTTTTAAAGAAGTAAGCTTGAAAAGTGTCAATTTTATTACCATTTCAATTAAAAATTTTTGTCTTTATTTTCTGGATGAGACTAACCTATACAAGATATTGATTAAGCATGAAGTCAGGACTCAAGATATCCCATCTATTTACTATAGTTTGTATTAGTAACTTCAATACTTAGAGAAAAAATAAAAGTTAGTAGTGCAAACCAATATCCAGTTCTCCTTTCTTTCCTGGGAATACAAGGCTACAATTTGCAGTCTGCTTGCACCTAAGCGGAGCCATGTGACAGCTCTGGCCAAGTAAATAAGAATGGGAGTGACGTGTGGCAGTAGAAAAGCAAGCACAATCCTTTCATTCTCTTCTCTTGTCTTAGCAATCATGAAGGAGGCTACATGGTAAGGTAACCACAGTGTGAAAGCAGCCTGCATTATTTTTCTTTTAAAACAAGTAATTGTTTTATGTATTTACCATCAGTGTGAGGCAGATGTAAATGAACAGGAATATCTAGAGGATAATTCCTACTGAGAAACATTTCAAGGTGTCCACAGACTGGTCAGAATACTATGGTACTATATGGTATAATCAACTAGCCAGTGATATTTCCATTTATTTCACTTTTAGTAATAAAACTTTTTTCTTATACACGATTGAACACATATTTTGCTTTAAACTTAATAGTCATGGTTGAAGAAATAATGGTTTATTTTTCTAATCAAGTGGCCAAGCTGCTCAATCTTAAAACCACAACGAGAATGTTGCACCTTATTATTTTAACTAAACAGTAAGACGTTCTGTTTTGATTATTCCTGGTAAATTGCAACTTTGTTTCTCACTAGTTTCCATTTGCCAAACAGTCATGACAAACAGTTTAACCTGGTGGCTACTGCTTTCAAGGGATTCTATCAGATGAATCCTCATTTCCAGTGCAATAGCTGTTGGCAGTCCTTTGCTGAAAGTCCATCCATCAAGACTTTTCTACTGTGGTTAGTTAAGAGTCCTGCTTTTGCTGCCAGGGCTTCATTCTGCTGAATATGATATTCCTGAAATTTAATGGATATTCTTTGCATCATTTAAAAATATTTCTAGGGCTTCCCTGGTGGCGCAGTAGTTGAGCGTCTGCCTGCCGATGCAGGGGACACGGGTTCGTGCCTCGGTCCGGGAAGATCCCACATGCCGCGGAGCGGCTGGGCCCGTGAGCCATGGCCGCTGAGCCTGTGCATCCGGAGCCTGTGCTCCGCAACGGGAGAGGCCACAACAGTGAGAGGCCCGCATACTGCAAAAAACAAAAAAAAAACAAAACAAAACAAAAATATTTCTATAAGCAATGTCCTGAGCAGGTTATCTCAACAGGTATTACTTCTCTTCCTGTGAAGTCTTTACCCAGTCCAAAAAGCATGTTTCTTTAAGTTTATAGTAGGTTCCAAGAAGTTCATTGAACTATTTTAACTGATCAGATTCTGGTATTTGTGCAGCCATATTCTTTTGTTATGTTTATCAGTCACTTTTTCTGATGCATGAGTTTCCTTTCTGTTCTGGAAAAGCAGCTAAACTTTGCTTGAATGTCTCCTGTGAGGCCTGATTTCTTCCTTAAGCACAGGCTCTCCCATTTGGTACCAGTATGAGGCAGAGAGGCTAGTCTGGGGACAGAGGGTTGGGGTATGGGTGGGTGCCTGGCAGCTGGATGGCAGAGAACCTAAAGTTAGCACTTTAATTGTTGAGTCACCACATGGGGACAGCTGCCCCAGAGAGTTGCCAGGACCTACAGTGGTCTTTGCTTGAGTGTAAAATAACTTTTACGTGTTTAAGCCAGTGAGATTTTGGATTAATTTGTCACTGAAGAATCACTTGTCCTAATCTGACTAATATGGGTGGCACTGGGAATTGCAGTCATTAGACATAAGAGAAGAAAGCCTGTAATAGCAATAGCTAGCCCTTATTAAGCACTTACTCTCCAGGATTTGTCTCATGTACTTGAATGAATTGTCTTTTTTGACTCCCACAATAATCTACTTAAAAGATGAGGAGACTGAGGCACAGAGGAATTTAGCAGCACACCTGGGGTCACAGAGTTTATAAGGTTTAGAGCTGGGATTCACACCTGCATTTGGTATGATACCAAGGTTCATTTACTTCCTGAATATGCTCTAGAATCATTTGGTTTATTCACATGTTTGTAACTTTCTAAGTAAATGCAAAAATAAGACTTGTTTCTTAGGTGTCAGGTGAAATAGTTTTTAGAGGAGCATGGTAGATTTTTGTCTTCCAAGAAATTTCTTAGGATTTATGGAACTTTATTTCCTTTGGGGCAAAAGGGGAAATTTCTGTTTCATATGACCTGCTTTGTTTTTATAGTACCCATATGTTGGGCATAGAATAGGATTAGAGGCGAGTTCTTTTAAGATTTAGGAATGCTGATGTGATTAATTTGATCTAACAGTGATGACAGCATAGAACAATCAACAATTTTAATAAATTAAATTTCATTTATGTGTCTTCTGGGAAGGACTCTGTCAGTTTAAGTAAGATTTGGTGCCTTGGTTGACTATGAAGTTTTTTTCTTTTGGCTGCGTTGGGTCTTCATTGCCGTGTGTGGGCTTTCTCTAGTTGCGGCGAGCAGGGGCTACTCTTCATTGCGGTGCGCAGGCTTCTCATTGCAGTGGCTTCTCTTGTTGCGGAGCACGGGCTCTAGGCGTGAGAGCTTCAGTAGTTGTGGCACACGGGCTTAGTTGCTCTGCAGTGTGTGGGATCTTCCTGGACCAGGGCTCGAAACCCTGTCCCCTGCAGTGGCAGGCAGATTCTTAACCACTGCACCACCAGGGAAGTCCCACCTATGAAGTTTTGAACTGAGCCTGGTTCTTCACTCTGAGGATCAAATCCTGAAGTCCTGGCTGTACTCATCCAGCATGTCTCTGACTCCTTAAAGAATTATTACTTTAATGAAGATGAAATCTATTACTTTAAACATTTTTTTCTTGATAATAAAAATTCAACCATGACCCTCATTAATGAACTGGCAAATTATTTTACTCTACCCTGTTAAATGTATTAGTTGGTATGGGTTGCTTTGGAGATATTTTTAAATACATTTTTTGATAGATATTTAAAAATATTGATTCTTCAGATCTCCCTGAAGAATCTGGGAGAAGTCTGGGGGCAGGGAAAACACAAGATGAACTGAGACATCTTGTTGGGCGAGAAAGAAGGGAAATACTCAAAGACTAATGGGGGTGTGTGTGAAAAGATATTCAAGTCAGCTTGAAGGGATTACTCTTGGCAATACTGGGGGACTGTTTGAACATAAAAAAGAATATTGACTGTGACTGATTGTAGAAAGAGAAGAGGAGCCTTTTATAAGTAACTTAAGGGGAACAATTCACTGTAGAAGCAGTATATGCAGGTTAAGAGCTTGGTCTGGGTTCGAGTCCTTGGTCTGAGTTTACCTCTTTGCTTGTAAGTTCTTAAACCTTTCTATGCCTCAATTTCCACATCTGTAATGCGGGAATAATAATAACAACAGCAACAACTACCTCAGAGGGGTGATAAGAGAATTAGCTAAGATAAAATTTCTAAGTAAAGTATTTAGAACAGTCCCTGCCACATATATCATGTGCTAAATAATTGTTATGTATTATATTACTTTTATTATTATTGTCTATAATGCCCACTACCCATTAGGGAACGGCCATACCAGCCCTGGGCTTTTTGTTGTTGTTATGGAAAATTTTTTTTCCCCAGCTTTTTTGAGATATAATTGACATATAACATTGTGCAAGTTTAAGGTATGCGATGTATTGACTTGATACACATATATTGCAAAATGGTTACCACAGTCGTGTTAGTTAATACCTCTATCACCTCACATAATTACCATTTCCTTTTTGTGGTGAGAACATTTAAGATCTACTCTCTTAATCACTTTCAAGCATATAATACAGTATTGTTAGGTGTAATCCCCATACTGTACATTAGATCCTCAGAACTTACTCATCTTATACCTGGAACTTTGTACCCTTTGATCAGCATCTCCAGGCCCTGGTAACCACCATTCTGTTCTCTTTTCTTATAGTATGCTTATCTGGCTTTGGTATCAAGGGAATGCTGGCTTTATAAAATGTGTTTGGGAGTCTTTCCTCCACTTCAATCTTTTCAAAGAGTTGAGAAGGATTGGTATTAATTCTTTAATGTTTGGTAGAACTCACCAGGGAAATCATCTGATTCTGGGCTTTTCTTTGTTGGGAGATTTTTGATTACTGATTCAATTTTACTTGTCAGATTTTCTATTTCTTTATGATTCAGTCTTGGTAGGCTGTATGTTTCTAGGAATCTATCCATTTCTTCTAGGTTATTCAATTTTTTTGGTGTATTATTGTTCATAGTGGTTTCTTACGATCCTCATCTTTTGTATTTCTGTGATATCAGTTGTAATGTTTCCTCTTTCCTTTCTTATTTTACTTGAGTCTTTCTCTCTCTCTCCTTTTTTTTTTTGGCTGCACTGCATGGCACGTGGATCTTAGTTCCCCTGACTAAGGATCAAACCTGTGCCCCCTGCAGTAGAAGCGTGGAGTCTTAACCACTGGACCACAGGTCCCTCTGTTTTTCCTTTGTGTGTCTTTCTGAAGTTTTGCCAGTTTTGTTAATCCTAAAAAATAACTCTTAGTTTCATTGATCTTTTGTATTGTTTTTCTGGTCTCCGTTTATTTCTGCTTTGATCTTTGTTACTTCCTTCATTCTGCTAACTTTGTAGCCTTAGGCTATCTTACTCTGGACTTCAAAAAAAAAACCCCCCAAAACATGTGCACTCCTAATTGGATCTTTGTTACAGCTGAATTGCTATCTAATACAGTAAATCATCTTAGAGGCCTCTGTGATACCAGGAAGATGGTAAAGTCAAAAGCCGTGAAATAGATAATCTGTAGAAATCCCACTGCTGTGTTAGGAGCTGTTCCATGATTCACTGCCCTGTGAGACTCCAGCCTCAAGCAAAGAGAATTGGTGAAACCTGCAAGGGAAGGATCCCAATGCAAAGGTTACAGAACTGATTAAAAGATGAGGGTAGAAACCTCAGGGGCCCCAGAGGCCCAGGGGATCAAATTGGAGTCTGGACAGGGGTACTTAGGGAGAAACAACCATATTGTCAGTGAACTTCAGTTTTGAGATGACTTGGGCCAGTTGTGGTTTGCTTGGCTGTTAATTTCCCTGCATGACCCCTAGGAAGTGTCTCATCAGGAAGTCTTTGAGGAATCATACCTTTAACTGCCTTTATCTCTGTATGGAGCATTTAGAGACATTCATCTTAATCCTCTTCCAATTAATGTTCATTGGAATGTATTTGAAGTGGTGTTGGTTCACCATAACACTTTTTAGCCTTCTTTTAAGTCATTTGAAAAATCTGCTTATAAAAGAGGAGAAATAAAATTTTTGTCTCAAGGTCAATTTACATTTCAATGTTTTAAAAAAGCAGTGCTTCTCAAAATCATATTTTAGTATCAATGCAGCTTAAATTTTTTTAAAAATAAATTTTATTTATTATTTATTTATTTTTGGCTGCATTGGGTCTTTGTTGCTGCACACAGGCTTTCTCTAGTTGTGGCAAGTGGGGGCTACTCTTCGTTGCGGTGCGCAGGCTTCTCATTGCGGTGGCTTCTCTTTGTTGTGGAGCACTGGCTCTAGGTGCACGGGCTTCAGTAGTTGTGGCACTCGGGCTCCGTAGTTGTAGCTTGCAGGCTCAGTAGTTGTGGAGCACGGGCTTAGTTGCTCTGCAGCACGTGGGATCCTCCCAGACCAGGGCTCGAACCCGTGTCCCCTGCATTGACAGGCGGATTCTTAACCACTGCACCACCAGGGAAGTCCCACAGCTTTAATTTTTAATGTAAGATAATGCCGAAGATAGGGTTTGTGATTCAGATTTTCACTAAATACAAAATTTTCCTGGGTCAGAGCAAATGCCTAAATCAAGGGAGGCCATTTTAGTCCTTATTTTATGCTTTTCAACAGTGTAGCTGGCCATAGGAAAAAGTCTGAAGGTCAAGTAGATGTGTGTGGTCTTGGAAAATTATTTATTCTCTTTGAAACTCAGTTTTTCCATCCATCAAAGGGTGCACATGGTGATTGTGAGCATGCTACAGTACTTGTTCAGTTCCTCTTTTTTCTTTTCTTATTATGACACTTTTTAAGGAGCAGTTTTAGGTTCACAGCAAAACTGAGGGGAAGGTACAGAGATTTTTTTTATATCTCTCCTGCCTCTACACATGCATGACCTCCCCTATTATCAACATCCACCACCAGAGTGGTACATTTGTTACAATGGATGATCCTATGCTGGTACATCATCATCACCTGAAGTCCATAATTTACATTATGGTTCATTCATGGTATTGTGTGTTCTGTGGGTTTGGACAAATGTGTTATGACATGTATCCATCATTATGGGACCATTCAGAGTATTTTCACTGCTCTAAAAATCCTCTGTGATCCTACTATTCTACCCCACCCCCTACCACCCCGTAGCAACCGCTGTCTCTATAGTTTTGCCTTTTCTAGATTGTCATATAGGTGGAATCAGTATGTAGCCTTTTCAGATTGACCTCTTTCACTTAATATTATGCATTTAGGTTTTTCCATGTCTTTTCATGGCTCAATAACTCATTTCATTTTAGTGTTGAATAATATTCCCTTGTCTGAATATACCATAGTTTATTTATCCATTACCCTACTGAAGACAACTTGTTTGCTTCCAAGTTTTAGCAATTATGAACAAAGCTCTTATAAACATCTGTGCACAGGTTTTTGTGTGAACATCAGTTTTCACCTTTTTTGGGTAAATACCAAGGAGTGCAATGGCTGGATTTTATGGTAAAAGTACGATTAGTTTTGTAAGAAATTGCCAAACTGTCTTACAAAATGGCTGTACCATTTTGCATTCTCACTAGCAGTGAATGAGTTCCTACTGCTCCACATCCTCATTAGCGTTTGCTAATGTCAGTGTTGTGACTTTTGGCCATTTTAATAGGTGTGTAGTGGTTTCTCATTGTTTTTCTAATTTGCATTTCCCTGATGACATAAGGTGTGGAGAATCTGTACATGTGCTTATTTGCCATCTGTATATTTTCTTTGGTGAGGTGTCTATTAAAGTCTTTGGCCCATTTTTTTAGTTGGGTTGTTTTCTTATTATTGTTTTTTAAGGGTCTTTGTATATTTTGGATAACAGTCCTTTATCAGACTTATCTTTTGCAAATATTTTCTCCCAGTCTGTGGCTTGTCTTCTCATTCTCTTGGCAGTGTCTTTCACAAAGCAGAAGTTTTAATTTTAATGAAGTCCAGCTTATCAATTATTTCTTTCATGGACCATGACTTTGGTGTTGTATCTAAAATGTCATTGCCATACCCAAGTTTTTCTGGCCTTTCCCCTGTGTTACCTTCTAGGAGTTTTATAGTTTGCATTTTACATGTAGGTCTGTGATCCATTTTGAGTTAATTTTTGTGGAGGGTGTAAGGTCTGTATCTAGATACTTTTTTTTTTTTTTTTTTTTTTGGTATGTGGATGTCCAGCAGCATTTGTTGAAAAGACTATCTTTGCTCCATTGTATTATCTTTGCTCCTTAGTCAAAGATGAGTTGACTATATTTATGAGGGTCTATTTCTGACTCTATTCAATTCCATTTTTTTTTCTCCTGTAAATTCCTCTTCTCTATTCTGTAAATAGCCTAGAGGAAAGGGTTGGCTTTGTTTATGCTACTGAGTATGTTGTCCAGTTCCCATGTCAGTGTTTAACATAATATATTATTTAAGGACCATCACTTAGGACTTACCAAATTTCTATCAGAATTCAAGGTCCTTGATGAAATATATGGGTGGCATAGTTGCTCTTCTTAAGAAACCAACATTCTAACAGGAAGAAAAATATCCTCAAGAGCATCTTGCTTCTACTTTTTCTCCCCTAATCTATCTAGATTGTACATGGCAGCTAAGGAATTTTCAGCAATACTTAAAGGAAGGGACAGACTCTCTGTTTCTTTTTCTTTCTCTGCCTTTCTATTCCTTTCTATATTTTGTCTCCATCTGTTTGAATCCTTGTCTTGCATTTACAGTAATATTCCTCATATGAAACATTTGCATATGTGGATTTATTTCTATAAATTTGTCCTAAAACTGTAAGACTTTCAGTTCATATTTTATATAAGCTGCAGTCAGCATTCATATGAATTTGCAATCACTCAATGGAGAAATTTTAAAAAGACATACCTGGGAGTTGGGAAAAGAAGGAGGGAAACCAGATGGCAAAGCAGGAGCACAGGGTAAGAGCCAGGAAGCTGAGCCAAGGTGGACCTGAGCCAGAGGGCAGCTCTCCTGCTTGTGAGTGGGAGGAGGGAGCTGGCGAGGTGAGAGAAACTGTTGGAGCTAGGGCTTGGGGTACTGCGACCTTCTGGTATGTTTACAGCCTGGAAGGATCATGGGGGCACTAAAGCTGTACAACCCAGAGCATGGATGGGAAGTCTGAGAAATGCCAAGTCAGTTATAGGGTAAGATAAATAATTTATAAAAAAATTTCCTCAAAATGTTTTCATCTCAAGGTTCAGGTAACTATGGAGACTGTTAGTGGCCTACTCAGTGCTAGTCTCCTTTTCATCCTTAATAAACAGAACCTTCTCTTTGATCAGGGTGGCAATGCACCAGCTGAAAACTGCATTACTCAGCATCCTCTGCAGTTAGGTTAGGGGGGGACATGTGACTAATTCTGGCCAATGGGTATAGGGGAGGTTGCTGAGTGGGGGCTTCATGGAAAGTACCTTCAAAGGGGGGCTAACTCAGTCTGAAAGCTCCTTTTGCCACTTTGTAAATGTGGTAGGACCTTGAGGTTAGAATACATGTGCTGAGGATGGTGGAGAAAAAAATAGGAGGCCAAGACACTGATGATGTCATGGAGCCACCGTATCAGCCAGGGAATGCCTTCTTCCTCTTCTTCTTCTTTTTTTTTTTTTTTTTTTTTTTTTAAATGTGAGAGAACGGTTGAGTCTCTGTCAAAGATGAATATAATTTCTAATGGAGAGAGATTCTCCATCTCTTAGGCCATCTTAAGATGTGGGAAAGAGGGGGATTCCCTGGCGATCCAGTGGTTGGGACCACATGATCTCATTGCTGAGGGCCCAGTTCCATCCCTGATTGGGAAACTAAAATTCTACAAGCCGCATGGTGTGGCCAAAAAAAAAAAAAAGGCATGGGAAGGAGAAAGCTTCCACTCTGAGTCACAAAATCATAAAGATATTTAAACTTGAATAGGGGACCAGACACTGAAAAAGTGTTAATCTTTTTCTTTCAGGTTAGAAATCTCTGTTTTTCTTTCAAATTATAAAACAAACAAACAAACAAAAAAAAACCCCAGGGACTTCCCTGGTGGCCCAGTGGTCGGGACCGTGCTCCCAGTGCAGCGGGTCTGGGTTCAGTTCCTCGTCGGGGAACTAGATCCCACGTGCCGCAACTAAGACCCGATGCAGCCAAATAAATAAACAAATATTTAAAAAATAAACCAAATAATTGTTATAAGAACAAATTCAAACAAAACTGAAGTGTACAAAATGAAAAGTGAGAATATCTTTTAATTTCACCCTCTAGAGTAACCACTGTTAACTGGGTTCTGTAATTTTCAAAGAATCCTCCCCCCTCTTTTTATGTAAAAACAAAGTAATTAAAAATTATTCTTGACAAACATGTTTTCTACAAGGCAAATAAATTCACAAGCCTCTTGAAGGGAGATCCTGATATTGAAAAATGATTGTGACAATCAATCAATAAAATTAACTGTATAATGAGTATTATTACTGTTTTTTTTTTTTTTTTTTTTTTAAATTTTATTTATTTTTATTTTTGGCTGTGTTGGGTCTTCGTTTCTGTGCGAGGGCTTTCTTTAGTTGCGGCAAACGGGGGCCACTCTTCATCGCCATGCACGGGCCTCTCACTATCGCGGCCTCTCGTTGCGGAGCACAGGCTCCAGATGCGCAGGCTCAGTAGTTGTGGCTCACGGGCTTGGTTGCTCTGCGGCATGTGGGATCTTCCCAGACCAGGACTCGAACCTGTGTCCCCTGCATTGGCAGGCAGATTCTCAACCACTGCGCCACCAGGGAAGCCCTATTACTGTTTTAAGATATGTAAAATGTCATTGATAATCTCATTTTCCTGAGTGATTATTTGAAACCCAAGTTCCTCAGTGTCAGCAGATAGCCTGATTTTTTTTTTTCCCTCTTTTGAAGGTACTTTCCATGTGCCTTGGTGGGAGGTTACTGTTCCCAGAAGGGCAGGATTCTGGATAGGCAATAATTTGGGTTCTCTATTTTCTTCTGCTCTGTGAAATAAGACTGTATTGTATTTGACTTGTACCCTCCAAATCTAGCATGGGACCTAGTATATGATACTGTATGCTTCTGCCAGTAAGTGTTCTCATTCAGAAAAGGAGTGCTCTGAGGGGGACCAGAGAGAGGTACAGGAGCAGGAAAAAGTTCCAGTTATTGTTCTGAGACAGGAGTGGTCATAGCCTGTTTGAAGGGACAGTGAGAAGGTAAGATTCATATGGGGGGGTAATTCTTTCTGAAGTTCCTTTTTGTAGCCAACTATATATATATAGATATATGTATACACACACACACACACACACATACCTGAGAAACTATACATGTGCAGAGGGTTCTCTGTGGATCAGATTATCTCTTTACCTTCAGTTTTCAGTTTCCAATTATATCAGGTCATCTGGTAGTTGATTATTGGTCTATTTTTATGTTCCATGGAACAACTATACTTCTATTCTCCATCCCCTGCCTTCAGGGCACATTCTTAATTCTTACCTAGCTTTTTATTCAGCAACTGTTCAATAAATGCTGTACAACAGTAAGGTACCATCCATGCTTCTATGGTGTACTTTGATTTTTAAAAACATACCTTAACACTAAGTTTTTATAGCAGACCATATAGGTGTGCTTCCATCTTGCAAGATCTAGGAGGTTAATTTCAAGCTGGATAGCATTTTTTAGTTTTCATTAATGAGTTTAATCCCTTTTGTATTTTTTAAAATAAATTTATTTTATTTATTTTCCGCTGTGTTGGGTCTTCGTTGCTACACATGGGCTTTCTCTAGTTGCAGCGAGTGGGGGCTTCTCTTGGTTATGGTATGCAGGCTTCTCATTGCAGTGGTTTCTCTTGTTGCGGAGCATGGGCTCTTGGCATGAGGGCATCAGTAGTTGTGGGGCGAGGGCTCAGTAGTTGTGGCTCGTGGGCTCTAGAGCGCAGGGTCAGTAGTTGTGGTGCATGGGCTTAGTTGCTCTGTGGCATGTGGGATCTTCCCGGACCAGGGCTTGAACCTATGTCCCCTTCATTGGCAGGCGGATTCTTAACCACTGTGCCATCAGGGAGGCCCCCTCAATCCCTTTTTATTTTTTAAATTTTTAAAAATTTATTTATTTTTGGTTGCATTGGGTCTTCATTGCCGTGCGTGGGCTTTCTCTAGTTGCGACCAGCGGGGGCTACTCTTCGTTGTGGTGTGCGGGCTTCTCATTGTCGTGGCTTCTCTTGTTGCGGAGCATGGGCTCTAGGCGTGCAGGCTTCAGTAGTTGTGGCACATGGGCTCAGTAGTTGTGGCTTGTGGGCTCTAGAGCGCAGGCTCAGTAGTTGTGGCGCATGGGCTTAGCTGCTCCACGGCATGTGGGATCTTCCCGGGCCAGGGCTCGAACCTGTGTCCCCTGCATTGGCAGGCAGATTCTTAACTACTGTGCCACCAGGGAAGCCCCTCAATCCCTTTTTAAACTGATGAACTTTTCATGTTTCTTGGTTTCTGTGGGTTCATGCTGAGTTAAAGAATTTCATGCCACCACTCATTCAACTATTTTACTTTTCCATTTTTACTTAAAGTAGCAGAAAAAGCACAGAAGTTTTCAATCATGAAAACTGAAACACCAAAGGATATTTGATATTCATGGTTTGAATTTCATGATTTTAGAGGAAATTCTTCCCTAATGAAAATGGTCCAGAATGGGCTCCTTGAAAATGTAGCAATGGAACCACTTCTGCATGTATTCAGGAAGCTGTTACATTCCATTTGTAGATTTATATTCAACATTTTAATTTAGTATTTAAGAGGTGGTTTAGGGGTATCATCATCTCTCTGTGTTTATCCTTTTTTAAAAAAATTTTTATTGGAGCAGTTTATCTTTGCTGAAAAGAAAGTTGAGGACTTCCTGGTTGGGATGACCAAATATATAATGAAAGCAATTCTTTCCAGCAAATGGCTCCCAGAGTCCATCTCTTGAGAAGAATAAAAGCAAAAGTTGTCAGAGGGATTCTCTATCATAAATGCTTTCAAATAGGAGAAGAAACAGAGAAGACCATGACTCTAGCCTTGTGCTGGATTATTTGTTGTCAACTTGGAATCAGCTTCAAACCCCTTGTATGATCTCTCTTTTAGGGCAGAAACCTGAGTTTCCCTGAGTCCTCTTCCCTCTTCTGACCGTGAAGCTGGGTTAGAGTCCACCAATGAGGGGAGATGGGAAGGTTGGGGAGGAGAGGCCATTACTCTCTTAGGAGGTGCTGAGGGGAGATAAAGACATGACATTTGAAGCAACTTCTTAGGGAGCTTCTTATAAGACATTCAAGTCTATGCTATAAGCACAGGTTTTTTTTTTTAACATCTCTATTGGAGTATAATTGCTTTACAATGATTTGTTAGTTTCTGCTGTATAACAAAGTAAATCAGCTATACGTATACATATATCCCCATATCCCCTCCCTCTTGCGTCTCCCTCCCACTCTCCCTATCCCACCCCTCTAGGTGGTCACAAAGCACCGAGCTGATCTCCCTGTGCTATGCAGCTGCTTTCCACTAGCTATCTACTATACCTTTGGTAGTGTATATATGTCCATGCCACTCTCTCACTTCGTCCCAGCTTACCCTTCCCCCTCCCCATGTCCTCAAGTCCATTCTCTGTGTCCGCATCTTTATTCCTGTCCTGCCCCTAGGTTCTTCAGAACCTTTTTTTTTTTTTTAGATTCCATATACATGTGTTAGCATACAGTATTTGTTTTTCTCTTTCTGACTTACTTCACTCTATGGCAGACTCTAGGTCCATCCACCTCCCTACAAATAACTCACTTTTGTTTCTTTTTATGGCTGAGTAATATTCCATTGTTTGTATGTCTCACATCTTGTTTATCCATTCATCTGTCGATGGACACTTAGGTTGCTTCCATGTAAGCACAGGTTTTTTAGCAGTGAATTTCCTGAGTTTCACTTCCCCAGCTCTTCTAGCTACCTCTAATTCCTTGTGTTAAACCCTCCATACTTGGAGTACGTAGAGTGGTTACTGTTTTCCAGATTTGACCCTGACTGATATGCTTTTCATGCTGGTTACCTCAGTTTTGTCTGAGTATCAGGCTTCCCCACTTCCCCAACATCTGTCCACAAGGGTGTTAGAATTCTCCAGGATGATGGCAGAATTTAGAAGAGATTCAAGAGCTAATACCTGAAGTTGCTCATGAAAATGGAAGAATGAATAGGAAATCAGGAGATGGCAGCTCGAGCAGGACCAGAGGGTGGTGTGGGCTGTAGAGAAAATATTTTTATGTTTCCGTATGGTTAGGGCTTTCTGAGCAAAGAAACCTGGGATCGGGGTCACAGGACAAGTCTTGTATTTAAAGGGTGGTTAGATAGTAAGTAAGAGACCATCCTGAGAAGTTTACCTCCCAAGGTAAATGCTTACATTTCAGAAGAGGAATGAAACCTAGTATCATGGAGACGTTGAAGAGATTGTTAATTTGTAGATGCTTGGCTTCTTCCTGGAGACATTTATTTATATTCCAAAGGACCAGAACTCAGAATTCATTCCCTTCTCTTCCCAAGGTTCATTTGTTTGCACTGGGGAGAAAAGTTTTTTCTCTCTCACAGGGGAAGGGGGACAGCTGCCCTCATCCGAGATAAGCTCTCAGCTTCATGTTTTGGGTCCCTTGCCTATTGTATAGATCCTGGTAGACTGACCTCTGGTTCTCATCACATAGCCGCAAAGGAAAGAATTGAGCCAGAGGAGAACTGATGTGGTTATTGCTGTAAGTAATAATACCTCTGCTCTAGAAAACTCATGTATACTTTTAGGATAATGTGAATAAATATAGATGCTGAAACGTAATCAGGTGCTAGAATCAGATGGTTTGAGCTTCAAGGGTGGTGGTGGGGTTTTGAAGTACAAATAAGAACAACTTGGAGCAAGTCCCCAGGGAGATTGCCCAGGCTGACCCCAGGGATTGTGGAGCATGACGGGGATGGGCAGCCTCTCCTTGAGGGCTGCGAGAGAATTTTGTGCAATCATCTCAGCTCCAGTGGAAGAAGTCTTACTGAATGAGAGGCTTCAGGCTTCAAATGGAGTTTATTCTCACATTTACGGGGAGGCAGCACGCATAGTGGTAATAATTAGGCAATTTGGATTAGAAATGCAACTCTACCCATTATTCATTTAGGCAGTGTTTACTGAGCATCAATTATGTACAAGGCTGTTCTGCTGAGGAGAGGGATGATCGCTGCACTTGTGGAGTTTACAGTCTACTGCAAAAACCAGACCAAATATAAACAAACAGAGGAGTAAGTATATACTTACAAACTATAATAAATGTGATGAAGGAAAATAATAGGGAACTGTGAGAGAAAATAGAGATGCCCCACTTTAGACTGAGTGGCCAGGGAAGGCTGCTCTGAGACGGTGGCAGTTAAGCTGAGTGCTGAAGCATGGGAAGGAGCTGAGAGCATGAGAAGATGGAGTGTGAGCTTCCCAGGGAGAGTGCCTTCATCTACTAGCTGGCTATGAAATGCAACCCCTCAGAGGTGTGTTTGAGTGAGGTGTTTAACAATTGGGGCCGTTTCTACACTGGTTTTTCATCTGTATAAAGGAGATAATAACATCTACCTTCTAGGCAGGAAGTTCTGCTGTCCAAGCGAGATTGATCTAGAAATGATCACCTTCCCCCAACTTCATGATCCAGGTGAGCTCTGTTTCTTATCTGAAGGCAGGTGACCAACCATCGTATTTCAGGAAGGGAGTATATACTGTTAGGGAAGTTTGTTTGGAGGTAAGGGAAAGTGGATACAGATGAGTTCTGTTGCTATGCAAGATCTTGGTTTCTGATAATGCCTTCTTCCTTTAGAAGAAAAATTTGAGTATAGAAATTTCTAGTACAAATGTCAGTGAGAGAATTTTTGGAGGCTGGAGGCTCTTCTCTGGGTCCCTCATGGGGCATATGACTGTCAGTTTCACTTACGCCTAAGGCTGCTTTGACTTGGGCTTCTGGGGCCATCTCCTGTGACATATCTGCCTTCCAGGCAAGCAGGCAGGCAAGCATAACCTGGGAAGGCTTGGAATGGAAGAGGGGTAGTTAGTGATGATAGCAGAGGGATGGAGTTACAGGAGCTTCCTCATCTCTATTTATTTCTAGAACTCTTTCACTCAAGAGTTGCTGTGACTGCATTTCTTTTCCTCACAATAAAGCAGATGTGGAGTGGGACTGAGGATTATAGCAATTGATTTTAAGAGTCTAGGCAAGGCTGGAATCAGAGGGAATTCCTGCTGTGATGTATACATTGATGAATCAGGAAGCAACTTGGCGTTTGTAATGACTGCTTAACTATAATACTACAGATGGTACCTTACTGGAGTTACAGGTCCCTGGGAAGTGTATTTGTTTCCTGTTTTGCTCAGATAAATAATGTCCCTAATGATCATGATACAATCCATAAAGCTAACTTTGAAAGGATTAGATACTGGCTATTATAATTTCATTGCTGATGGTTATTTTGATGAAGAAGGAGCTCTCAGTAGGGGGAATGGGAAGCAATAATAACTCCCCTGGCCAGAAGCATTCATTTACTGAATGCTTATGAAAAGATTTCCTGGATACACCTCACATTCTCTTTGGCAGTTTTCCCTGTTGCTTCTTCCCCTTATCTTCTCTGAGTTCTTGGAGATTCAAATACATCACCTCTAAAATTGTGATTTGCTTCCCAGAATTTAAAGCTTTAAAATTTTCCACTTCTTCTGAGAAGGAAGTAGACCTGTCCCCCTTCTATGTTCATTCTAACTTGGTATCTGCTCTTGTTGAGAGAAGTCAGAGAAGACCAGATTGGAAGTTACACTCTGTGAGTTAGAGCCTTCCACCAGTCACAACTCAGTCTTAATATTTTAAGCATGTTGGTAAATACTTACTTCCATTTCCCTCCCAGATATGATTAATGGTTCCTTCCTCTGTGGCCCCATCAAACTTAGTCCATCATTCATTCAGTAAACATTTACTGAGATTTAGCTGTATGCCACTAATGTGATAGTCATTTGGTGTGCCATGGTGAACAAAACACAGTCTCTCTCCCTCTCCCTCCTTCTCCTCTTTCCTTGCTTCCCTTCCCTTCCAATCACAGAGCCCAGTGGGACTGCTGGTGCAGGCTCACCCCTGTGTGATGTGGGACTCCTCTACTGGCCAACTTTGCCTTGAGGACGCCCCATCAACATGGCTCAAACTTTTAGATTTGTCTGCAGTCTGAAACTCTTCCCAACTTTTCCTCTTTCCTGTCCTTTCATAGGTGCCAGCCCTGCATCGAAGTCTGACGTCTCTCCCTGCCTACTCCTGCTTCCCCACCTTTACCCTTCCCTGGCGTTTCCCCTAATAAGGCTCTTGCACGTCTACTCCCATCTCAGATCTGCTTCCCTGAGATCAACAGATTTTATGCTGAAGAGTGGAAATGAAGGTGGAGAGGGCTAAGAGGGCCAGAAGGAGAGGGTGAAGGGTTTTAGCCTTTGGATGTTGCTCTCAGGTCAGTGGAAACCTATGGACAGATTTTAAACACATGAGTGACAAGTTTTAGAACAATTATTCGTGGGACTTCCCTGGGGGTCCAGTGATTAAGACTCCATGCTTCCACTTCAGGGGATGTGGTTTTGATCCCTGGTTAGGGGACTAAGATCCCACGTGCCGTGTGGCACAGCTGAAGAAAGAAAAATTCTTCTTTTTTTGTTTTTCAAGTTTCAGATTATTAATCAGTGTAATCTCCAACACAATACACCAACATGATTTCGTGCCTTTGTTTTTTGTTTTTGTTTTTGTTTTTTTTGCATTACGCAGGCCTCTCACTGTTGTGGCCTCTCCCATTGCAGAGCACAGGCTCCGGAAGCGCAGGTTCAGCGGCCATGGCTCCTGGGCCCAGCCGCTCCACGGCATGTGGGATCTTCCCAGACCGGGGCACGAACCCACGTCCCCTGCATCGGCAGACGGACTCTCAACCACTGCACCACCAGGGAAGCCCTGATTTCATGCCTTTGGAGGGGAAATATTTCCTGGTTACATGGAAAATTGTGCTGATGGCTTCTGGAAGACCTTCATTCTAAGCAGCTTTATAGTGAAACATTTCATTTAGAAGTCTGGACCCTCTTCTTCAGTTTGCTGTCATCTGCATTCACTTGCATTGATCACTGGGACCTAGTTTGTTCCAGAGTTCTGGTTATTCTTTCTGTCCCAACTGACATCTGGATTGAACAATGCCAGGCACAAGGCATACAGTGATGCTCCGGTAGCTGCTGCTCCAGTAAATACGAAGAGGGGGATCAAGCTAGGATGCTTCTTGGTCTGGCTGATGATCTGGTGGAGCATGGTTGCCACAGAAGCCTTGAGTCCAGACAGAAAAAAACAAATCTGCAAGGCCTGGGACTAAGCAGTCTCCCCACCGAGGAGGAGTGGATGTCCCTAGAAAAATTATTCTTGTTGCAGGGTGAGAATAAACTGGAAGGGCGCAGGATGGGAGGCGTGTGCATACTGTAGTCACCCCGACAAGCAGTGATGATGGCCTAGATGGTAGTTCGTTATATGAGCTCTGTCTGTCCTGGGTGATTCTGAACAACCTGATGGCTAGGACTCAGTCTTACTGGCCTTGCTGCCCTAGCACAGTGGTAGCTAGTCAACACCTGTTTGCTGAGAATATCTAATTGTTTTTCTCTCTATACAAATATATTTTAACATTTTTTATCTGTTTATGCATGTATGTTAGCCTAAAATCAATTGCTTTCCTTTTTTTTTTTTTTTTTTTTTTTTGTGGTACGCGGGCCTGTCACTGTGGTGGCCTCTCCCGTTGCAGAGCACAGGCTCTGGACGCGCAGGCTCAGGGGCCATGGGTCACGGGCCCAGCCGCTCCGCGGCATGTGGGATCTTCCCGGACCGGGGCACGAACCCACGTCCCCTGCATCGGCAGGTGGACTCTCAACCACTGTGCCACGAGGGAAGCCCTCAATTGCTTTTCTTATACTGAGCTGTCAGCCTAAGCTGTGAGGCATTTTAGTAAATTATCTGTGATCGCTGTTCTTTGCAATTCTGATTAACTCTATCATAGGATCTACACTGTTTTGGTACCAGCTCTGAGAGAAAAAAATGTTAGCTATAATTTTCCACCTGAAAAGTCAATTTCAATTTTGCTCTGTCAGGTATTTCCATAAGCAGTTTATTTGTATATTCAGCCATTCATTTTGGTTTTAATGACAATTAGATGCTAAAATGACAAGGAGAAGGATTTGGTAAGAAAATTTGTTAAAATGGCATTTATTCTAGTAATAGATACCTTTGAATACTTACACGAGCACAGTGACAGGTTTTTTTTTTTTGTATATCATATCATATCATCTACCATATTCTATCTATCTATGTACCTATCGCTTAAAAATATATAGGAGCCGTCTAGATACAAAGGAAGCTGTGATTAATGTGATTATCGATATGTATGTTCCTATTACCATTTTCTTAATTGTTTTGGGTTTGTTTTTGTAGATCTTTTTTCTTCCTTTCCTCTTTTGTTCCCTTCTCTTATGGTTTGATGACCATCTTTAGTGTTGTGTTTGGGTTGAGTTTTTGTGTGTGTATCTGTTGTAGTTTTTTGGTTTGCATTGGAAGCTGTGATTAACATTTACATTCATTTAAAAGTCTGGAAGATCTTATTGTGGGTAGCTAATGGAAACTCTTCCCAGTGATTAAGGATACATGTACTACACTTACCATTTTCCTCCTTTATTTTGATCTTGATTACTTTCTCTCAAATTACACCCCCTCCATACCATGAACCACTTATTGCTGTTCAGAAGTAAGTCTGGAATAGCTCTCATTGTCTAGTCTATATTTGTTGAAATATTGAAGATTGAAGTCCAGTAGCTTGTTTCCATTGCTTATTCTATCTCCAGAGGGATTGAGTTGTCATTGGACACGTCTAGAATTTATTAGAATCTCTGCTTTTTATCATATTTTGACTTCAGGCAGAAGGTAGGCTTATTATTGTCTTGTTTTGCTTACTATGGCATCATGTGCTTTAATTTTGTTTCTCTAGCTTGACCTTTATGTGTGTAGGGAACACACCTATGCTCTTCTGTATCCCAGCAGTACCCTAGACAATGCTGAATGAAACAGAGATTCTTATTTCTCTTTGTACTTAGTATTGTTTCCACTTAACTTTGGAATTATTACTGTTTTCATAGAATCATAAAATATTAGAGATGAAAGAGATCTTTGAACTCCTTTTAGTCCATTTCCCATTTATAGATGGTGAAACTGAGGCTCAGAGAGGTCTCATGGTTTGCCTACAAGGTCATGTTTGTATTAGTGCAGTGTTTTCATCTGGACAGGGCTAACTGCTGAAAAAACCACTCTTATAATCCTTAATGGCTTATAAGAAACAATAAAGGCTTATTGGTTACTCACATGATAGTCTACGAGGGTCCTTGGGAATGGGGTTCACGTGTTCCATGCAGTCATTTAGAGACTCAGCATTTCTACTATCTTACAGGGTCTCAGAAACTGGATCCTTTGCATCTAGCTAGTAGGTAAGGAAAGAGAGAGACAGCATGGAAAAGGCTCACTTGCTCTCAAGTGCCTCAGACCCAAAGTGAAAAATCACCTCCACGCATATGCTATTGGTGAGAATTAGCCATGTGGCACCATCTAGATGCAGAGTAGGCTGGGAAATGTAGCTTAGCTGTGTGTCCAGGAAGAGAAGACAGGTTTGGTGAACATCTAGCCAGTCTCAGCCGTATTTAATCTGTCCATAAGCAGCGATTTTCAAAGTGTCAGCCCAGCAGCTGCCGCCGTCCCCCAAAGACTTGTTAGAAATGCAAATTCTCAGCTCCCCCCATACCTACAGAATCAGAAACTCTGGGTGATTCTTGCGATTTATGCATGCTATGGTTTGA
Source organism: Mesoplodon densirostris (assembly GCF_025265405.1). Classification (NCBI taxonomy): domain Eukaryota; kingdom Metazoa; phylum Chordata; class Mammalia; order Artiodactyla; family Ziphiidae; genus Mesoplodon; species Mesoplodon densirostris. The sequence continues at coordinate 124,192,974 of NC_082661.1, forward strand.
GAACCACTAACATGTTCTATTAGACATAGTTCAGTTGTTGTTAACCCTGGCTGCATATTAGAATCACCCAAAGAAACCTAAATCAAAATAAAACAACATTTCTTGGACCCCACCCTGATCAATTAAGTCAGAATTTGTAGAAGGGGGACCCAGGCAATGGTATTTTAGGCTAAAGGCTACCCAGTTATTCTAAGTGTGGCCAGAGTCAGGAACTATTATCCTGGATGATAATATATATATGTATGTGTGTGTGTGTATATATATATATATTTCTTTTATTGTGTAGTGTAGCATGCAGCTTACTACCTGTGTGACTTTGGATAAGTCGGTTAACTTCCCTGAACTTCTGTTTTTCTCAACAGTAAAACCAGGCATAATCCTAGAATCTACTTTACTGAGCTGTGAAGATTACAAGAAATTGTGTTTATAAAATGTTTGTATAACAGCTGGCACACAGTGAGTGCTCATGCATAAAAAATAAAATTTTTATCACATTTTGATTGCTCTGTTGAGAGAACTCTGGAGAGAAAATAGAGTTGCTAAATCAGAAATCAGGAGAGTATTCATCACATCTTCCTACATTTTCAGGTTATTTTTTTCTCTCTTATCTTCCTCCTACACTGAAAATTGGAGATTTGGATTTGTAACTAACTCACCATTTGGGATTGTTTAAATTATTCTTTTCTTTCATTGGCTACATTCCTATTGCTCCCTGTTAGACCTGTTTCAAGCACTGAATTTGGGCAGGACATTGATCTAGTATGTTAAGTGGAAACAAGGGAGTGAGATCTTTCACCATGATAGCTGCTTGGAGACCAACCACACAGTGCCTGATTGGCAGCTGGATGGGAGGGAGGCCTGGTCATTGTGAGTGACACCTCTGTAGTGCCTGAAAAAATGTAGAGACACTTGTCTCTCTGTATTTGGTGTGCTGTTGGGAAAGGGAAAAAAATTATATGTCACATGGTTTCTTTTACATGCAGTTTTCTGGTATGGTGAAATTTTGGTAGAGTCTGGATCACCTAGAAAAGTGCTCAGGACGTTCATCCATCTACTGTGGCCTTCTAGTGGGACAGCTTACTCCTGTAGAATTTTCAAGCAAAATAGCTCATTGACAGGGCAAAATAGCCAACTCATTTGTCCTTATCTTAATGAAATTAAAATTAGATTCTATCTTTACTTAGAATTAAATGGTTTTTCTGGTGTATGTCTGCAAGCTTAGCTAAAATATTAGATAAAGGCTTATATTTTTTAGTGAAACTCTTCAACTTGTATTTGAAGTAACTGTGCTTTAAAAAAATGCTTTAGGTGACAGTTGTGGTGGATTAAAACTGGAAACAAGACAGAAATTGGTACTACATTTGATAGAGAGTAGGTGAATCATGTTAGGGTTAATATTCTGACAGCAAAACACTTGCATTTAAACTTCTGAATGGATATGAATGGTTCAGTCTATTCAGACATCCTGGCAAGATTGGATTTAGGATCCTGGTAGGTTGCTGGTTTGTGAGAAGAATAATTTTCAAGGAAGTAATCACAAAGCTGGATATTGACACCTTTGAGTTTGAATTTCAGACTCTCTCTGTGATATTATGTAAGTCACTCAGTTTCTCTCTCGATCTTGTTTACTGCCTGTTAAATATGATTCACTGTTTCTGTCACATATATCTCGTAGTTCTCACTGAAATACTTCCTATTTCAAAGACTAGGAAATGATTAAAAATATTTTTTTTGCCAAATTGTAGTCGTTGAGAGGGCACGTAATGTTTCCCCAGAAAATTCTTTACTCTCTGTGCCTGTTAAAAAGGTGAGGGAGTCTTTGACCAGTTAGATACTGGGGACAACGTGAAACCTGAGTTCAGGGTAAGCCGTGAACCAAGTTCTACTACAGGAGTCAGACATCAGTGCTGTTCTTCACTCGGCTTTGATCATTTCTGTGAGCAAGTGGGAAGTCTGACTTTTTGAGAAAGCCGTTTTACTCTGTGGGTTCATTATTTTGGCTGACAAATGAAGAGGTAAATTGACAGTGACTTCCCAGCTAAGAATCCGGTGCATGTTTATCACCATAGGGGGCCGGAATTTTGTCAGTTAGCATGATGTCTTTTTAGCTTTCCTAAGGTTTCTAACTGCAAAATTCAATTTCTCTCAATGAAGAAAGGCTTTTAAAAGCTAAGGCGGTTCCTACTGGCCCTGACTATGCCTGTGGAGGACGAGCCCGTATTAAACTGTCCTCAAGGCTGCTTTAGCATAATGGGGAAATTCTTCTTCTATCATCGCAAACATTGAGCCAGCAAGGACGAGGTGAAGGTCGTGGAGCCAGGTGACGGGGATGCAAATGTTGAAGGCATCCCAGGGAGACAGTATAGCACTGCAGGAAAGGGGCTATGCTTGGGAGAAAGGTAGGCCTGGAGGGAATCCTGGCTCAGCACCCAATACACGGTCAACTTCAGGAGCTGACGTAACTTCTTAAGTGTAAACGAGCTCATCTGTAAAATGGGAGCATTATCACCTACCTTGTAGATTTGTTGGGAGGATCACATTAGGTAAAGTTTTCCAAATATCTGGCAACATCAATCTGGTGTGTAGCATGAGCCCACCCTTCTCAGGCAGCCGTCCTACTGGTCTTTCCTTTCTGGTCCCATTTGTGAATGACAGTGAGAAATCCCTGGTGTTCATTGCTCTAGGGAAGGATTTTGAATTGTCATTTACATTTTAGTATAATTCAAGTCACTAACCTCCCTCTACCTCTGTAGGAAGCAGGAGTCTGAACTTGGGTGTATATATATATATGGCACATGTTACACCTCAGTCATTCCTAGAAAATGAGGTGGGAACCTCTTGGGGATCAACCGCATGAGAGTCTGTGTTAGAACTTATCTCAAAAGTACTTAGAAATGAGGTGGCCAGATTTGCTCAAGGGCAGTACCCAGAAGCAGAGGAGAGAGCTGATTCTGAATATAGTACTATGTTAGTCCCTTAGGCCTGATGCTGTGCTACTCAGCAACCCCGATTCTGGTCCACGGCACTTGGACAAACCTGAGGCCTGAGGTGGCTATCGTTGGGGGCTATGTATAAAATTCCCAAAGCAGCTTCATTAGAATCTTGTTTGGATAATGAGGAAACAAGATGTTGGGCACTACTAATTTTGGTAATATTGACACTAATGAGCAATGGTGCCTGTAACTTTATAGTAATTTTCCAGTAATGGTATTGGCAGCAGTTTCAGTGTAGACATTAGCACTGTCAGCATAAGGCATCGTGTGCTTTGGACCAAATGATACTGGGCCTCTGTAACAGTAATGGTGCCTTTTGCAAGCTTTGGTAGTGGTGGTTTTGGTGGCTACAGGGCATTAAAGATAACCTCAAACTTCCTGCCACCAATCCCATTAAGAGGTGAAATTTATTCCCCTTTCCCTTGAAAATCTACTTTGGTCTGCATTGGTCTTATGACTTGCCTTGACCAACATAACATGACAGTAATGATGCTTTTTAACTTCAGAGGCTGGGCTTTAGGAGATCTGCAACATCTAATTTTGCTGCTTGGAACACTCCTTCTGGGAATTCAGTCCCCAGGCTGTGAGAAAGCCTAAGGAGCCACCTGAGAAGGAGGGCTGAGGCTCCCGGCTGACAACTAGCACCACTTCTCAGCCATGAGTGAAGGCATTTTGGACCAGGATTTCCCAACATCCCAGATGACACCAGTGAAGCAAAACAAACAAACAAACAAAAACCCACTTGGTCAACTCATGGATTCGATGGAAGTAATATATTCTTGATGTTTTAAGCCATGAAAATTTGGGGTGGTTTGTTGTACAGCAATAGATTATCACACAATGCCTATTTGCAGTGCAAGAGATAGTGCCCTAGAGCTGGAATAGAAAAGGAGGAAAATATAAAAGCCCATGGAATAGTTAATAGGACTAGTTAGGAAAGCACATGAGATGCCTTCAGAGGATTCCCAGAATTCCAAGGAAAAAACTGTTTTTGGGGAATGGAGAAGAGTTCCTCATTTATTGTATAAGCAGGAGATACTAGTACCAACTTGTTAGTGGTGTAATGCCGATTAAGTGGAATAATGTATGTGAAATAATTAGTGCTCTTTTTGGCATAAATATACTCAGTAAGTAGCAGCCATTATTGTTACCCTCATTTTTAAAAAAATATATCTTTATTGGAGTATAATTGCTTTACAATGTTGTGTTAGTTTCTGCTGTACAACAAAGTGAATCAGCTATACATATACGTATGTCCCCATATCCCCTCCCTCTTGAGCCTCCCTCCCATCCTCCCTATCCCACCCCTCTGGGTCATCACAAAGTATTGAGCTCATCTCCCTGTGCTATGCAGCAGCTTCCCACTAGCCATCCATTTTACATTTGGTAGTGGTTATATGTCAATGCTTCTCTCTCACTTTGTCCCAGCTTCCCATTCCTCACTGTGTCCTCAAGTCTATTCTCTACATCTGTGTCTTTATTCCTGCCCTGCCACTAGGTTCATCAGTACTGTGTTTTTAGATTCCATATATGTGGATTACCATCCGGTATTTGTTTTTCTCTTTCTGACTTACTTCACTCTGTATGACAGACTCTAGGTCCATCCACCTCATTACAAATAACTCAATTTCGTTTCTTTTTATGGCTGAGTAATATTCCATTGTATATATGTGCCACATCTTCTTTATCTATTCATCTGTCGATGGACATTTAGGTTGCTTCCATGTCCTGGCAATTGTAAATAGTGCTGCAATGAACATTGTGGTACATGACTCTTTTTGAATTATGGTTTTCTCAGGGTATATGCCCAGTAGTGGGATTGCTGGGTAGTATGGTAGTTCTATTTTTAGTTTTTTAAGAAACCTCCATACTGTTCTCCATAGTGGCTATACCAATTTACATTCCCACCAACAGTGTAGGAGAGTTCCCTTTTCTCCACATCCTCTCCAGCATTTATTGTTTGTAGATTTTTTGATGATGCCCATTCTGACTGGTGTGAGGTGATACCTCATTGTAGTTTTGATTTGCATTTCTCAAATGATTAGTGGTGTTGAGCATCCTTTCATGTGTTTGTTGGCAATCTGTATATCTTCTTTTTTTTTTGACCACATGATGCTATCATGTAAACATGGATCATTTGTAAATATGCAAATGATGAGACCAGGATGTTTGATAATTCTGCATCAAAGGATTATCTTCTAGACTATACCTTCTCAATAAAGGTGCTGTTGCCTCCAAGGAGGTGAAGATTGGTTTGGGGAGGCAAAAACTTTATCTATTATGGTGTTCTGTGGCCTTCCAATGGACTGCAGTATATAAACAGATATGTAATATCATGGGGGAGGCCATTAGGAAAAAAATCTAAAAAGTCTCCTTTTGGGAACAATAGTAGTAAAACAAAGGTTGAGAGACACTGTTCTAGATGCAAGAAAGTTGATCTGTCTTAGGAAGATATGAACCAGAATGAAACAGATGTTATGAAACTTGTGATCAGAGATGCAGCATGATTTGTGAAAACAGAACCTGAGTTGGAATCCAGCTTACTTTCTGGTGGAAATGGACAAGTAACTTAACCCCTCAGCATCTCAGTTTCTCAGTAGTGACCTTTTTCAGTCAATTCCTCCTTCAAGCCCTGGCCCCAGGCAACCATCGATCTGCTTTCTGTCATGACGATTTCCTAGAATTTCATATATATAGAATCATATAGTACATAGTCTTTTGTTCTGATGTCTTTTGCTCATCATGTTTTTGAAATTCATCTATTTTGTTGCCTGTATTAGTATTTCATTCCCTTTTATTGGTAAGTTGTATTCCACTTATTAATTTTAGAAAATTTTAATTTATTTTACTTGTTTATTTTTGGCTGCGTTGGGTCTTCATTGCTGCGTGCGAGCTTTCTCTAGTTGCAGCGAGAGGGGGATACTCTTTGTTGCGGTGCATGGGCTTCTTATTGCGGTGGCTTCTCTTGTTGTGGAGCATGGGCTCTAGGTGCACGGGCTTCAGTAGCTGTGGTGCGCGGGCTCTGGAGCACAAGCTCAGTAGTTGTGGTGCACGGGCTTAGCTGCTCTGCGGCATATGGGATCTTCCCAGACCAGGGCTCGAACCCATGTCCCCTGCATTGGCATGTGGATTCTTAACCACTGCACCACCAGGGAAGCCCTCCACTTATTAATTGATGGGCATTTGGGTTATTTCCACTTTGGGGCCAGAGAGCATTATGAATAATGCTGCAATGAAGCTTTGTGTATAAGTCTTCTTGTGGACATATCTTTCCAAACATCTTTTCATAGTTCTTGATTTTTGCTGCCATTAGCAAAATCCAGATGCCATTGGATATCATATATGCTACTTGGTTAATACATAAACTACATCATGAAAAACAAACCAAAGATAGGAAGAGGCAAGAAAAAAATACAAATGGATGAATTTGAGAAATTCTTTTTGAAATGCTGCAGATTTTACAAGTATTTATTGCTAGAAATAGCATGTTTCAAAAAATATTTGAAATATAGAAAAGTATGTAAAATAAGAAAAGGATGTTCAAAAATGTCCAAAATAGGGCTTCCCTGGTGGCGCAGTGGTCGAGAGTCCGCCTGCTGATTCAGGGGATGCGGGTTCATGCCCCGGTCCGGGAAGATCCCACATGCCGTGGAGCGGCTGGGCCCGTGAGCCATGGCCACTGAGCCTGCGCGTCCGGAGCCTGTGCTCCGCAACAGGAGAGGCCACAACAGTGAGAGGCCCGCATACGGCAAAAAAAAAAAAAAAAAAAATGTCCAAAATAATCATACTGGTAAAAGCTATGCTGCAAAACTAAAGTATAATTAATGTGAAATAGAAAATTAGGTTCAAAGTATCTTTGGACAAATTGGTTATAAAAATCTTAATTTATAATCTCTAATTCAGAATTTTAGGCCAAAAAGTATCATTAGGAAGTGGGTCATTAGGCAAATAGCTTTCAAGTTAACACGTTTTAGGCAAATTCTCTTCAGGCAAATTTCACTGTTAATGGAAAGGGATTTGTTATTAATTGGACATAGATGGCAAAAGTAGAGGTTAAATCTGGACTGATTCTCAGATTTCTCTTGTTGGCTACCAGGCAGTAGAGGTGTCATTTATGGAGATGGAAATCCAGGAATGGAAGGAGGATTTGTGGTGGGGATGGAAGACAGATGATGAGTTGAGGTTTATTTGTGTTGAGTTTGGGTTGCTTGGGAGAGGCATCTGGTAGGCAGTTAGATTTATGGTGCTCAGGGCAGATCTGGCTTGGAGATACATACAAAGCCATTAGCACACAGGTGCTCAGACATAAGTGGACACATGGGGAAAATTGATGGAGCTGAAGGATCTCTGTAGAGGAGAATAAGGCTTTGCCTCTGATCTTGCCTTCAGGAATCTTCTCTAGACTCTCCAGTGCAGCATATGTGTCCACAAGGCCCTGTGGCTCAGGTGCACATGGCTTTGGCTCACAAGGAGGGGGTGGGGTGATGCCCTTTTCATGGATCCATGTCTGAATTCAACCTCTAACTAGCAGTGGGTGTGTATTGGAGGCTATAAAGAAAAACTGAAAGGCCTGATTCTCTGAAAACCACACTGGGGCGTAAGTGTCACTGCTTGGGGCTCTTCTTACAGAGTGTAACATAAAAAGGGAGCAGGAAAGTGTGGCAGAGGCCTTTGGTGACCATGTCACCTCCCTCCTGCCTACCCCTGGTTTCAGTTGTAGCTGTGGTGGACCCTTCTGGGGAACCCAGGCTCACTTTGTCATTTTTCTGATATCTGCCTTGGGGCCTTCTCTGATTCTGTAGAAGCCCTCTTGGCCTGCATGCAATTGCAGCCTAGGAATGCAGGAGAGTCAATGGTCCCCTCACTCAGTGGGCCTTAGGAGCAGCCATCTGTCCTTCAAGTGGACGGCATTGGAGGCATCCTCTGTGCTTCTCAGGGGCCCTGGTTGAACCAGTCCCTGCTGCTCACGTTGGTGACCTGAATAGCTCATCCTTGAACTTTCTTTTCTCCCTCTCCTGTCTCACCCTCTCATTCTTTCACTCTATATTCCTAGAGCACCTCCCAAATAAATCACCTGCACCCAAATCCTTTCCTCAGGCTCTGCTTCTGGGGGAACCTCCCCTAAGATGGCCTGCTATGCCCACTGTTCAATAGAACATTGTCAGCTTTGCTGCCTCCCACCAGCCTTGACTGAAGGAAGAGAATGTGGTGCCCAATGGATGTAGCAACACCCAGCCAAGGGGGGTGTCAGGAGGTGAAGTTGAAGGTGGAAATTGAGGTTGACACCTGCAGGACTGTGGCCTGGATATGTCTGTGAGCACATGTGAGTCACCCCCTGGGGAACTCCAAAAGTACTTGGTAACACCTTTGCTGGAGGCTGCAAATATGCATTCTCAGGAATGGGTAAGAACCAGTGGGACACTGGTTATGGAAAGATGTGGCGTCAGAATGTGTGTGGTTATAGGGTCAGTGACCAATGACAATGAGTAAAATTTCCTGGGAATAGTGCAGTGGTTCTTAACTTTTGGTGCACATCAGAGTCACATGAGCAACTTAAAAAAACACAGATGTCCCCAAAGGAGAATCCCTAGGGGTCCGGCTGTGTGTATTTTGAAAATTCCCCTGCTAATACTATGCCCAATAAAGTTGGAGGACCTCTGTTAAAAAGTGAGACAAAAAAATACCAAGGACAGAAGTTGGAGGAGGCGTCAACACTTAAGACGCAGACAGAAAAGATGAGCCTGCGAATGAAGGTAAGAGGGAGCAGTTAGAAAGTTAGGAGAGAAAGACTCAAGCAGGCGGATAGGTCCATTAAGGGAAAGTTGAAAAAGGACAAGGGGTGGTAACGTTGGTAGGATCCATTTCAGGGAAACAATGGGGGTGGATGTCAGATCACAGTGGATGAAGGCGTGGATCGAAGGACAGAGTGTACTTTATCACTTTCAAATGGCTCACCAATCAAACCCTGCTGCCCACCAAATTACAACCACCCCATAGTATAGCATCTGTGAGGGTGAGTGTATATATAGCCCTGGCGGCTAGTACTGTCTTTCAGCACCTGCGAGTCTGTGGTTGTACCATCCCTAGAAAAGGATCTGTGAGAATCTCTAATAGAGAAAAATCTCCAAGAAATTAAGAGGAAAAAAACTTGAGTGGATGGCTCTTGGATGGCTCACAGGCTGTCAATCCCTGGCATCCTGCCCCATGGGAGGCTGTGGTGTCCTGGAGGGAAAAACTTTCAGAACATCTCCTGGGTCACACTTGTATTGCACTGTGCCACTGTGTCCTCTAGATGGCGATAAATCTCCATCTCTGCAACCTCCCCCTCCTGGCTTTCGGTCCCTAGGAAATTGCTTTCTGGTAGAGAAAAATGAGAGACATTTCTTCAGAATTGACTGGAAGCTGCTGAGAAAGCTCTTCCTTGCCCCTTAGTTTTTTTTTTTTTTTTTTTTTTTCTTTTTGCGGTATGTGGGCCTCTCACTGTTGTGGCCTCTCCCGTTGCGGAGCACAGGCTCCGGATGCGCAGGCCCAGCGGCCATGGCTCACGGGCCCAGCCGCTCCGCGGCATATGGGATCCTCCCAGACCGGGGCACGAACCCGTATCCCCTGCATCGGCAGGCGGACTCTCAACCACTGCGCCACCAGGGAGGCCCTGACCCTTAGTTCTTAAACGGGCTTTGCAACACTGGCAAGAGTCCAGTACTTGGAATACTGAAATCTAAGCGAGGAAGGAACTGCTGCATCTATGAATAGCTTGGCCCCGGGATTTGTTGGTAGGGAGAGTGGGCTATAAAGAGCTCCCAGAGCATCTTCCTTGCTCCTCGGGAACTGTCTCTCCCCTTGTGCCCAGCGTCTAAGAGTTCTTACCCTTCTTAATAGGAACGTGGCATTCATTCCACCACAAGGTAGCCACCACTAACATGAGCCAACCTTTCTGTTTTTGGTCTCTGCACTTATCTGCCATATGCCACCAATGGCCAAGTGTTTGAAAAATCTCATTCAACCCCCCCAGGTAACTTCTATTATTCTGTTATTTAAATAGGTGAACTACTTGGCCAGAGTCTGTCAGGGATTAGTGTTATGGCTGGGATTTGATTCCAGAGCTTGAATTCTTTTTATTTTTTAATTAATTTTTATTGGAGTATAGTTGATTTATGATGTTGCCTTAGTTTCTGCTGTACAGTGAAGTGATTCAGTTATACATATACATATATCTACTCTTTTTTAGGCCATATAGGCCATTACAGAGTACTGAGTAGAGTTCCTTGTGCTGTACAGTAGGTCCTTATTAGTTATCTATTTTATATATAGCAGTGTGTATATGTCAATCCCAATCTCCCAATTTATCCCTCCCCCTCTTTCCCCCTGGGTAACCATAAGTTTGTTTTCTACATTTGTGACTCTATTTCTGTTTGGTAAAATAAGTTCATTTGTACCATTTTTTAAGATTCCACATATAAGTGATATCATATGATATTTGTCTTTCTCTGTCTGACTTCACTTAATATGACAATCTCTAGGTCCATCCATGTCGCTGCAAATGGCATTATTTCACACTTTCTTATGGCTGAGTAATATTCCACTGTATATATGTACCACACCTTCTTTATCCATTCATCCGTCAGTGGACATTTAGGTTGCTTCCATGTACTGGCTATTGAAAATAGTCCTGCAATGAGGTGCAGAGCTTATATTCTTAATCAATATATTGCCTCAAGGACAATGTCTAAAAGCACCCTCAAACCTCCGGGAAAGGAGCCCTAAGATGGGTCAGGGATCAGTGTCTCTTGGGAGCGTTGCTCAGGATATGGGGCTCAGGCTGTCTGAAGGGAGCATGAGGGCACCATGGAGAGGGTCAGAGAGTTCTGAAGGGAGTCAAGGTGTGTGCGGGAGCCTAGGACAAGAAGACTCTCCTTCCCACTGCTGCCAGGGGCCAGCTCCACCTGTGACTTGGGACTGGGTTTAACGGTGGGTGTATGACACCACCAAATGCATTCAGACTTTTTCGTTTGATAGTCAGTGACTTCCTTGGAAAGCAGTCAGCCCAATGGCCTCTTCAAAGCAGTAAGCACATATAGATCTGCTCCAGAAACGGAATTGGCAGTTGCTGGTCTATTGTGTCTTTGGGTGGGGACACCTTTGGTTTCCAGCTGAGTGTCAGAGAAAGGTCATAAGTGACACATGAACCAGGAGAGCTTGGGGTCAGGCTTGGTGCAGATGTCTCTACTGTGAACTTCTTACAGGGGAGTCACCAGGGTGAATTCTCAGGTTTTCCTTTGGAGAACACAGATAGCAGAATTGAGGTCATGTTCTCTGTCCTTTCCCCAGTTTGCCTTTAGAATGATTAAGAATGTTGAAACAGGGATTCCCTGGTGATGCAGTGGTTGAGAGTCCACCTGCCGATGCAGGGGATACGGGTTCGTGCCCCGGTCTGGGAGGATCCCATATGCCGCGGAGCGGCTGGGCCCGTGAGCCATGGCCGCTGAGCCTGCGCGTCCGGAGCCTGCGCGTCCGGAGCCTGTGCTCCGCAACGGGGGAGGCCACAACAGTGAGAGGCCCGCATACCGCAAAAAAAAAAAAAAAAAAAAAAGAATGTTGAAACATTGTCATTTATTTGTTATGTGCTTACTATGTGTTTGGCTGTGTAGTGAGCCATTTATGTGCACTATCTCTTGTAGTTCTCACACAACATTGTGAGGTAAGTATTATTATTTCTCTTCTGCAGATGAAGAAACTGAGACTCAGGCAGGCAGTGGTGGGCAGGGGCAGAAAAAAACAAAACAAAAACTGAGACTCAGAGAGATTAAGTAACTTCCCCAAGGTCACACAGAAAGTAAGTGGCAGGGGCCTGGTCTGTATGACTCCATTCGGGGCGTTGCTCTTAACCACTCTCTTGGGCAGACTCCTCCTTAGTCAGTTCACTAGGTGGGACCACCAGAGCGCTGAGCATCAGAAAGACGGCACCTGAAGGCAGAAGCAGAGACGCGGGGATGGGTGCGTGATCTTAGCTGGAACGCCGAGGTCACAGGCTCCTCTGTGTGTCTCTAGAGCAGACAAGATTCAAGCTGCAAGGAGGTAAGTGAAATGTGAAGGTAGCTTTTGAAAGCCCGAAAACTGCCAGGCCTAAAGGAATGACGGCATTTCTGCTCACTGACTGACTGTGGAAGAGAGATTTGTGTGGGAGGCAGGCCCTGCCCTTCTCGAATGAAATCGCGAGGTCGGCCACCTGCTTCTAGTCCTTTGCTTGGCCACATGGCTGTTGTTAACTCTATTGGCACCTTATTCAACTGAATGTACTTCATAGCAACTTTCAAGCCTGTGGTACCTTGATTGCAGCATGGGGTTGTAGTGGATGGGATAGCTCAATCCTGGTGACCGATGGGGTGACTGACTCAGCCACATTTGCCTCACCCCCTCTCGAATGCTCATTGTGCTCTACATGTATTATCAACATCCATCTTAAAAATGCTGTCAATAGCCATTTTCCCTTTTCCCTGAGGATCCTGAAATGCTTTGCAGTGTTCCTTCTACTGAAAGATGGAAGCTTGGTGTTATCGTTTATCCCCATTTATGAGATGAATAGCCTTAGGAACACCTTGGAAGCTGAGCTGTACCTCCACACAACAGCCTCCGTTCACATTCCATGTTTTTCTCTAGAGATATAAGAATATATAGAAATACAGAAGACTTATTTATGGAAATATAGAAGAAAACATTTTGAACATCCACTTTTATCTTCACTGCTTTTTTGTACTTAGCATTAATTCTTTGTATTCTTTACTAAAAACACATACCCATGTTAGCAAAGAAAGAAAATTAAAACCTTGTCAGTCATAAAAATGAGTTGATTGTCTAAATGTTTTTTTTAATCTAAATGCCTTTGTCTGCATCGTAGCCTGAGTTTTCCTCTCCATATATTTTTAAATAAAAAATTGTGTTTCTTTGAATCGAATTTATTAAGCTCTTTTTACGTGTATGGCACTCCTGAAGGCTCTGTGGGAGATACAGATTTGTGTATATTTTCCCTCCATACAAGAGCTTACAGTCTAGCTGGGAAGAAACCTGCCTGTCCATTGCTATGGCAGTAGTCATTGCTTCTATTGTTAGCTGTGACAAATGAGAGGCACAGATCATTCCTTTAGAACTTCACAGGAAGGAAAGAGCTCCATGAATCGGCTGTTCAGAGATGGGTACTAGGAGGGGGGAATTTATCCATTCAACAAATACTTGTTGTGCCAGCTTTTGAGCAGCTTGCTGGGGCTAAGGTGATGGGTTAGAAAAGCTCTTTGAGAAACTCACAGTAGAGGGGGAAACAGATACATAATTAGCCGATTATAATCCAAGCCTAGGTGACTGGCAAAGGCTGAGCAGTTTGTGCGCTGTGCGAACTTTGGGGAGAAAATGGATGTGAGTGGGGCTAAAATCCAGCCTCTACTCTCTCCTCAAGGGGTACCTGGAAATAGGAATAAAACAAGGAGTTTTGCAACCACAGGGGATGGCTTTTTGCAAATCCTGCTAAGGTGCCATGTGGCCAGTGGCTGCTGCCTTGAGTTTAATTGATTTTTTTCCTACTTTAAAATTTATTTTTAAATTCACATACAATAAAATCCATTCCTTTTGGCATACCGTTTAATGAGTTTTAGAAAATTCATAGAGTCATAGAGTCATGTAACCACCATGACTCCCTCAACAGATCAGTGGTTTCCAGGGGCTGGGGACAACAGTCAAGCTCCATCTGATTCCCAGCCCCTGGAAACCACTGAAGTGTTCTCTGATCCTATAGTTTGTCTTTTCCAGAGTGGAAATCATACAGAATGTAGCCTTTTCAACCTGGCTTCTTTCACTCAGCATAATGCGTTTGAGATTCATCCATGTTGTTTCATGTATTGATTGTTTGTTCCCTTTTACTGCTGAGTAGTATTCCAGTGAATGGGTATAACAGTTTGTTTATCCACTCCCATGTTGAGGGACATTCTATTTTTGGCAGTTATGCATAAAGCTGCTGTAAACATTTGGATATTGTTTTTTGTGTGAACGTAGGTTTTCATTTGGCTAATTAGTTAAAAGTAGGATTGCTGGGTTGTATGGTAAGTATACATTTAGCTTTGTAAGAAACTGAACATAAAATAGAACTAAGATAAACTAAGATAAAGGTTTTATAATGACTGTACCAGTTAGCATTCCTACCAGCAATGTGTGAGAGTTCCAGTTTCTCTGCATCCTTGTCAGCACGTGGCATTGTTGGCTTTTTAAAAAAAAATCGAGCTGTTCTGATAGTTGTGTAGGGATATCACATTGTGGTTTTAATTTGCATTTCCCTAATGACGAATTATATGAACATCTTTTCATCGGCTTATTTGCCATCTGTGTATCTGCTTGGTGAGATGTCTGTTGAAATCTTGTCCATTTAAAAAATGGGGTTGCTTGTTTGCTGTTGAATTTTGACGGTTCTTTACATATTCTGCGTACCATTTGTCTGTCATAATTCACAGTTATTTTCTCCCAGTCTATGGCTTATCTTTTCTTTCTCAGAGTAAATATTTAAAATTTTGATAAACTCCAATTTATCATTTTTGTCTTTTATTGATTGCACTTTTATTTTTTAAATTTTTTAATTTTTTTGCGGCACGCGGGCCTCTCACTGTTGTGGCCCCTCCCGTTGCGGAGCACAGGCTCCGGACGCGCAGGCTCAGCGGCCATGGCTCACGGGCCCAGCCGCTCCGCGGCATGTGGGATCTTCCCGGACCGGGGCACGAACCCATGTCCCCTGCATCGGCAGGCAGATTCTCAACCATTGCACCACCAGGGAAGCCCTACTTTTGTTTTATTAATTGTCATATCTAAAAACTCTTTGTCTAACTTAAGATCATAAAGATTTTTTCCCCTATATTTTCTTCTATAAGTATTATAGTTTTAGGTTTTATATTTAGGTCTATTATCCATTATGAGTTAATTTTTGTCTGTAGTTCAAGGTATGGATTGAAGGTCTTTTTTTTTTGGCCATATGGATGTCCAGTTGTTTCAGCACCATTTGCTGAAAAGACTATCCTCTCTTCATTAAATTGCCTTTGCCTTTTTGTTAAAAATCAACTGGCCATGTTTATATGGGTCTATTTCTGAGTTTCTATTCTGTTACATAGAATGGGCAGGAAGGGTTGGAGGCTTTCCAGAGCACATAACCTTTAAGCTGAAATCCATATCAGCTAAGAGTGAGTCAGGAGAAGAGGATGGGCAGGTATTGTAAGTCATTTCAGGCCTTGGGAACATCCTGTGCACAGGCTGGAGGGCAAGAGAGAAGTGGGTGTGGCAGTTGTACAATTCACAGTGTGGTTGGAATTGAGTACTGGGGATGGGTTAGAGAGCCAAGGTCAGGTCAAGGTAGGTGTGGATTTGACCCCAGGGTAGGGTGGATGTGTTCAATTCAGAAGAGGGCAGTACGTCTCCAGGATGATTAAAAACACCCACTCCAGAAGTGGGTGCATCTTCCCCATCTCTAAAACAGGGAATCTGGCTTCTCAAAAGAAGCAGACCCAAGTTCCAGCTGCCCAATCGCCGCCCAGAGGGAACAGTCCGCTCAGCCCAGGACTGACACTATCCTATTTATAGGTACTTGTATGAGTTGAAACTTGCTCTCACCATACTTCCCTCTTGCCTCGGGGTCTGTAATGAGGCTTAAGTGAGTCGCAGTGCACCTCTTGCAACAGACCTGCAGGTGGCAGCAAAACCAAGGCTCGTTGTGTGGAAGCCACCCAGTTCTTCACCTTCAATTCAGAGCCGCTTTAATATTGCAGTAGTTTGGTGTCTGCCTAATAGCAGGCTCGTTTTTCACATTCCCCCACCCCCCCGGAAATAATATTCTCTAAGTCTTTTGGAACCAAACCTGCCAAATAGAGTGTAGCATGTTACTTAATCGTTTGGGCCACATTCTCCCTTCGGAACGGGCGTTGCTTTCAGTGGGAATGTTTTCTGCCGCTGTGGATCACTGGGGAGATGGTCCCGACTTGCTCTAGTAAGCTGAAGAAACAGGTGCGTGGCATGAAGTGAAATAAGGACAAAAGCAGGAGACACCCCGTAGGCAGGCAAGTAGGGACAAACGAGAGGCAGAGAAGGCAGGGTGGTGAAGTGGGTGCCCACCTGCCCAGCATTCTTGCTGAGCCATGCCTCAGCCAGGTGAGCCTCTTCCTCCGAGAATACTCCTCCCCCGTCGCTCCAGAACTCTGTCCTGGAGGACAAAGCTTTGCCCAGAATTCAACTGTTACTTCCTCAGGGAGGCTATTCCCCTGACAGTGTCCCTCTCCTCCCAGCGACACCTTCTTTCCTGGTACTTTTCACAGTGTGTAATTATATAACTGTGTGATAATGTATTTAGCATCTCTACCCTCTGCTAGATGGTAAATCCTATGAAGGCAGGGGTGGTCTTGTTTTGCTCAATTCTTTTTTCCTACAGACCTAGGGTAGCTCCTAGCACAACTGTGGCAAATTATTTATTAATTCCATGATTATATAAACAGACAAGGAAGTATCATAAAAAGGTGGAGACTGATTTGGGTGGAAATCTTGTGTCTGTCACTTACCTCCTGTGTGTGCTTGGATACATTGCTTAAGCTCTCCGAATTTCAGGTTTCTCATCTGTAAAGCAGGGAAAATAATGCCTATTTTACAAGGGGGTCATGAGTATTACAGTGTAATCTATGTAAAGTGCTGAGCACAGGGCTTGAAACTAAGCTCTCAAGTGTGATAGTTCCTTTCATTTTTATGGAGGAGTCTTCGTGTGCCATTTGCTGGGGGAGACCACGTGGATCTGAATTCACAAGGCGATGGGAGAGTCGTTGGAGCTGGCGGTACCGCTGCTGAAGTGAACGACTTGGAAGTCCTAAAACCATGAAGATGCTGTGTGCTAGGGTGTTGGATGGAGAAATTCTGCTTGAAGCCAGAATAAATGATCAGCTGACTAGTTGAAGCCATACCCTGGTTTAAAAAGGGAACGTGTTTGGATCATTGATGTAAGTGTCGGGAAAATAAGGCTGAGCAAAATAATTAGAAATTTAAGTTCCAGCAAATCCAACAAGTGTTTGGTGCTGCTCTCTGCCATAGAAGAGTGGTGTGGTTAAAGGAAACCCCAGGTGAGAAGGCTTGGTGTCCTTTTCCCAAGAAATGCTTTCGAACTGTTGCATACATGCTTTATATTACTTTAAAAGCAGGTCTTTTATAAGTGCTTTTAAATATTAGGGATACTCATCATAGCTAAGAAGTAGAAATAATCCAAATGGCCATCAATTAATGAATGGATAAACCAAATCTGGTGTAGCCATAAAATGGGATATTATTCTGGCATAAAAAGGAATGAAGTACTGACACATGCTATAACATGAATGAAGCTTGAAAACATTATGCTAAGTGAGAGAAGCCAGGCACAAAAGGGCAAATACTGTATGATTCCACTTATATGAGGTACCCAGGATAGTCAAATGCATAGAGACATAAAGTAGGAGAATGGCTGCCTGTGGCTGGGTGTGGGGGAGGGGAATGACTGCTGCTGGATGTGGGGTCTCTTGGGGGTGAGGAGCATCTTCTACAATTACATTGTGTTGATGGTTTTACAACTCTATGAATATACTAAAAACCATTGAAGCGTCCACTTTGTTATTATTATTTTTAATTAATTTATTTGTTTTTATTTTTGGCTGTGTTGGGTCTTTGTTCCTGTGCGTGGGCTTTCTCTAGTTGCGGTGAGCAGGGGCTACTCTTTGTTGCGGTTCACGGGCTTCTCATTGTGGTGGCTTCTCTTGTTGCGGAGCGGCACAGGCTTCAGGCGTGCAGGCTTCAGTAGTTGCGGCATGCGGGCTCAGTAGTTGTGGCTTGTGGGCTCTAGAGCGCAGGCTCAGTAGTTGTGGTGCACGGGCTTAGTTGCTCCGTGGCATGTGGGATCCTCCTGGAGCAGGGATCGAACCCATGTCAACCACTGAGCCACCAGGGAAGCCCGAAGCGTACACTTTAAATGGGTGAATTGTATGGTGTGTGGATTATATCTCAATAAAGATATTAAAAATATTAGGGATAGATCAGCAGTTCTCAACTCCGGCTGCCTTTTACAATCACTTGAAGAGGCTAAAAATATACAGATTCTCAGGGAGGGTCCTACGTGCAACCAATTAAATCAGGGTATCTGTGAGGTGGGACATGGTCCTGGGCAGTTGTGAAGCCCGAATTGAGAGCTTCTGGACTGAATGATTGAGGGAGTAGATTTTGATTTTTTTACTTCTAAAGGACCTACTATGGGCAAAGTACTCAACTTTGTTGTTGTTTTTTTACAAATCTGTGGGGATGAGGCAATTTCTGTTTAGTTTTGCTTGAAGGCAAAGGAATGGCTGAACTACATGGCCTTACTAGAACCTTTTTCATTTTAGGATTTTGTGATTAAATTCATCTGCTGCAAATGTGATAAAAAGAGACAAGCATTTGTTCTAGTAATGTCTGGAGCTTTAGTACAACTAGAAACATTCTGTTCATTTAAACTTAGTAAACAGAGGTAATCATACGGGTAATAACACGAACATTTTCATACCAAAATTGTACTTCCCACTTAGACAAATTAAAATGATTAAGGTTTAGGAAGAAACTTTTGTTTCATTACTGTTGTCATCACTATCAATATCATGATCAAAAGCAGTTAATTGTCTGTTTACTCTTCACCCTGGAGGGGGCAAGTCAGACATGTCTTGTTAGGCTAGCTACTGTAATAAATGAATGTCCCTGTCAAAATCCTTATGAGAGCTGACTAGAACCTGTTTGAATTGTAATAACCTTTTAAAGAATGGAGAGGTTCCATTGATATCTTGAATTTTGCAGTGCAAGAAACAGTATTGGAAACTTTCAAAATAAATACATTAGAATAGAGCATATCATTCTATTAAATTAGATTTTGGAAGGGCAATTCTAGTAGCATGGAAGGAAGAAGAGATAAAAGAAAATAACATTTCTGGAGCTACTATGATTCTGATGCCAACCTTTATGGCTTATATATAGTATATCATTTCATTCTGTCCCCAGTCATCTTTCCAAGTAAGCATTGTCTTTTTTCTCTGCAGGTAAGGAAATGAGGCCGGGGGGCCACCTATTTTGCTCCAGGCCCTGAGTTTGTAAGTGGAGGTCCTGACCCAGCTACATGTAACTCTGCCAGCCTGTCATTCTGAGGAAAGGCCAGCTTGTTTCTATTTGACAGCTTTGCGTAGGAGAGCACTGAACATTACAAGACCCAATTTCAAATTCTGTGTGGTCTTGGCCAAGTCACAACCCTTGTGTCTCAGTTTCCTGAACTAAAATCAAGGGTAAGAGCATTTGTCTTGTGGGATTGTTAAGAGGCAAATGAGTTAATGTACTCAAATGCTCAGCATCTTGCTTGGCACAGCATAGGTGGGTCATTTCAGTTGTCAATCCAGAGACTTTGAGTTTCTAAGTTGTGGAGTAGCTTGTGTGGAAGAAGTGACCCATCATGGTAAAACCCCCAGCCTATCCGCCATCTTTTTTTTTTTTTTTTTTTGCGGTACGCGGGCCTCTCACTGCTGTGGCTTCTCCCGTTGCGGAGCACAGCCTCCGGACGCGCAGGCTCAGCGGCCATGGCTCACGGGCCCAGCCGCTCCGTGGCGTGTGGGATCTTCCCAGACCAGGGCACGAACCCGTGTCCCCTGAATTGGCAGGCAGACTCTCAACCACTGTGCCACCAGGGAAGCCCTATCCGCCATCTTTGAAAACCACTTGCACCAAAGTCAGGCATGAAAGCCCAGGTTGGAAAAGGCTCCCAGTGGGTTCTGTCTGGGCAGCTATTTTTGTTTTCAAAGGAATTATTTCCTTTCTTGAGTTCTTTCAGAAACCCATTAGTCTATAAACCAAGAGGAGTATATTGAGCATCTGCTCTGTGCTAGGTGCTCTGGGGAATATCTCTGTCTTTAAGGAATTTATTTATTTTTTACTCTGTTTTTTTTTTTTTGCCACATTGCAGGGCATGTGGGATCTTATTTCCGCATTCCATTGGAAGCGTGGAATCTTAACCACTGGACCATCAGGAAAGCCCCTCTGTCTTTAAGGAATTTAACACGTAGTTGCAGAGGGCAAAGCAGATGTATGTACATAATAGTACCAAACTAGATGGTATTCATTGAGAAAAATAACATAGTCACATAGTGAAAATTTTAAAGTGCTAAAGGATGTATGGTTAAAAAGTCAGTCCCCCTTCCACTCCTGCCTTTCTCACCCTGTTCTCTTTCCCTCCGATCAGTTTTTTTTTGTATTTTCTGGAGAGATTTTTTTTCTATGTGCAAACATATAGGTACATATAGCACCTTCTCTTTTATCAAAATAACAAGTGAGACCTACTATAATGCTGTTCTGCACTTTGCTTTTTAAAATTCATAATAGATCTCAGATACTGTGCTGTATCAGTACATACTGATCTCCGTCATTCTCTCTAATGGAATTCCTCTGTATGAATGTACCACATTTTATTTAATGGCCCCTTATCAATGGTCTTTTAGGTTGTTTCCAGGCTTTTCCTACCTGAACAATGCTGCAATAAATTCTCCCGACAAAGAGCCACAATTAAAGGCCAAATTGTGTGGTTCAGACTGTAAGTGATTTTCATTTCACAGTGTATGTGCTAATGACATTTTAGGTGGGACAGTTTTTTGTCCTGCAGAACTGTCTTGCCCACTGTGTGATTTTTGGCATTTCTGCTCTCTCCCCCCTCCTCCACCCAAGTTCGAGTGTGCTTCCGCTGCAACAACCAAAAATGCCTGCCCCTCCCTCCCCATTTCTAAATGCCTCCTGGGGGATGCTATTGCTTAGAGTGGGAAACTGTAGCAAATGAAGGGAGTTAAGAGTTGGAAGCCTAAGGAAGGAAGAGAGGAAGGGGCATCAGAGCAGGACTTTGAGAACTGGCACAGGCTTTGGGAACAACCTGAGAAACATCAGAGGCAGAGTCACCTCATTGTGGGTTCCCTTCTCTCTTTGCACCTACTTGCTTACTCCCAGAGAGAGAGTGCAGTGTCTTTAAGCTGCTTGGCCTACCATGTAGTCTTTAGCCCCTAGTGTGGGTACTGGAAGCACTCCTAGGTCCTTGCTTCAGCTTCTCCCTCCAGCCTTCCACATTGGCCCCAGGTCTACAGAAGCCTTCAGTCACAGGAGTGGAGGTGCTGGCCTGGTGATTGTTCACCAATGCAACATGGAAGAGCATGGGACCGCCAACCAGGCTGAGGACAAATTTACTCAGTGCTTGAATTTTCACACTGCTGTTTCTGTCAGTGAATCATAAACTTTGAGGAAGTCAAAGCTGGAAGGGACTTTAAAAAAAAATCATCTAGCCCTCTGTCCATATCCTTGGTTTCCACATCTTCATACTTGACCCATTCCAGCTTGAAAATCTTTGGGAAAAAAAATTCCAGAAAGTTCCAAAAAGCAAAACTTGAATTTGCCATGCATTGGCAACTATTTACATAGCATTTACATTGTATTAGATATTCTAAGTAATCTAGAGATGATTTAAAGTATATGGGAGGATGTGTGTAGGTTGTATGCAAATAATACGCCATTTTATATAAGGGACTTAAGCATCTGTGAATTTTAGTATCGGGGGAGGGAGGGTCTTGGAACCAGTCCCTGTGTATACTGAGGGATGATGATATGCATCAGTTTGATGTGGGAAGAAATGTTGCAAAAAAGCCTGCCAGTAAGGGGTATCAGGGACTCGGAGAGGAGAGATGGCTGACTGTGATGAACTCGCCAAGGGGAAAATGATCAAAATCAGTGGTTTCCTAACTGAGTTTTACATCAGAATTACTTGGAAAAGTTAAAAAAAGAAAACAGTGCAGATTCTAGGCTTTGCCCCAGAAAAAGAAATTAGACTGCTAGGACCACGGTTTCAGAATCTGTATTTTAATTATGATACTCAGGTGATTCTTATGCCGGTAGTGGCTAGACAGTCAAGCTTGGGAAAGTCTAATTTAAATAGAATCCAATTAAATAATTCCCACATCTCAAATACAAGTATTAGAGGAGCCTGGAGAGCTGCTTTGCTGGCTATCTGCCCTATTAGTAAAGGGAGTGAGCAGATAATATGCTAGGTGGTTAATTACACTGGCATTTATTCATTCTGAAATGTTTGCAAAAATAATTAGAAGTCAGATTAGGTTTGATGCTCACTGACCCTTAAGGAAGGGCTTGGCTTCCAACAACCAACCAAAAAAAAAAAAAAAAAGAAATGCTTATTTCAAAGGTTAATCAGAGCAAAACACAGCAGGACTAGCTGGGATCTCTATCTTGCAAAAAGAAGTGTTATATTTGGCATTAAAGATGAGAATTCGGAAATGGGAGATCATCACACCTGGGTTGTTGTTTTTCTAGATTTTGAATGTGAAGGCAAACTTCTTAGACATAAGAATCCTTTTAAGTATGAGCCTTGTTCTATGCTGGTCTCAGCCTATCAATAACCAGTGTTGTGTTCGGATCAGCGCTTGTGGTTCTTATTATGATTGCAAGATGCCCTTCAGCAATAACCATCAGGGAGCTTGGAAAAAAATAAAGGTTTATTACTTACAAGACCTGGAAATGACATAGCGCACCTGGGGCCACACAGTGAGGTCACGGGCAGAGAGAGATAGTGCACAGGCCTGGGTTCTGATTTTATTGGCGTTAAGGGTGGAGACCTAGGGTTTCTCAGGCTCACTCTTTATTTGTGAATTTAAAATACAAGGAGTGGGAATTTATGGGAAGAGAAAACAAAGCCATGTAGTCCAAATGGTCTGTTATTGAAATCAGCCAAGATCTCTAAGAAACCTCAGTGCAGGGGGGCAGCCTGGCTCTTTATCTAATCCTGTGGCTGGCAGTGTGTTTATTTGAGGTAGCCATCTTTGAAATGGGTGCCTTGGCCATCAAAACTTATCAGGCGCTTAAATTACAGAAAGAAAGAAAATTCAACTGTCAGGACTTACACTACAGTCTACCCTGTGGTGCTGAGGCATCAGAGTCAGTGATGAGGAGGTAAATGCCTGGGCAGCTGATATGCTAAAGGTCAGGGAGAGGGCATGTTGTAACCCTGAGAGTACACATCTAAGTAGGAGTATAGTAGCAAATTCTATAATAATTATACAGGCAATAGTTTGAAATTCCACTGTAGCCATTGTCCCAAACTTGAAAGTGTCCAGCCATGAAATTTTAAGTCAATGAAGTCAAGGTACCTAGGAATCTGTTAGGGTAACATTGTGGAATATTTTAACATCTTGAGTTAACTATTTTAAGTAGGTTTGAACCTGTCCTGTGTTGGTGGATTGCTTCATATCTCATCGAACTAGTTTCTTAGTCCCGAGAATAGGTCAGTTCAGTTAAAGGTTGTGTCTCATTTCGGGAGGCAGTGATGCAGGTGGGCTCCCAAAGTTAGGCCTATGTGGTGTAAGTACGCCAGTATTTAATAAGAGGTGTTTCTATGGAAACAAAGGAAAAACAGTGGTTAATGATTGGAGCAGACCATAATCCCAGTTTCTGAGTTCTGAAGGCAGCCAGTTGAGAGGATTTTTAGATGTCTGGCTTGAAGCATTTTCAGATGAAGCAAGGTCAGGCAGTGACAGTTTGATAGATTTTCCTGGTTTGTAGTTTGAATGTCTCTGGTGATCTTTCTGAGTGTCCCACATAGCAATAGGCACAAAGATTGTCCATACATGTGCTGTTATACTGATTTCTCTTTAGTTTTTATCAAATTTCCAACTTTTAGCTTGCATGGCTTCAGTAAAAGGGCTATTTTAGTTCTCAATGATTCTAAGTCAGAAGGTTGGGAGAAACATTAGAAATGTTAGTTTGGAGACTTGAAGTCAAATGTTGGAGGAAAGTAGAATAATTCAGGAGGATCTGGTCTGGTTTGCTGTTAGAAAGTCAGAGAAAATTAACAGCACTGGAATTTGATATCCACAAAGGTATATTATGGTTTCTAATGAAAAGAAAAATTTCTCTCTACAATCACCCTAATTTCTGTCAGAGATAATAAAAAACGAGACTAATTTATTTGTAAAGTAAGTCTTATCTCATTAAACTTGGCCTAGTTATTTACATGAGTGCAGCAAGAATAGTGATTGACCATACAGGCTCTTTTAAATTGGCTTTTCTGGAACTTTTCATAAGGAGTCTCAGATTGAACGTTTAAATACCTCTCGAGGTCAGGAAACCAAGCCGAGCCAACTATGTGCCATCAGACTCGCCTGCAATGCCTATACATTTAGGTGAATTCCTTCTCAAGGTCTGCTAAATATCCTGAGATCCCTGCACAAGCCAGGAAGTAACCTCCTTCTTCACCTGGTAAGGCTGCTGGGAACCCTGTAATCGAGGTGCTAGGCTTTTTTTTCCAGGAGACTTTATTGGCTCCATAAAGTCAGTCTTAGTTCCTTAAAGCTGTCTGGTCATATCTGAGTCTATGTATGTCTCTTCTCAAATATGACATTTCAAGCAAAACCTTGGCAATACAACCAATGTTTTCAATTGTGTCTTGTTACAAGGAAAACAGATTCTTATTTAACTTAGGCAAATAACTATATGACCATGAAAATACGAGTACTCACTAAGAGTTTTTGAATTCTAGAGGGATTAGGTAGGGAGAAAAAGATAAATGGTTCAATTCTGCTTACAAAGGCATAATTTACCAAGTTGCTCTAAGTCATAGTTTAAGAAGAAAATTTCTTAAGTCATGGTTTAAGAAGAAAGTTTCCTTATAATCTGGAAAATGAAAGATTAAAGAATCAGCAATAAAGAGTCATAGAAAATCACAGTCGTCCTCTTCAGTTCATTCAGTCCCATGTAATTAATACTTGTTCTGCTTGAATCTAGCTTTTTCCCCTGTTAGTTTTGGAAATTTTTACCCCTTTCAGGTTTATAATCTTAAAGTCATCAGAAACCTGTATCCTAGAGTCTTTGCTAAGAATCTTCTTGAAGGTAAAGCATTTTTACAGGAACACTTTTGTAAAAGCACAACTGTCTGTAAATGACAAAAGACTTAAAAGTGACTATTGTTAGATATCTGATTAATTATACTGGAATTGACAAGGAAATTTGGTTATTTTGATGACATTTTAAGATAATAACTAGAATTATGACTGATAACATTATACCAGGACATACTGATTTCCAGGAATTTCACATGATTTCTGAAACATTTATAACATATACCTATAAAACACAACATTAAGAAGGCTTTGTATTACTTCTTATTTGACAGTGCTTCCCATGTGATTTAGCATATCAAATAAGCCTAATTAGTATGATATCTCCCTTTTTTATAAGGAGAGAGAATAAATCTTTGAAGTGTTCCAGGGGCCCCCTGGAAAATTTCAAAGTTAGTTTGAGGTTAAAAAAAAAAGACTTTATTTAGATTTTGATATTGGGACGTTTGTCAAAAATATCAAAGAGGTTTTAAAATACCTGGTCAAATAGGATCATAGGTCACTCTGAAACAATACTTAGTTATCCATTTAACAATAGTGACGAAGATTTTAAAGGCAACTACAGAAAGTCACATAGCTCTGGGAAAACCTTAGCTCTTAATATTGAGAAGGCTAGGCTTACTTAAGTAAATAAAGACCTGATGATAAAGGTAACACAAAGCACAGTAAGTTATTTTTGTCAGACACAAAAATCTTTGCTTTCCAAATAGATTACCCAAGAGAAAGAAAGGGGGAAAAAACTTTTCATAATCATTTATCAAGAGCAGACCAGTAATCCAATTACATTTTGTCCCTTTAGCAGATGAAGAAAATTTTTATTTTTACGTAAGTAGACTACTGGTATTAAAGCTCAATTAAAAACACTCTTATAATAACAATTCAATTTTAAGCCAAGTTGACCACACAAGATTTCCTCTTTTTCTTTTTTCTTTCTCTCTTTTCATTTATGGCCACTGCTTCTTTATTGATTATCTGTCTGATGACCTGTCCATTGATGTAGGTTGGGGTGTTAATGTCTCCTACTATTATTGTATTGCTGTCAGTTTCTCCCTTTATGTCTATTAATATTTGCTTATGTATTTAGGTGCTCCTGTGTTAGGTGCTTATGGGTTTACAAATGTTACATCCTCTTTTTGGATTTATCCCTTTATCATTTTTAATGCCCTTCTTTGTCTTTTGTTAAAGATTTTGTTTTAAAATCTATTTTGTCTGATATGACTACAGCTTCCTTTTTATTTCATTTGCATGGAATATCTTTTTCCATTATCTCTCTTTCAGTCTCCGTATGTCTTTTACTCTGAAGTGAGTCTATTGTAGGCAGCATATAGATCAGTCTTTTTAAAAAATCCTTTCAGCCAATCTGTGTCTTTTATTTGGAACATTTAGTCCATGAATATTTAAAATGATTATTGATAGGTATGTATTTATTGCCATTTTGTTTCTTGTTTTCTGGTTGTTTTGTAGGTCTTCTCTGGTCTTCTTCGTTTAGTCTCTTTCCTTGTAGTTTGATGATTTTCTTTGGTGTTATGAAACACTAAAGAGTTCCTTTCTCTTTGTTTTTTGTATATCTGTTGTAGGTTTTTGGTTTTTGGTTACCATGAGGTTCATATATATTAACCTGTATATATATCTATTTGTTTTAAACTGATAGTCATTTAATTCAAACACATTCTAAAATCTCTACATGTTTTACTCCTTCCCCTATGTTTTATGTTGTCATATTTTACACCTGTATGTATATCCTTTAA
Source organism: Mesoplodon densirostris (assembly GCF_025265405.1). NCBI lineage: Eukaryota > Metazoa > Chordata > Mammalia > Artiodactyla > Ziphiidae > Mesoplodon > Mesoplodon densirostris. The sequence goes on from NC_082661.1 coordinate 124,219,689, forward strand.
CTCTTTATTGTAGTTATAATTGATTTTATGACTTTTGTTGTCTAACCTTCACACTAGCTTTTAAGTGGTTGATCCACTGCTTTTATTACTTATTTGCCAGTGAGTTTTTTTCCTTCATATATTGTTAAAAATTTTAGTTTTGAATCAGTTATTACAATATAAAATTCACTAGTTTATAAATAACAGTTGGAATGAGTTAAGTTTTCCTGCCTAGATGGCTAAAGTTTTTACTGTTTATGAGGAAGACTTAAGATTTGTATTTGTTCTTGACAAGCAGTCTTAAGGAGGCTGTTTAGAGTTTGGGCAAGAGAGTCCTTTCAGCAGTTTGCATTTAAAAAGGACTCTTTCCACTTTTTTGTTTTTTCCTTTAGTCTCAAGCCAGTTTTAGTTACCTCCTGGGGTGTTTACATTTCAAAGACATGGTAAGATTTACATTTTTATGTGGCAGAGAAAGAAAATGTAAGTTTTCTCAGGAGTTTCTGTACTTTTTGGATGGTTTTGGCAGTCCCAATTAAAATGTAGTAGCACCACCCTGTAAGTAGGGAGAGCACCCTGTAAAGAATAATTTTCCGGGCTCAGGGTCCAATGGGGCCTCTTCAGGGCTGGAAATGAAGAGGGGGTCATTTGGGTCACTGTGGTCATGGTAGTGATAAATCCAGTTTTGCACAGCAGGAGATGAGCTTTATCTTAACGTTTTCCTTTCATTGTGAGCCTTAGCAGTGATCACTATGGCAGAAGGATGGGCATGGTGCCCGGCAATAACTATCCAAATGAGGAGAGGGAGGGACGTGGTACAAATGTCGGTGGCTCTAGAAGGCTTTGCTTTCCCATTTCCTTCTTCCTCCTCCCAGAGGCCTTTAAAACCCTGTCAGCTTTTCCCTTGGTGGCAGGAATACCTCATGAGGTATGTTTCTTAGTTTTGCCTCATTCAGGGGAAAACTGAGGAGGCTCAGGATCTGTGATCTCGGAGGAAACAAGCATATAGCCTGAATGAATCTTTATGGATTTTCAAGTCTTTAGAGATACCAGTCGGTGGATACATTTTGGCAGCCATGAGCGACAATTCAGAGAATATTACAAACAAACAAACAAACAAGAAACCTGCAGTAGCCAGTTAGTTCCCCTCTCTCCCCTCCCACCTTCCTCTCTCCTTCCTACATAAAATCTTTAAAAAATGTTTGAATTTCAGTTTATGTATAGTTTTTTGATCTCAGTTTCTACTTGTTTCCCCACGCCTGTACCTTAATCTTATGTGTTGACATCATTTTGGATGCTGTCACTGTGAGCCCCTTTCATAGGTGGCAACTTCCCTTTCCAGGGTGTCCCAGGAGATCTCTCTGGCATTGGGGTCTGCTTCCATTATCAAATATGCACAGGGTCTTTGGGAAAAGCCCCTTGGCCTCTGGAGCATAATATCAGAGTCTTAGAATCTTGGTATACATGGCATTGAATAACACCCAGGAGGTGTCCTTGGGGTTTTTGCCTTTATCAAGGAGCTGGGTTACCTCCTCAGAGTTCTTTAGGAAGTGTTGACACTACCTGTCAACACTTTTTTTTTTTGAAGTAACATAATGCCAGGATTAGACCCATCATGTCCCATCGGGTCAGATGAAGAGCAACAGTAGTGAGTGAAGTGGTGACACAGAGGCTGTAGACCTCTGTTATATTTTCCCTCTGCTGGTGCCATTGGTTTCTGGTTGCAAGGCTATTTCACTGTTCTGGGTTAGGACACGTAGTCTGTGCATGACCCACTGACTCCGTGATTGCAGGAGGAGGTCTCCCATCCCCTTCACCTACTGGAATGTTTTCCTTTTAGCCCAGAGCTTCTCCTTGGGTGGTGACAATAGCCTTGGGATCCTCCTTAGCTCTCTTTCGCCTTGAGGCATGGAGGACTCTTATGCACATAAGTAGTCAATTAAGGTCTTTATACTTACTGGTCTTATCATCTCATTAGATCATATGGTCTTGATCACACAGCTCTGGGGACATCACTGGATTATTATAGCAGCTGTGACATTTTGGGTTGGATACCACAGGCAACACACAACAGAGCCAATCTGAGAAAGCATATAACAGTCCAACAGACCCTCAACAGGCAGGTGGTGTTAGTAACTGAGTTAGTACACAAGTTGCAGGTAGAGCGATGCCCTTCACTTAATTGCAAGGGCAATCATGCAATCCTGCCAACTACACCGATTGTTTTATGCTAGTCTCCGCCTGTCAGTCAGTAATCAGTGATGTGGTTGAACTGGCCTTTGTGGTTCTTATTATGATTGTGAGATGCCTTTCTTTTTTTTTTTTGCGGTACTTGGGCCTCTCACTGCTGCGGCCCCTCCCATCGCGGAGCACAGGCTCCGGACGCGCAGGCTCAGCGGCCATGGCTCACGGGCCCAGCCGCTCCGCGGCATGTGGGATCCCCCCAGACCGGGGCACGAACCCGCATCCCCTGCATCAGCAGGCAGACTCCCGCTCACTGCGCCACCAGGGAAGCCCAGTAAGATGCCTTTCTTAATAAGGGAACTTTGAAAAAATTAAGGTTTATCACTTAGAAGACCTGGAAATTACATAGCTCACCTGGGGCCACACTGTGAGGTCATGGGTATAAAGAGAGAGAGAGAGAGACAGAGAGAAAGATAGAAAGAAGGAGAGAATGGGCCTGGGGTTCTGTTTTTATTGGGGTCAAGGTTGGGGTTTTGAGGGCTAACTCTTTATTGGTGAATTTAAAACATAAGAGCAGGAATTTAAAGTACAGGAAGAGAAAACAGAAGCAAGTAGTCCAAATGGTCAGTTATTAAAATCAGACATGATCTCTAAAACAAAGGAGCTTCCATGCAGGGAGCTGGGCCTGGATCTTTAGTCCTATGTGTGGCAAAGTGTTTACTTGAGATAGCCATCTTTGAAGTGGATGCCTCTTTGAAATGGATACTTGGCAATCAAAGCTTGTCAGGCACTTGCATTCAGAAAAGAAAAAGGAAAAACAAAAGCAAAAAAACCCAAATGTCAGGGGTACACTACAACCTGGAGTGGTACTGGTGTCCTGAGAAATGGTATCAATCAACTCTTCTTAGACCTGAATCTTTCCTGGCTGGCCTAGCAGTTTTCAAATTTTTGCCTGTTTGGCTAGGAAGATCATTTCAATTGTAAATTCACAGCTTTTGCTCTATGTGGGCACATAATCAAACAGGACAGTTGTCTAGTTGTACCTCAATGGCTAGAGTTTACCACCCTACCTCTGATGGTGCTAAGTCCTCCGGAACTGCTCACTCCTTTGCTAGGGATGTGTATTTGGGATCCTTCCTTGGCAATAGGGTGAGGCTGGCTAACTATACAAGCTTAGGTAAGTCTGCAGCTTTTCTTTACTGGCCTTTTGCTCTTGCAGATCCATTTTCCACCCTGCTCTGTGCCTCAGGAGGCTGACTTCGGTAGACCACATCACTTGGGTTTCCTTGCCAGCTGACTTCCTGCTGGGCTCAGCCTGCTGGGTTCCCTTCCCTGCCTGGTTGGTTGCCATGGCTGTAGGGGTGGCTTCCATTCTCCTTGACTGCATCTCCCCTGAGCAGCCACATCTGCACACCTGAGGATCTCACAGAGCTCCCTTTGCACCTTCCAGCCTAGAGGTGGTAATGGCTCCCCCTTTTGGTAGTTGCTGGGTACTTCATCCACCCTTGGTGTTTCCTTGATTTTTGTGTACCTCAGTAAACAATCCCTTTAGGAAGGTCTTTTCAAGTTGAATATCTCGAGGAAATCTCTGTTTTTGTCTGAGTCCCTGCCTAATAGGCTTTTTAAAAGCTATCAAATGGGGAAGCAAATCTTCCTTTTCCTGTCTTGGTGTAATAGAGAGGGTAATGTGAGATCCCATGTGAGAATGTGCTTCAGAAGTGAAAGCATTCAACTGCAGGGTGCCATCGTAGTTACTGCTATGGTGACTATTAATAAAGTCTTAGATATCTTCATAATTCTAAGGCATTTTGGATAGTTTTTAAAAAATATTTATTTATTTAATTAATTTATTATTTTTTTTGGCTGTGTCAGGTCTTAGTTGTGGCATGCGGGCTTCTCTCTAGTTGTGGCGTGTAGGCTCTGTAGTTGTGGCATGTGGGCTTAGCTGCCCCATGGCATGTGGGATCTTAGTTCCCTGACCAGGGATTGAACCCCTCCCCTGCATTGGAAGGCAGATTCTTAACCACTGGACCACCAGGGAAGTCCCTGGACAGTTTTTAATGTTTGATATTTACACAGTAAATTTTTTTTTTTTTTTTTTTTTTTTTTTTGCGGTATGCCGGCCTCTCACCGCTGTGGCCCCTCTCACCGTGGAGCACAGGCTCCGGATGCGCAGGCTCAGTGGCCATGGCTCACGGGCTCAGCCACTCCGCGGCATGTGGGATCCTCCCGGACCGGGGCACGAACCCCTGTCCCCTGCATCGGCAGGCGGACTCTCAACCACTGCGCCACCAGCGAAGCCCCCTACACAGTAAATTCTTGGTTAAATCAGGGAGCAGAATGTGGGGAAAGATGGTAAGACCATCTACTTATTTTCAACTACACAGACTATGTTTCTGGGAGATACAGTAGTAGCTAGTTTTATTGTCTTTGTTATTAGTGGGAAAAATTTCCAGTTTCTGGTAACAGGTTGGTATATAGCCCTAGTTTTCAGTTTCCTTAAGTTTTCATTTCTGTCTGGGTTCCAAAGGTATTTCTTTGAAAGTTAGAAGATATATTAGGTGTTACTGGCAAGATTTCATTTTAACCTAAAAAACCTTGAAAGCCTAAGGGTAAAGTAAACTAAGGGAGATAGAGAACGGATTGCCTGTTTAACTAGGGCAATCACAGAAAGAGTTTCTAATATGGTGACATTTGAGCAGAGATCTGAATGACACAAGGGAGCGAGCCAGGCACATATCTGGGGGAAGGGCATTCCTGGCAGAGGGAACAGCCAGTGCAAAAGTGTGGAGGCAGGACTGTGCTTGAGGAACAGCAAGGAGGTTCATGAGACTGGAGAGGAAGAGTGAGGGATGACAGGAAGAGCTGAAGTCACAGGGAGAACCAGGGGAAAGATCTTGAAGGGTCCTGTAGGCCATTGGAAGGGCTCTGACTGATCCTTACAATGACGGGAGACCTTGGAGGGTTTGGGGTGGAAGAGTGACGTGATCAGAATTTTATTTATTTGTTTATTCATTTAAAAATTTTTATTGGAGTTGATTTACAATGTTGTGTTAGTTTCAGGTGCACAGCAAAGTGAATCAGTTATACATATACACATATCCACCCTTTTTAGATTCTTTTCCCATATAGGCCATTACAGAGTGTTGAGTAGAGTTCCCTGTGCTATACAGTAGGTCCTTATTAGTTATCTATTTTACAAGTATATAGTAGTGTGTATATATCAGTCCCATAGTGTGTATATATCAGTCCCAATCTCCCAATTTATCCCTCCCCGCCCTTACCCTCTGGTAACCATAAGTTTGTTTTCTACATCTGTCACTCTGCTTCTGTTATGTAAATAAGTTCATTTCAGACTTTCATTTAAAAGACTGTCTTTGGCTGCTGCATAGAAAAAGCTCTGAAGGGGGCAAGGGTAGAGTGAAGGTGACCAGTTAGGAGACTTCTGGGGTAAGTCAGGTAGAGATGATAGTGGTTTAGACTCGAGTTCTTGCAGTGGAGATCATGAGAAATGGTTGGATTCTGGGGATATTTTGAAGGCAGAGGTGGCAGATTTTAATCATGGATTGGAGGCAAGGTATGAAAGAAGGGAGTGAAGCCTGACTCTGCGTTTTGCCCTGATTGGTGGTGGTTGAAGTGTAAATCAATGTCTGTCTAGTTAGGCCAGTAGTTCTCAACCCAGGCAATTTTACTCCCCACAGGACATTTGGCAATGTATGGACATAGTTTTGTCACAACTGGGGTGAGGAGTATGTATTACAGAAATCTAGTAGGCAGAAGCCAGGGATGCTGCTAAACCTCCTACAATGCATAGGACATTCCCCCCACAACAAAGAATTATCTGGCCCCAATGTCAATAGTGCTGAGAAACCCAGAGTTAGGGAGATCACTGCTTTGTTTTCTCAGCCTCTTTCTTCTCTTGGCTTTCTTCTCTCCCCTGCAGGTGGGTTTCTCTGCTGCTTCTTGGACAAGTTAGGAAATGATTGGCCCAGCTGTTCCCCCTCCCTCCTACCAAATGCGACCTTTAAACTCCCACATCCAAAGTCAACTCACTATACATCGTCCCTTTGTCCCAATTTCACATTATCAGGAGAGAAAATTTCATCGGCCCAGGCATTTCCTCTGTTCCAATCAGGCATGTTAAAAGGTGGCCTCACGTGGGTCCCTGTCTGCTTAAGAAAGACTGCAGGAAAGATATTCTGGGAAAGAGTGTGGGTTAGATAAGAAAATTAACTGGAGTGTCTATTGTATGAACTTGGAGGACTCAGTCTGACGCTTTGACTCCTGGGGGCCCTGCTTAGCCCACAGAATTGTCCAGCCTTCTGCAATTTTAGCCCATTCCTTTCAAGTAGAAGGAGAGGAGAACCATGGTTAAAGACCTCCTGGGCCATGTTCAGAATCTAGCTGTTTGCTGTGTTTTTCCTTTCCCCTTCTGATTGAATTTGAATCCACTATATCTTCAGAGGAAATCATCTGGAGCAACAAACACTCACAGCTAGTGACTGGCATGAAAAATAATAGCGGGGAGAGAGCATGGAATGCAGTATGCATTTATTGTGACATATGGCTCTCCTGGTTTTTCATTGACTATATTATCCAGGCAAGAACTTGTTTTTAGAGAGAAAGAGGTATTCTGCAGATGGCAGCATATTGGAATCATTGTCAAAAAGAGGAGAGATTATATCAGACTCGTATTGAATCAAACGTTCCATTAAGAATTCGTCTGAGATCATTTTTCCATGCAGTAATGAGCATTTTAATATTTCCAGCCTGCTGTTCCACATGACTAATGCCCTTCTCACAGAGGGATGTCTCTGAGGGCCTCAAAATAATGCTAATACAAACTGTCATAGGAACAGAAGGATGCTGGTGAGGAGAAAGGCAGCCTGGTCCGGCCCAGGGCTGTGCTGGCAGACTCCTGGCATGCGCAGAGCAGGAGACCCTGGTGACCTCAGTGTCTCCTTTGCTCCTCGTGTTCATTGAAAGTACGCACATTTCTGAGACCTTTGAGGCGAGGCTTTGAAAGTCCCTGCACCAGGGCGTAGAACATCTAATAAGTCAGGCATAAAAGGCCATTCACACTTAAAATTTTTTTATTGAAATGTAATTTACATACCTTATAATTCACCCTTTTAAAGGGTACAATTCAGTGGTTTTTAATTTGTTCACAGAGTTGTGCCTCCACCACCACAATTGATTTTAGAGCATTTTCATTACTCTCAAAAATAACCCCAAAAAACCAAACATGCTCCTTTCCCCAAAAACTTTAGCCCTAGGCAACCATTAATCTACATTCTCTGTAGATTTGCCCGTTTGGAAGATTTCATATAAATGGTGTCACGCAATATGTAGTATTTTGTGTCTGGCTTCGTTTCATTAGTATAACATTTTCAAGGTTCATTCCTGTCATAGCATGTATCAGCACTTCATTCTTTTTTACGGCTGAATAAATATTCCATTGTATGGACGTATCACATTTTATTTATCCATTCATCAGTTGATGGACATTTGGGTTGTTTCCAGTTTTTGGGGTATGAGTAATACTGCCGTAAGCATTTACATATAGGCCATTTGCACTGTAGCAGCACTAATTAGTTTATCAACTCAAAAAGACAACTGCTCCAGACGTCTGCTATGATTTGCCTGCTTCCCTCTTTGCCCTTTATCTCTGCCCCAGTTAATTACTCTCTCTGTTCTCATAGCATCTTGTATGTTTTTCCATTATTAGTACTTGTCATACTCTAGTGTGATGATTTTCTTATTATCTCACCTATCATCTCTGTGAAAGCAAGGGCCATGTCTTATTCATCTTTCTATCCCCAGCGCCTAGTAATATTAAGTTTACAACTAGCTCTACTTCTTAACTAACTGCTGGATTTCCAGGTACGGCCTTTAAAAACAATGAGTTTTTATATTGGACTCTTAAAAGGAATTTAAGAGTGTCAATTTGACCTAAAATTCCACATCTTTTTCTCTAGTCTCCACAGGTTCTTTTTTTTTGGCCAAAGGCGGCTTGAATCTGTCTGTCCTGGTGAATCAGAGGGAGGCACCAAGAGGATTGGGAAAATCAGATTTTTTTTTTTTGCTTATTTTTATAATGATAAACTATCTTTTTGTGTCTCTCGTTTTATTTTTTCTTTTTGAGCTCTGAAGGCAGGGGGAGCATCTAATAGGGATGTTGATTCATTGATGCATTGGGATAGGTGAATAATAACCATCATACAGTGTGGGCTGCAGTCAAAGGGAGGGCTTCTTGGACCTTGCCGAGGACAATTTTGCTGTCAGTGCCACAGTTGAGCATCTGCTCAGCTGGAGAGGCCATCTTTTGTATTTTTTTATAGGAAATGATCAGCTCTCCCTTTAGGACCTCAGGGCTCTGTGTGCTCAATGTGGCTTTTTTTTATAAAATCTTTATTGGAGTATAATTGCTTTACAATGGTGTGTTAGTTTCTGCTTTTTAACAAAGTGAATCAGTTATACATATACATATATCCCCATATCTCTTCCCACTTGTGTCTCCCTCCCTCCCGCCTTCCCTATCCTGCCCCTGTAGGTGGTCACAAAGCACCGAGCTGATCTCCCTGTGCAATGTGGCTGCTTCCCACTAGCTATCTATTTTACATTTGGTAGTGTATATATATGTCCATGCCACTCTCACTTTGTCCCAGCTTACTGTTCCCCCTCCCCGTGTCCTCAAGTCCATTCTCTAGTAAGTCTGCATCTTTATTCCTGTCTTGCCCCGAGGTTCTTCATAACCTTTTTTTTTTTTTTTTTTTTTAGATTCCATATATATGTGTTAGCATACGGTCATACGGTATTTGTTTTTCTCTTTCTGACTTACTTCACTCTGTATGACAGACTCTAGGTCCATCCACCTCACTACAAATAACTCAATTTCGCTTATTTTTATGGCTGAGTAATATTCCATTGTATATACGTGCCACATCTTCTTTATCCATTCATCTGTCGATGGACACTTAGGTTGCTTCCATGTCCTGGCTATTGTAAATAGAGCTGCAATGAACATTGTGGTATGTGACTCTTTTTGAATTATGGTTTTCTCAGGGTATATGCCCAGTAGTGGGATTTCTGGGTCGTATGGTAATTCTATTTTTAGTTTTTTAAGAAACCTCCATGCTGTTCTCCATAGTGGCTGTATCAATTTACATTCCCACCAACAGTGCAAGAGTGTTCCTTTTTCTCCACACCCTCTCCAGCATTTATTGTTTGTAGGTTTTTTGATGATGGCCATTCTGACTGGTGTGAGATGATATCTCATTGTAGTTTTGATTTGCATTTCTCTAATGATTAATGATGTTGAGCATTCTTTCATGTGTTTGTTGGCCATCTGTATATCTTCTTTGGAGAAATGTCTATTTAAGTCTTCTGCTCATTTTTGGATTGGGTTGTTTGTTTTTTTGATATTGAGCTACATGAACTGCTTGTAAATTTTGGAGATTAATCCTTTGTCAGTTGCTTCATTTGCAAATATTTTCTCCCATTCTGAGGGTTGTCTTTTCGTCTTGTTTATGGTTTCCTTTGCTGTGCAAAAGCTTTTAAGTTTCATTAGGTCCCATTTGTTTATTTTTGTTTTTATCTCCATTTCTCTAGGAGGTGGGTCAAAAAGGATCTTGCTGTGATTTATGTCATAGAGTGTTCTGCCTATGTTTTCCTCTAAGAGTTTGATAGTGTCTGGCCTTACATTTAGGTATTTAATGCATTTTGAGTTTATTTTGGTGTATGGTGTTAGGGAGTGTTCTAATTTCATTCTTTTACTTGTAGCTGTCCAGTTTTCCCAGCTCCAGTTATTGAAGAGGCTGTCTTTTCTCCACTGTATATTCTTGCCTCCTTTATCAAAGATAATGTGACCATATGTGCGTGGATTTATCTCTGGGCTTTCTCTCTTGTTCCATTGATCTCTATTTCTGTTTTTGTGCCAGTACCATACTGTCTTGATTACTGTAGCTTTGTAGTATGGTCTGAAGTCAGGGAGCCTGATTCCTCCAGCTCCATTTTTCTTTCTCAAGATTCCTTTGGCTATTCAGGGTCTTTTGTGTTTCCATACAAATTGTGAATTTTTTTTTCTAGTTCTGTGAAAAATGCCAGTGCTAGTTTGATAGGGATTGCATTGAATCTGTAGATTGCTTTGGGTAGTAGAGTCATTTTCAGTGTTGATTCTTCCAATCCAAGAACATGGTATATCTCTCCATCTATTTGTATCATCTTTAATTTCTTTCATCAGTGTCTTATAATTTTCTGCATTCAGGTCTTTTGTCTCCTTAGGTAGGTTTATTCTTAGGTATTTGATTCTTTTTGTTGCAGTGGTAAATGGGAGTGTTTTCTTAATTTCACTTTCAGATTTTTCATCATTAGTGTATAGGGGTGCAAGAGATTACTGTGCATTAATTTTGCATCCTGCTACTTTACCAGATTCATTGATTAGCTCTAGTAGTTTTCTGGTAGCATCTTTAGGATTCTCTATGTATAGTATCATGTCATCTGCAAACAGTGACAGCTTTACTTCTTCTTTTCCAATTTGGATTCCTTTTATTTCTTTTTCTTCTCTGATTGTTGTGGCTAAAACTTCCAAAACTATGTTGAATAATAGTGGTGAGTGGGCAACCTTGTCTTGTTCCTGATCTTAGTGGAAATGGTTTCAGTTTTTCACCATTGAGGACGATGTTGGCTGTGGGTTTGTCATATATGGCCTTTTCAATGTGGCTTTTGAAGGTGGTGCAGTCCCTCATGGCCAAGTGACAAAGGTCACAATGACAGAACTGAATTCTCTGACAGGTTGGCTTCTGGACTGTCATGGCCAAGGCTGCCGCTCCCCACTGTTAGGTCACTGTATCCCTCAGTGCTCCTGAGTCCCTGCAATAATGGGAGAACCTGGCGGGTTTGGAGTAGAGGAGTGACATGGTCAGCCTTCCATTTGAAAGGCTCTTTTGGCTGCCGTGTATAAAAAGTTCTGAGGGGGGCAAGGGTAGAGTGAGGGTGACCACTTTGTAATTTTGTGGTAATTTGGGGAAAGGTGATGGTGGCTTGGACTAGGGTTGTCTCAGTGGAGGTCGTGAGAAATGGTTGGATTTGGGGGCTATTTTGAAGGCAGAGGTGGCAGATTTTAATCATGGATTGGATGCAGGTTATGAATGAAAAGAGTTAAGGATGACTCTGGGTTTTGCCCCGAGAAATGGAGGATATATAAATGTCTCGTTAGGACAATAGTTGTCACCCTTACATACCCTCTCAGAATGTCTACCACCTGTTTTGAGTCTGCTTGTTTGCTGGCTGTGGCCTCAGTGGTGTCCATGGTCCTGGACCAACAAGAGTGTGTTTCAGCTCTGTGTTCACAGTGCCAAGCACAGGGCTGGACACTCTGTAGGTGACCGTTTTTGACTGGGCCACTTCCTGGCATCCCTTTAGGGCTTGCTGAGGACATAGGTACAAGTGGGAAGGGCTCTCTGGGTGTGGAAGCAAAGTATGTATGAGTGTAGAATGAGACTAGAGACCTTGGCACATTTTTGCTTAGAGAGGGGCAATCCTGGAATTCAAACTTTTTCTGGTGAGCTAAATGGTCTTTTAGTTGGATGGTATCTCTCCATCTATTCTTGGGGAGCTAGACATTTGCATAGGGCTTCTAAGAAGATTTCTAGCTCTGAACTTTTAGGAAAGTTATGGGCTTCAAAATTATTTTCCTCTCCTGATCTGAAATTGCCTCAGCTTGTTGAAAGTACCTTAAAGAACCTGTTTGTTTCCGTCCGAATAGTAGATCTTTGGGCGTGTGTTGCAGTTGGTACTTTTTCCAAGTGCTTTTAAAGAATTCTTTCATGAGACACACACAACCTCATGGGGCTGAGACCATGTCTTATCCTTCCATAATCCTGACTGCTAACATGACGCTGCCTACCTGGAAGATACTCATTAGGTCTAACTTCAGTGAGTATGTGGCAAGGATTTTCTTTTCCTTTTCACAAATAAAGCAATGAGGACTAGAGAGGTGATAGCTATTTAGAGACAAATATAGGTTTTCTTTATCTTTTTTCACCATATCATCCATCTCTAGTCACCTTGCTGATAATTTGTGTTGATGACATGTGACTGCTTCAAATAGTTGGTATATTCTGGAAATAAATCCATTCTTGTCTTTTCTTTGGGCTCACTCTTTGGATTTCCTTTGCCTTCCCATTCTACTGTATGCCATTTGAGAATGAATAGCCAGGTAATCAAATCAGTGAGGCATCTGTATAAAACAAAACAAATAAATAAGGGTGATGTTCATCTGCAGGTTTTGAGAGAGTCCCACAACAGAGTGCTAACGTACTGAGTGACGTTGAGTTCCAAGGCTCAGAAGGCCCATCCTTCGATTCCATAGCAGCACCAAGGGGCATTTTAAATGCATGGAACACTAGGAATGACTAATGTGGACTTCCCCCTCTCCTCTAAGTAATCACTACTGATACCATTCACCCTGCATTTAATCAAATCCAGTCGAGGAGGCGTTGTGCATCTCTTCTGATGTTTGCTTATCTTTCTGCTCCCAAAGACTGTAAGCCTCATGAAGTCATGTCTTCTATGTCTGTACAACTCTCACAGTGCCTCTCATGGACTGGAACCCAAAGAACAGCTGATTTTAAACATTTATATCCATTGGGTATTTCCACTGGAATAGTCCACCTTCAGTTTCAAGCTCAGTATGAGTTAACTTAGTCCCCTCTTTGTTCTAAAAAGGATTTAAATCTGCTTACATGGATGTCATATGGCAGGAAAACAGATTAGAGAATGGTAGGATGAAATAAAAAAAACAAGGATAGGGCCATAAAGTGGAGCCCCCATGAGGCACACGTGCTATTTTTAGACCACAGATTTGGTTTTACAAGACTAAATAGGAAACCCTCCTGGTTACACAGTTCACTGTCTGCATGATAAAAGCAACCCAGCCTCTCAGGAGGAGCACAGCCACTGGCCCCTAAGAGTCTAAAGGAGTTTCTTAAAGGCTGTTCATGAAATTCACAGCTCTCTGCTGTCCTGGACTCTCCACGGGGTAGATTTTCAAACAGAGTGGGATGAATAGACTGGACAGCTTTCAACCAATCCTTTATAAATTTTATTTCTCTCAGCTGAGCTATTGTTCAAATGCAGTTTATTTTTAAGAGAACATAGTCATCTTGCTCCCAAACTAACTCTTCCTCTGCTTCTCTTTTTTCTGAAAGAAAACTATAATTGTATAGCCACATCAGTCTGTATGACTATAGTTGTATAAAACTCCTTTGTTTCTTCCCATATCCAACCAGTTATCTTTCTTCTTTTCTTCTCTCCTTCCTCCCTGCTCCCTTCTTTCCTTCATCACTTAGTATGTACCAGAGGCTGACTGTGCATATGAAGGCATGATATTACATATATGTAACAATTGACAAGAGGACTGACCAATCAGAAAGAATATCAGCTTTGACATAGGAACAAGGTTCTAAAAGCCTTATCCTGTGTCAGGCATAAACTCTTTGGTTGCTAACTGGGGAGGGGTGTAGTTTTGGAAAATTCCAGGAGGGTGCTGGGATGGTGGGGTAGGCATGGGGATGAATGGGTGGTGGTTTCAAGTAAGGGACTACTTTTTACTCATAAGTATAAAAGTGTTTCAGTATACTAATAGCTGATACAGCTGCACCGGTGGATGCTGATGCATATCATCCCTGGGTATATGTGGTCACAAAGACGACTCAGCCATGGTTCGTATCCCAAAGAACACTGGTGTTCACTGTCTTCAGAATGTGTTTTAGGAATATCCTTTCCTCTTTCTGTCTGTTGTCATAACTGTAGTTTGGACCCTTTCTATCCCAGGCCTGATTAATTATAATTACCTCTTAACTGGTCTTCTAAGTTTCAATTTCTTTATTCTTTTATTTTCCCTCTTTCCAATGTTTCAAGTATGTGCTGCCAGAGAAATTTTCCTAAAATTTACTGCTTCTATCATGCTAGTACTTTCTACTACAAAACTGTCCATGGCTTTTCTCTTCTTTCTAGGATAATATTCACACTCTTTAGCTGGGCATTCACAGCCTTCTATTTACTGTGTCAAGGTGTATGATGTCATAGAAGGACAAGCTGTGGTCCTCCCTGCTCATAAGTAGCTTAAAATGGGCAGTGAAGGTATGTTTGTAATGATTATTTATTCATTTTAAAAATATTTATTTTGGTTGCACCGGCTCTTAGTTGCGGCACGTGGGCTCCTTTGTTGTGGCAGGTGGGCTCCTTAGTTGCAGCAGGCGGGCTCCTTAGTTGCGGTATGCGGGCTCCTTAGTTGTGGCCTGTGAACTCTTAGTTGTGGCATACATGTGGGACCGAGTTCCCTGACCCAGGAATCGAACCTGGGCCCCCTGGATTGGGAGCACGGAGTCTTATCCACTGTGCCACCAAGGGAAGTCCCTCTAAGGATTATTATGTAGTAAAAGTGAATGTGGGAAACAGGTAGGTGATGGGGTGTGAGGTGGAGTAGGCTGACACCACTAACAGGATTGGACAGTCAAGAAATAAAGTCCCCTCAAGTCTGACTTCTCTCGGGAAGCCAAGAACAATAGATTCCTGGGTATAGGCCCCTGATTTCTAGGTCATTGATCCTGGGATGGACGAGGGGGGTTTGTCAACTTCAAAGTAAAACTTTTTATAATTTCTGAGATGCAAATCCAGGGTGCAAAGCCTTTTCAAAGTTTAAGACCCTGAATAAATTCCAAACAGGACAGTGCAAGTACATTCAAGATTCACTTTCACACATCTTACCACCCCCCTCATAATTTTACCCTCAGCTCTCAGTGGACATTTGGCAGTCCTGGGCCTGTTTAGATTCACAGGATAAGCCCTGCAGGGAGAGTCCAGGGTCCTTTCTCTGAGCTTTTTAAGAAAAAGCTTGGCTCAGCAGTCCCTGGACTTAGACGAAGAGAAACTGTTCCTACCTACCATGTACTGAGAACTTAAAATAACCTTATTGGGTACTCTAAGTTCGGCATTTTACTAACATTTTCATGCACAATCTCATTTAATCTTCACCATTATTTTGTAAGGTAGGTATTATAAGTAAACTGAGGTCCAAGGCTAATTTATCCAAGATCACCCAGAGGATATATCCTTAGCCAAGATTGTAGGGCTATCAGAGTTTAGGTTCCTTCCACTCTATCATTTTGTCCTTCTAGAGTTAATACAGATTTCCTCCACTCTCCGAAAGTAGAGCATTCGTACAAAAGCTTTCATAATCAGAAATGGTGTAATGTGAAGAAGCAGTGACCTTAAGGTACAGCTTGCTAACGAATGCACAGATAAAGCATAGATGCTCACAGACGCAGTTCAAAGCTATGGTGGCTTGATGCTGAGATGCTGAGTGTAGTTCCCAGGGAAGGAGCTCAGTGGTACCACTCTCGCTGTTGGGCACACCACTTTGTTTGCAAAACAAACAGTGAACACTATTTTTGCTTTCACCCTTTTACATTGTTAAAGTTAAAATCATCTGGCTTTCTTTTGGTTAGTGAAAACAGATACTAACGTAGGTGTCTTGTAAAAGCCAAGTGGTATAAAGAGAACTTTTTAAAAGTGGGGGATTGGGATTGACATATATACACTACTATGTATAAAATAGCTAACTAATGAGAACTGACTATATAGCACAGGGAACTCTACTCAATACTCTCTAATGGCCTATATGGGGAAAGAATCTAAAAAAAGAGTGGATGTATGTACATGTATAACTGGTTCACTTTGCTGTACACCTGAAACTAATACAATATTATAAATCAACTATACTCCAATAAAAAAAAGTGGGGGGTGGGTACCTGTGCTCTCTGGGAGTATAGGCAGGACAAGGATTGCAGATGTGTTTTATCTGGCACTTCATAAATGAGACTTTTAAGACCCTAAGGTCCACTGCTATTTCCCTTTATTGATAAAGGCATTTGACAGTTCATCTGCCCTGGGGGACAAGGATACCTTCTTTCTTAGACCGAAATGCCTTTATTTCATGACTGAGTGACCACAGTGAGACTGTCTCAAGTCATCAGTCATATACTTCTACATTAACTTCAGTGCCTTTTTTGGTTTTAGACATTGAAGGTCCTTTTAGAGAGGGCATTATCCCTACTATTAGCCCTGGCTTCCTGCAGTCATATGTGCTACTTCTGTTTGGATTTTGATTTGAGTTGTTGTGAGGGTTAAATAAGATAGTACATGTAAAGTGCTTAGTACAGTTACTGGCTGATTTTAGGAGCTCAATAAATTGTAGCTACCATAATGATTCTTACTGAGTTGAGAATATTTCATAATCACAAAATGAGCCCTCAATCCACATTAGTTCTTCAAATGAGGACTGGTCACCTGGCAAGACTCTAAGGAGATGAAGTACAGATCAGCTAAGTTTTCAAACAGGAAAGGAGTAAGGAAGGGCCTGACATATGTGATGACATACTTAGAGGATGTCCGGAGCTTCCAGAGAGATTAGCTAAGGCAGGGACCAGAAAATTAGGAGCCGTGGGTCAAATCCAGCCCCTTGCCTGTTTTTGTATGACCTGAGAGTTAAGAATGCTTTTTTTAAGTTCTAGATGGTTGAAAAAAATCTAAAGAATAATGATGTTACATGATGCATGAAAATAATATGAAATGAAAAATTCAGGGTCCATAATTAAGTTTCATTGGCACACAGCCACGCCCATTTGTGTAAGCACTGTCAATAGCAGCTTTTGCTCTGTAATGGCAGAGTTGAGTAGCAGTGACAGAGACTACATGGCTTTCAGTGCTGAAAATATTTACCATCTAGTCCTTTATAGTAAAAGTCTGACTTGGTCTAAGGTAGAGTGATTTAAAAAAATGTGGTGAGGGAAAACTCAGTGCATAAAGCTTCCAAGGGGAGGCCCTGGTGACTCGGACTATGAAATTAGATTCTGTCTAGTTCAGTAAATAGTTACAGGATGCTCCTTATGTGAAAGATATTGCTCTGGGTACAAAGAATTATTCTCTTCTTTTAGAAACATCACAATATTATTAATTCATGAAGTTGTGGGCAGGAATGTGGAGTCACCTAGACTTGGTTCAAATCCTGGCTCCATCATTTACTAGCTGTATGCTCTGCTGGATATCTTCTGTTTGCCTCTCTAGATCCACTGTCCTCTCTTTGTTGCCTTGTTTTGTGCCTGGCGAGGCTGACTCATGGATTTTGCATGTGAGCTCCCTTGCCATTCAGATTCCTGATGGATTTGGCCCATGGGAGGTATGTGCAGGAAAGCAGAGGACAGGGGGAGAGGGAGTCAAGATATTTATTCTCCTGCTTCTCTCCTTGCCAGTTTGCTGTGGTTGGCGGCATGCTTCTCCTGAAGGCCATAGCTCCTGTCGGAAGATCTTTTCCATACAACTGGGCACTTACTGGTGACTAATCTCTCCTCTTTTCCTTGAGCTTAGGGTTGTAATAATCTCCAATGTCAGTAGCTTTAGGCTGTTGCAATAGTCCTTTCTCTGGTTCTTAAACATTACCCAAGCATTTATAAACAGGTCAAGTGAGCTTCAGCTTCCTCATCTGTAAAATTACGATATCATATGAGTTATTGTGATCACAGAATATATAAGCTCCTAGCAGAGTGTCTGGGCAGGCAGTAGGGGCTCAATAAATGCTGTTTTTCTTCTGCTTTCTTTAAGAGCTTATGGTTTCTTAAGGAAGACAAGTCAAAAGGCTAGGGAAAAGTTTAAACCAAATTAGTCCTTTAGGAGTTATTAGGAAAGAACAAATTTGTAAAATAATTTGTAAGTAAGACTAGCAGGATCTGGATGTGTAGGGTAAGGGAGAGAGAGGGATTAGGTAGGGATAAATGTGAGTTATTTGCTAGGGTTATTGTGTGGATGGTGACCTCACCACTGGAGCTAGAAAAGGCAGGAGTTCCCATATTAGACAGGAGGACGGTGAGTTCCGTTAGGGCAAGTAAAATTTGAAATGCCTGTGGGATGACCAGGTGACGATGTTATGTAGGAAGTTGGCTGGGAGGCATTGGACAAGGGTACAGGCAGGAGAGGAGTGTTTGAGAGTCATCACTGCACAGGGAAATAATTAGGAGAGTCAAAGAGTGGGTTTGGTGGGAAGACAAGAGGCTCTAATGGCGAAAGGACTAGACTAGAAGTCAGATGACCTCACTTCTCGACTTGGTTTGCCACTCACTAGCTGTTTAACCTTGGAGACATTATTTAACTATGTTGAGATTCTGTTTTCTCAGCAAATATAAAACAAGGTAGTATCTATGATGCTATAGGACTTGCAGTCTAACTGGGAGACAAACCGTGAATAAGCAGAGGTTAGTGATTATATTCTCAGGTGCTATATAGATGAAAGCCCCCATGGTCTTCCTAATTCATGGCTATTGTTTAGTGAGAAGAAGATACAGGAAAATCATCTAAGACACAGTTTCATGGAATAATAATAATAATAGCAACAACAACAACTAACAAAAAAACAAATTTATTTATTTATTTTTGGCGATGTTGGGTCTTTGTTGCTGCACGCGGGCTTTCTCTTGCTACTCTTCGTTGCAGTGGGTGTGCTTCTTGCGGAGCACAGGCTCTAGGTGCGCGGGCTTCAGTAAGTGTGGCACAAGGGTTCAGTAGTTGTGGATCGTGGGCTGTAGAGCACAGGCTCTAGAGTGCAGGCTCAGTAGTTGTGGCACACGGGCTTAGTTGCTCTGCCGGCTGTGGGATCTTCCCGGGCCAGGGATTGAACCCGTGTCCCCTGCATTGGCAGGCTGATTCTTGACCACTGTGCCACCAGGGAAGTCCCAACAACAACTAACATTCAGTGCTTACTGTGTGCCCGAAACTGTGTGCCCATACTGTGTTCTATGGGCCTCACAAGTATTAACATTTAATGTTGACAACAACCCTACGAAGTAGGGGGTGATTAGGAGCCTCCATTTTACAGATGAAGAAAAGAAGGCAATAAAAAGGTTAAACATCTCGCTCAAAGTCATAAAGGTAGTAGAGATTCAAACCCAAGCTGCTGGGCTCCAAATCCCAAGCACTTAATCCCAACTATCTATTCATAGTGAAAACTGTGAGCTCCAGGGAAATAAGAGTCAGTGCATACACAGTGGAACTAATAATGATTTTAGGTTATTACTAGTAATAATTTTACATTAACCATAATTTTAAGAGAGGCAGAGTCAGGAAACAGACTTTTAGTCAGTTATGATATATTTACTAGTTGTAGGAATCTTGGTTGCTGACTAGGATTTTCATAACATCTGCAGATATTGAATATACTTTTGATCAGTATATTTTGGTAAGAAATTTAAAAAATAACATGAACACACACACTATATAGATGATATATTTACATATATTAATATAAATTTGGTCTTTTGTGCACCTTACCTCCCTGCCCACCCTGCCTCCAAGAATTACCTTTTCTGAGTTGTGCTTGGCCGTGTTACTATCAGTTAAAAAGAAGGTAGGTGAAAATAGATGAAACTTATTCTTATGAGTGTTGTAAGGGTACTGTTGACATCATTGCTTATTTACATTCTATAATGCCTCTTTTTTCGAGGATTCCCCAGGTAAAATTCTCTTGTGGTCTTGTTAATATTAATTATAGTTCCTATAGCAATCACTTTGATTTTTCATAGAGACCCTGTGAAAAAGAAAATGATCAAGATTTTCTTTTCACTTTGGGCCCTTGAATGTTTCAGAGCCAAATCTGTGGCCATTGGGAGCATAAGTGCTATGCATTTTAAGCTTTATTCCTGGTCCCACTTTATGATCCTCTGTTTTTTTTTAAAAAGTATACTAAAATAAGGTTATTTACTTAAAAATGATACACTGGATGTAATCTATATATAGAACAAAGCAATTAATGGTAAACTTAATAAGGCACCTTTTAAACCAGATGCTGTACAAAATACATTTAGTGTGTTACATATCAAAGATGAATCTATATTTTTGGTGTTTTACAAATGCATAATAAAACTGCTTGTTTTTAACCTTCTTTCAGCGTATATGTACAACTTTCCTAATTAAGCTATAATGATACTTTCATTTTATACAATATATACTGCACTTTAGTTTTTAAATGGGCAAGGACAACAGTCACTAAAAGGGCTTAAATAATTCCATTGAAAGCATAGTACAGAGCACAAGCTAAAATTACAATATATTTAATCCTTTGCAAAAGCAGTATTCACATACCTTCCTTATAGGATGATTACACATAGCTTCATGTGATGCTGCCCTAGATTTAATCTGCTCTTTATGAATGTATCAGCTCTCTGCAGTTTTCACTGTGACTCTCATAATAGCACTGAGGCAGGAAGATGAACTGCTACACTGCTATTTTAACATCTGACCCAAGCAAATAATAAATATTACCACTTTTAAACAGTACCTCTGTTTGTTTTTATTTTTTTAACCTGCTTTTATTTTATGGCATCTTGTTGAAATTTATGTAACCATAATCAGAAACAAGGCAGAATTTAAATAATTATATGTAGGCATGTAAACCCACTCGCATATACACATTCATATACATAGTACATTTTGGACTCTCCAGGAGGCTGGTGGTGGCTTGCCAGCAAAGGGACTATTAAGGTCCTATAACTACTCAGCATACTTGCTGATAACAAGGAGGTCATTAAAAAGAATCTGATAATCATAACCATTAATTTACCATTCCTTTGATGAGTGTTGGTTGCACTTAACGACTCACTGAAGATCAAGTCACACTGCCTTTCAGCAGTAATATGAGTTTAATAAGCATTATTGTGATGATATCAATGAGTAAACAATCATCTTTATAATGATAACAATTTGGTCCAGGCAGGAGGGAAAATAATCCTGACTGGGATTGCTTGACTGTGACAGGAAATGGAAAGACAGGAGCTGGTAGAGGGAAAGAAAGTGCTGGTGTGGTCAAAAATATCAAAGAAATGAGCTTAAGAGACATGGAGTTGGGGTCGGGGTGGGATTGTATGTGCAGAATTGAAGGACATTGTATCATGAGCTTGGTTCAGAGCAAGGAGTGAGGGAGGCATTACACTGGAGCGTGAAGAGTATGGGCGCTTGAGTAGCATTGCCTGCTTTGTTGCTTACTTGCTGTGTGACCTTGGGCAAGTCACCTGACCTCTGTGTGTCTCAGTTCCTCATCTGGAAAAGCATGCATAGAAAGTTCCTACCCAATGGGGCTGTTGAGAGATTAAATGGTATAATTCATGTAGAAAGCTTTGGTCAGTGCTTGGTACATTCTGGGTATATAATAATTGGTATTGCTTATGAAGCTGCTGCTAGATGCTAGTGCAGAGAATGCAAAGATTCTTATCTCAGGCTTCTAAGAGGATTGTGCAGCATTTTGAAAGTGGGATGTAATTGTGGGAGCCATCTTATATTATTTAAGCTACATATAGGTCATTATTTGTACTATGTACTATATGCCATGCATTTCATTTAACACTTACATTTGTATTGTGTTCTTATCATCTCATCTCCCCATGTATGTTGCTTTGCATTGCATGGAACATCTCCATGGTAGAGGGTCATTAAATACCCACTGAGATGAATTGACGGGTGTGCTTAATATTTTGGGGTAATGAAGTAATTAGTGAGCTTAAAATTTCAAATGAAAATGTTACCATGAAAATATCAATAATAATATTAATAAGCATAAGATTGTATAGGTATTTTTTTACTTGTCTCATCCCTTTTGTAAACACATTAATCCTCATAAACCCTGTGAAGTGGACAACATGCTACAATAAGCCCCATTTTACAGATGAGGAAACGTGTGCTTTAGAGGTTCAGTCTTCTGCTGCTGTTAGTAAGTGATGGTGCTCAAATCAGAGAACAGACTTGTGGTTGCCAAGGGGGAAGGCGGGTGGGAGAGGGCTGGAGTGGAAGTTTGGGATTATCAGATACAAACTAATATGTAGAACATAATACATATCTATGATATGTACAGATAAACGACAAGGTCCTACTATATAGCACAGGGAACTATATTCAATATCCTATGATAAACCATTATGGAGTAGAATATGAAAACGAATGTATATATATATATAACTGAATCACTTTGCTGTACAGCAGATATTAACACAACATTGTAAATCAACTATACTTCAATAAAATAAATTAAAAGGAAAAAAGAGTTCAGGTCTTTGGCCACCCCCAGCAAAGAAATTGCTTTTCCTACTGCTGTGGCGTTAGGAAACCTGAGATCGGTGATTAACTGACTATTAACTTCCATGGAATTTCTCTCTTTCACCTGTAATGTGAAGGGTGTTACAAACTAATATTTTTGCGGGGTCTGAGAAGGTCCCATGCATGTGTACAGCAGGCTGAGGGGAGAAGGAGAGCAGGGAGGATTGTGAGTATCCGCAGGTATCCGCTCCACCTGAAGGGGGCAGCTGCTGACCACCTCGAGCGGATGATTGGCAGGCGGGAGATAGAGACCCAAAGGGGCCAATGCTTGTGATTTTTTTTTTTTATTTTATTTTAAGAAAAGCCCCCAATGTGGCTTTTTATGTGGATATCCCAATTTTAATTATTGATAACTAATTCAAATTAAAAGCCAACAAACGAATTACAAGGATCAAATTAAAAAGTATGTGGGCCAAATCGGGCCCAAGCTGCCAGTTTGTCACCCCTATATCAGAGGATTTTCAAGGTCCCTTCCAGCTCTAGGATGCAATGCAAAAGGCCAATGGCTTCCTGTGGAAAGGTGGGAAGCCATTTATCTCCACTCACCATTGAAACTCATTGCCTGTTTCCATTAGAGAATATTCATTGGTACCAGGGGATGGTGCCACCCGAGTCTCCAGGTTCTCACTTACACAGAGAGGTGGAATTACCTTGCCACACTGCAGTGAGTGACAGCTGTAAATGCAGGGGAGAGAAAAGCAGACCTGGGTTTAGTTATGTAAATCCATGGCTACACTTTAATAAGGCACTGGGATAAAACTGTCCTAACTGTCAAGTCTGGGAAATAGGTTGAGCAAGATTTTCATTCCTGGCACTACATTTGGGAAGAAAAAAAGGAAGAAAAATGCAGAGGAGCTAGTTCATTTTTGAAAATCTTCAGAAACACATCAGGGCTTCCTGGGCTTCTTGCTCCTGCCAAGCAGCATTTGCAGTGACAGCTGGAGCTAAAACCCCAGCAGCCCACACAGAACTCCTTGGGAAAGGAGAAAGCTGAAGTTTCAAGGTAGATGTTTTCTAACGAGATCTCAGAGACTGAGCTTTCTGTCATCACCTGCCAACTGTTCCTCAAACTAGTCAGCCCCCTCTTTTGCTTCACAACCCTGCTTCTGCTGCCTGTTCTTGGAATGTGACAAAGGTGACAGGGGCTTGGTAGTGGTGGGTAGGTATTCCCCATCAAGTGGTGGGGACTGGAACGCTGCTATCTTTATTTTAACCATCCAAACACATGTTTTTCATTTTCATTTTATTTCAGTACTGAAAAAACTCCCCATCTTGATATTATAGGACTAGGATTTTCATGGCCAGGACTTTATTGGTCACAAACAGTAGAAGCCCATTCCGAGGAGCTAAGCCAAAAGGACCCATAGGAAAAGAGTTCGTAGAGCAGATGTTTTGTACTTTATAGGTGTCCTGTGCTCTTACCAGGTGGGATCTTTTTCCAGTGAAGGCAACTGAAAGGGAAACCCACTCTTCCATTTCTTCAACAAGTAATCAAATAAGTTGCATAGAGGTGGGGGGAGGGAGAGAGAGAGAGAGGAAAATTATAGATGAATCTTCTGAGCCATATCAATCAATTAAATATAAGAATTACTAGGGACTATTAAGGAATTATTAAAATTGCTATGTGTGATAATATTGTGGTTCTATTTTTAAAGAGTTTTAATCTTTTAGAGATGCATGTTGAAATGTTTATGGATAAGATGATATAATGTCTGGGATTTAAAAAAAAGATCTGGGGCTTCCCTTGTGGTCCAGTGGTTAAGACTCCATGCTCCCATTGCAGGGGATGTGGGTTCAATCCCTGGTTGGGGAACTAAGATTCCACATGATGCACGGCCGGGCCAAAAACAAAAAAGTGATCTGGGAAGGGAAGAGTGCAGTGGTGGGCTAGATCTAGCTTATCGGCAAGAGCTGGCTGTTAAATTTTTAGGAATTTTGTGAGCTAGTTGGTTAACAGCCATTATTAAAAATTGAATTCTATAAACCTACAATTAAATAACATATATTGTTATAGAGCTAGTGAGTCCTCAAAACTTACTGCTTCCTAGTTATATTTTATTCCAGTTACTATTAGCTGTGCTCTTGAACTTACCGCATCTACCGTATCTGTATGGTGGGCGATCTATATCGCCCTGTGCTCCTGAACATCTCTCCCCCACCCACATTCAGCACCATTAGGCTGGTGAGTTGAAATCGGCCAGAAAAATCCCAGCACACTACAAATCAGGGGAGAGATGGTTGTTATGCATCCACCACCACACCACTGGAGAAGTGGGAGGGGTTTGAATGAAACAAGATCCCTCATGAGTTGATGATTGCCTTGAAGTGAAGAGAAAGGAATTGTGGGCTCATTACATCTCTCCACTCTTATGTATGTTAATATTGTCTATACTGAAAAGTTTAAAGAAATGAGCCAATTCAAGCATTCCCTTGTAGATAGGAAGGTTGCAGGACTGAGGAATCAGGCAGGTAATGGATACCCCATGGTGCAAAGGAAAGAGGCAGTGGTCACAAGGATGAGAATTCCTTGGCCAGCTCTGCTCCTGATGAGCTGAGGGACTTGAGGAAGTCAGTTAGGGTCTCTGTGTCTCAACATTCCTAAAACATAGTTAGGACATAATAAATGTTTGTAGCACTCATGACTACAGCTGAGTGCAAGGATGCGTTAGTACAGGTGAGTACAAGTTAGTACAGATGAGATTGTGGAAACATATTGAAGAAGGATTACAAAACAAGAGAATTATCCTTCACTACTAATTTTCATTTATTCTAATAGATAAAAATCTCTGAGAGACTATCTTCCAGAAGACTTCTCTTTGGAGTAGTTTTATCTTCTTGGTTCATGATGATGGGTCCTTCTGGGGAGAGAATTATTTATGATTACAGAAGTAGTTATAGCATGGAAGCTAAAAGTGCAGGCAGGCAAAAAGTGAACATAACCCAAATGTCCATCAACTGATGAACAGGTATATAAAACGTGAAATACTAATACAATGGAATATTATTTGGCTATAAAAAGGAGTGAAGTACTGATACATGCTACAACATGGATAAACCTAGAAAACATTGGGTTAAGTGAAAGAAGCCAGTCACAAAAGACCACAGTGTATGATTCTATTTATGTAAAAGAAATGTCCAGAATAGGTAAATCTATAGAGACAGAAAGTAGATTAATGGTTGCCTGGGGCTGGAGGATGGGGGTATTGGGAGGTGACAGCTAATGGCATGTGAAGTTTCTTGTTGGAGTGATGAAAACATCCTAAAATTGATTGTGGTGATGGTTGCATGACTCTGAATATACTAAAAGCATAGGCTTCTATATTTTAGATGAGGGAATTGTGTGTTAGATGAATTATATTTCAATAAATCTGTCAAGAAAAAGTTTAGGCTGACTGGGTTCAAATTCTGGTTCAGTTTGCTTCTTAGCTGTGGGACCTGGGGCAAATTTTCTTACCATTTCTCTCCTTATTTCCTCATCTGTAAAATGAGGATAAGATGGTACCCACCCTATGGGGTTTTTATGAGGATTTAATTTAATCCTCACATAGAATATATCAAAATGCTTACAGTGTGCCCTGCACATGGAAAAAAGGCAATAAATGTTAGCTACTGTCATATACTTGTTACAGGGGGAGAATTTTCTCTTAACAGTGGAGGAGAGTGGGAAAGAATCCATGGATGTTTGTTTTTCTACTATTTAATTCTGGCCTGGGGCAGTGAAAATGTGTCCAAAAGCTTCAGGTAATACTAGTTGTAGTAGATTGAATAGTGGTCTCCAAAAGATACGTCCATGTCCTATCCCCCTACCACCAACCTGTGAATGTGACCTTCTTTGGAAAAACGTGTTTTGCATATGTAATTAAGTTAAGGTTCTTGAGATGAGACCATCTTGGACAATCCTGTTGGGTCCAAAATCTAATGTCAGGTGTCCTTATAAGAGAAAAGCAGAAGGAGATTAGACATACAGAGGGGAAAGCCACGTGCAGATGGAGGCAGAGATTGGAGTTATTCAGCCTTAAACGAAGGAAAGCCTGGAGCCTCCAGAAGCTAGATGAGACAAGGAAAGATTCTCCCCTAGAGCCTTCTGAGGAAGTGCGGCCCTGCTGACACCTTGATTTAGGACTTCTGGTCTCCACACTGTGAGAGAATGCATTTCTATTGTTCACTGCCACCAAATTTATGGCAGTGCCAAGAAATTAGTACCCAATGAAAGGTTACACTTCCTAAAACTGCTTTCATGACAGCACTCCCTATAACATTCCCTCTGTTGATTTGTGTATCAAAGATCGATTTTTCATTCGGAAGATCGAGTTCTTCTTTATAGACTCACCCTCCTCTTCTCGTCTCCCAAAGGCTCCTTCGGGCCTTTGCTCTCCTGGTTCAGGAGGCTTTTAACCCATGCACATTCGAGACCTCCTTCACCCTGAGCTCAAGCTCCACTCTGTGCACTTTGCTCTTCCCCTTCTTGCTCCTCTAAAGTACTTGAGTTGGTGCCACCCAATTTCCTAATGTGCTTACATGCCATCCTTTAGTATTTCTGATTATATTTATATATAATAATGTCTCTACAAATAGATTGTGAATGAAAAATATGGCCTGCCTTATCAGTAAACAAAGGACGTTGCAGCCATGAAGCCATCAACATTACAGCCTCTCCAGTGGTGAGCCCTGAGAGAACTCAGGATACCCGCCATCTAGCAGTCAACTGCTGCAGCCACCCCCTGTGCTGCACCTTGAGAAGGATGAGAAGGCACGGGATACTGGCCCTGGATAGCTGAGGTGCATGTCAAAGGAGTGATTTCAAAGAGCCCAGACTCTTGCATCTTCCCTTACATAGTAACGCGCTGAATTCCATAACTTGAGATATCCTGTTTTCTTTAATTAACTGTAATCTTTTGATGTTCTGACCACCTGGTCTTTGTTGCAAAAACTCCTGTATATCCTGGCTCTCCCTCTTGTCTCTTCAGAGTTATCTGAGATGCTGTGTCCGGGGCTTAAGTCCTCAGTTTTGTCTGCCAAATAAAACATAATTCTTAGCTTTTAGGTTGTGCTTTTTTTTTTCATTCTACAGATAAGTTGAGTTCTTGAGTATAAAGCATCTTCTGTTTCTTTAGAATTTGCCACAGTACCTAGCATGGTGTTAAACACATAGTAGATGAGTGAATAAAGTGACTCAAGGCAAATGATATATTCTGAAATGACAGGGAGAATGTAGCTTTCTGCTGTCTTTACTGATCTCTGTTTCTCTCCCTCTCCATTCTCAGGGCTAGATCACTTTCCCAATGGAGGATAAAAAGGTATTAGGAGTAAATGCTAGACAGATTCATCTTCTCAAGGGCAGGCTCCTAGAACTAATAGATTCTCCCTTTGCCAACTTTTGCTTTATTTGGCTAGCTCTCTTGAATCCTCTAGTAAGGATGACAAAGGATAGCACTTTGCATTTCTTATTACCTAAGCATTCTTTCTTTGAAGACAGATAAATAGCTTGATAAGAAAGACGTGTTGGACAGAACAAATCAATGGTATGAAACTGAGAATTTGTTCAGAATATCATTTCTTGTTGCCTTTGAATTCAGGAGCAAGCATGTGGCACTTTGTACAATAGATGTATCAGAAAGAGTGCTGGACTGGGAGTCAAGAAGCTCAGATTCTAGTGCTGGGCCAGGCACTATTACCTGTGACCTTGAGTGAGTCAGCCTCTCTTGCATTTCAGTTTCCCCACTGATAATACGTTAGAGTTGAACTAGGTGATCTCCAAGGCCCTTCTGTATTTGAATATCCTATAGTTTTAGATCCCATTCTTATTCATCTGATTTCTGTATGTCTAACTTAGGCTGTATCAGTCAAGATCTATTCAGGGAACAGAAACCATACTAGGTATTTCAACAGAGTGAGTTTAATACAGGGAGTTGGGCACACAGATGTTGGTGGGCTGAAATAGCAAGCAGAGAACACTTAGGTAATCCAGTGTTGATAACTGAAGGAAGCAGCTACCATGTATGTGGTAACAAAGGAAAGATGTTGGAGTTGCTAGAACCTAGAAGCATGGAGGGGGAGCCCCCAAGTGCTGGGGCTCAGGTGTCTGAGGAAGGCATTCTGTTCTGCTGATGCTGTTACCTTAGGGGCTCAGCGAGCTGGGACTCAGACTTCTGAGGAGGGGCCCTAGCACCTCTGAGGGAGCATGATGAGTCTGTTCTGGAAGTACCAGAAGTAGGTGGAGGATGGTACTAACTACTGTGCTGGGGGAAGTGGGGAAAGGGTCATTGATGGGGTGACAGTGCTGGGAAGAGCAGACACTTCTCTCTTCTCGTCCATCAGGCTCCCTATAGGAACTGTGTGAGCAAAACCTCACATGGAACCAGCTGGTTTTCAGAGTCCCAGCCTCAAAGTCAAAAGGCAGAATGTAGAAAAATTTAGAGCTGAGACAGTAACCTAAAGACCAGTGCATTCATTTCATATTTATGTATATTTATTTTATATTTATTCATAGGTGTTCAATATATGTGTGCTGGAAAATGGTGCTCCTGCAATAGCAACTTTATAGTCTGTCTTTGGGGCAAGAATTCAGGGAGATTTACCTAGTTGACAAATCAGTATTTGCTAAGAAGAGTAAGAGATGTGATGGTGAGAGAGAAAATGTGAGGTGGCAAAGGGAACAATGGGTCTGTTTTCCACATGACTGATCAATGACAGAACTCTTACAGTAGTGTGATTTATGCAGTGTGAGCCTGGCCCAGTTTTGGACTTTATAAATGAGTTTTTATTGTGCAAGTGCTTAACTCTAAAATAAGAGATTCTTGGGACTTCCCTGGAAGTCCAGTAGTCAAGACTCTGCACTTCTACTGCAAGGGGCACAGGTTAGATCCCTGGTCAGGGAACTAAGATCCCACATGCCATGTGGCATGGCCAAAAAAGAAAGAAAAGAAAAGAGATTCTTACCAAAAGGAAGCCCTTCTCTGGCCTGGGAAGGAGGCTCCAGCAAAGTTTGTGATGTTGGGCACCTGTTGTAGGCAGAATTCTGAACACGTCCCCCCAGATTCCTGTCCCTGGTTATTCAATCAAATACTAACCTAGATACTGCTGTGAAGGGATTTTGCAGATGTCATTAAGATTATGATAGGGAAATTATCTTGGTTTATCTAGGTGAGCCCAGTACAATCAAATGAGCTCTTAAAAGTAGAGAAATTTCCCTGCTAGAGTCAGGAATGTGGCAGAAGATGAAGGTGGTTGGCGAGATGAGGCAGATGGGGACACCAGAGAGATTCTAAGTGTGAGCAGGACTTGATCCATTGTTGCTGGCTTTGAGTAGGGAGGTAAGGGGCCATGAGTCAAGGAATGTGGGCAGCCTTTAGAACCTGAGAATGACCCCCAGCCGATAGCTAGCGAGGAAACAGAGATGACAGTCCTACAACTGCAAGGAACTGAATTCAACCAACAGTCTGAATAAGCTTGGAAGTGGATTCATCCCTAGGGCCTCAAGAAGGAACATAGCCCTGTAGACACCTGTATTTTGATATTGTGAAAACAGAGAATCAGCTGAGCCACCCTGTGCTTGGATTTCTATGAAATAATAAGTGGGTGTTTTTTTCAGCCACTAAATTTGTGGTAATTTGTTACAGAAAGGAATAGAGAATAAATACAGCACCCAAACAGTGCTCCAGGGAAATCTCTGTTTTTGTTGTTTTTTTCCTGATGGCTCCTGTGACTCTTTCCAATTACCTAATCATTTTTTCCTAAGAGGGGGGTCCATCAACTCCTTACAGAAATGGAATCTGGAAGCTGCCACTGGTGGCTGTCCTGAGCTGTCTGAATTGCTATGGTGGCCCGACAGAACAGGAACACTTTGGAGACCTTCCCTCCACTGCCCTGTGGATCAGTTCAGAGAGAACCTAGCTGCTTTCTCTGTGTATTGTCAATAATAATCAACAGGCAGTCAGCCTGTCACAACAAAGAGGAATTATAAATATTGGGATGGATAACTGATATAAATGTTGAAGTCAGAGTTGCGTTGATTCAGAGAATTTAAATTCTTTTTTCCCTTAATCATGTTAAATTTCCATGTCTCAGGGGAAGCCTCAGTTTTATTGGCCCTTAAGATGGAGAGGTAGTATGATCAAATTGCAGATGTAATTGTTAAGCTAAATTAAACTGTCAGGAGCTTAAATGAGGCTTCTCTGTTGATAAGAGCTCAGTTCACTCAAAAAGCAGAATATGGCTTGTGATCCTGTCCAGATAATGGGCATAGCCCCTGTGGAAGAAGAATTAGCTTTCACTATGTTTTTTTTTTTTTAAATTTTTTATGTATTTATTTTTGCTGCGTTGGCTCTTCGTTTCTGTGCGAGGGCTTTCTCCAGTTGTGGCAAGTGGGGGCCACTCTTCATCACGGTGCGCGGGCCTCTCACTATCGCGACCTCTCCCGTTGCAGAGCACAGGGTCCAGACGCGCAGGCTCAGTAGCTGTGGCTCACGGGCCTAGCCGCTCCACGGCATGTGGGATCCTCCCAGACCAGGGCTCGAACCCGTGTCCCCTGCATTAGCAGGCAGATTCTCTGCCACTGCGCCACCAGGGAAGCCCTCACTATGTTTTTTAAAAAAAACGTCTTTGGAAGAGCTGCTGGGTGGCTGGCTGGATCTCTTTTGACTCATGGTTCACAGGGAAACTATGATAACAGAGTGTTTCTGGTCTTGGACAACTGCTGTTTCATGAAGTGACTTCAGAGATCAGGACACCAAGGGGTTAGATGAGCTGTCAGGAATTTCATACCACAGAAATGGAAAGCTCTTATTGTTTTCTTTATTTCTTATTGCTAAATTCCATTACACATTGGTCACAACTCTCGGGGCACAGCATTTTAAGGTTTTATTTTGCTTTCCTAGTTGTTAGTCAGCTGATCTTTGGCCCCAAGCCTTCTTGTTCTTCATAAGTTAGTGTTTGCCTAGGAGAGGCTCTGTAACTGTCCAATGCAACTGTTTTTTTGGCTGCATGGCTTGCAGGATCCTAGTTCCCCTACCAGGGATTGAACCTGTGCCCCCTGCAGTGGAAGTGCCGAGGGGCTGAGTCCTAACCACTGGACCACTAGGGAATTCCTCCAATGAAGGTTTTAAAGTTATTTTACTTCACTTTTTTGGGTTATTTTTATGTACAGCAGTGCTTATCACCTGTTTCTCCCATAGACCATATTTGAATTTATGGCACTGTGCCAAAGGAAATGTTGCTTCATCTCCTTGCCTGTTAGTAAGAACTCCTCATTTCTATAATGCTGTTACCCTTTCAAAGTGTGCTTCATGTACTTTCATTGTATGAGATGGTTCTATAATGTGACATTGCCTGTAAGGTGCTTAAGTGGGTTCAGGCTCCATTTTGAAAGGGGTGCTGCTTATTTGGTCATCCTTCTCTGGGCTCAGACACTTGACTTTGTGCAAGCTGGGATCTCTCAGGTCCAGTACCTCTCTTTAAAAATACACGAGGGGTAATCCAAAAATGGGCAGATGACCTAAATAGACATTTCTCCAAAGAAGACATACAGATTGCCAACAAATACATGAAAGAATGCTCAACATCACTACTCGTTAGAGAAATGCCAATCAAAACTACAATGACGTATCACCTCACAC
Source organism: Mesoplodon densirostris (assembly GCF_025265405.1). Taxonomy (NCBI): domain Eukaryota; kingdom Metazoa; phylum Chordata; class Mammalia; order Artiodactyla; family Ziphiidae; genus Mesoplodon; species Mesoplodon densirostris. The sequence goes on from NC_082661.1 coordinate 124,251,659, forward strand.
CAATCAGAATGGCCATCATCAAAAATCTACAAACAATAAATGCTGGAGAGGGTGTGGAGAAAAGGGAACCCTCTTGCACTGTTGGTGGGAATGTAAATTGATACAGCCACTATGGAGAACAGTATGGAGGTTCCTTAGAAAACTAAAAATAGAACTACCATACGACCCAGAAATCCCACTACTGGGCATATACCCTGAGAAAACCATAATTCAAAAAGAGTCATGAACCACAATGTTCATTGCAGCTCTATTTACAATAGCCAGGACATGGAAGCAACCTAAGTGTCCATTGACAGAGGAATGGACAAAGAAGATGTGACACATATATACAATGGAATATTACTCAGCCATAAAAAGAAACGAAATTGAGTTATTTGTAGTGTGGTGGATGGACCTAGAGTCTGTCATACAGAGTGAAGTAAGTCAGAAAGAGAAAAACAAATACCCTATGCTAACACATATATATGGAATCTAAAAAAAAAAAGGTTCTTAAGAACCTAGGGGCAGGACAGGAATAAAGACGCAGACGTAGAGAATGGACTTGAGGATACGGGGAGGGGGAAGGTTAAGCTGGGACGAAGTGAGAGAGTGGCATGGACTTATACTATACTATAAGTATACTTATACTACCAAATGTAAACTAGATGGCTAGTGGGAAGCAGCCGCATAGCACAGGGAGATCAGCTCGGTGCTTTGTGACTACCTTAGAGGGGTGGGATAGGGAGGGTGGGAGGGAGACCCAAGAGAGAGGAGATATGAGGATATATGTATACGAATAGCTGATTCACTCTGTTATAAAGCAGAAACTAACACACCATTGTAAAGCAATTATACTCCAATAAAGATGTTAAAAAAATACACGAGGCGTTCTTTCAGATTGGAACTTTATACAAAAGCTAAGTTTGTTGAGAATGACTTTATGGAGCAAACTGATATTAAAAAAAATAAGCTGTAATCCATATGGGTGCTAAGAAGTTCTTATCCCTTAAGGTCAGATGAAGTTTGATTCAAAACTATCTATCCTCCTTCCAATTCCTAGTGTCTTTTTTTATCACAGGCACCTTTGGTTCTGGCTTTCTATCCCCACAGAACTCCTGTTCTCTTCTTTGGGTCTGATGCTAGTCTTTTTCCTCTGACCTTGATGTGGCATTCAGATGATTTCCTTACCTTACACACACACACACACACAAACACACATACATACGTCACCTATACAATCCACTCATCTAAGGTCTTTGCATGTGGCTGCCTTTACTGAAATTTTGGGGAGATGAGAAGAGGGTTTGGTTGACAACAATGAAAACAACATCAAACTGTGAATTAGACATTTAGTTCTTAAAAGGCATTTAGTCCTCTAGCATCTTTGGCATGTTATTCAGCCACCCTTCTCTTCTATCTTGCTTGCCCACCTTTTTTTTCTTCTCTTTTTATTAGTTCCTGTTTACTTCTAATGCAGAACAGCTTATTGGTCGCGCTTGTTTCTTTGTCTCCTTGGCTTATCTCAGTGGTATTGGCATTTGGGGCTGGATATAGTACTCCCCCCTTATCCTCAGGGAATACGTTCCAAGACCCCAGTGGATGCCTGCAACCATGGATAATACTGATCCCTATACATATGTTTTTTCCTATATATACCTCCTGTGATAAAGTTTAATTTATAAGTTAGGACAGTAAGAGATTAACAGCAAGAACATAATGAAGTAGAACAATTATAAAAATATACTATGATAAAAGTTATGTGACTATGATCTTTCCCTCTCTCTCTTATAATATCTTATTGCACAAATTTAATGCATTTTCCATCTTAACTAAGCACTTATCATACACTGTGGATGTAACTTTTCTAGTTTGAGGTGCTATAGCAAAGCTAGCAAGAATTTCTTTTCTCTTCACAATTTCATGGGTAGAAGATTTGTTCTTACTGTAGATTGTAACAACCTCTGCATATAATCTATTTCCTTTCCTAATTAAGTAGAGAACTTTCACCTTTTCACTTAAAAGAAGCACTTTATGGCTTCTCTTTGGCATATCCAAATTGCCACCATTTACTACTCTTGTGCTTTGGGGCCATCGTTAAGTTACTTAAACACAAGCGCTGCAATATGGAGACAGTGGATCTGAAAACCCAGAGGGCTACTAAGTGAATAATGGGCAACATGTGTTGGACAAAGGGATGATTCATGTCTGAGGCAGAACGGAGAAGGATGACTCGAGATTTCATCGCGCTACTCAGAAAGAACAGCGAGAAATTAAAAACTTATGAATTATTTATTTCTGGAGTTTTCTATTTAATATTTCTGAACCACAGTTAACTGCAGGTAATTGAAATGTGAAAAGTAAAACTGTGGATAAGGAGGGGCTACTGTTACAGGGGTTGTTCTATGCATTGTAGGATGTTCAGTGGTATCCCTGACGTCTACTCACTAGATGCCAATAACACTGCCCACCACTCCCTCCCCCTAAAACGTCTCTAGATGTTGGCAAATGCCCTGGGAGGAAATCTACCCCATCTAGAACCACAGCCCATAGCCTCCGGTTTCATCTTTCACCTCAATGCCTCGTTCTAAACAAAACCTCTTCCTGCCCCTGAAAGTAATTCTAGGACCAGTTATTAAGATACCTTTTTTAATCTTCCTGCTTAAGTAATACTTATTGATGAACACTGTGTGCCAGGCACTGTGCTAAGCATTTTATATACATTGTATCATGTGCTACATGCAGTTATCAAAAGTTACTTCAAGCATATACGAATACACTGTATTTGTATGTATTATACACACATGCATATATTTATATGTACACATATGTGTATCTAAACCAAGTGTTCAGGAATTGTCTGGCCTTATGGAAACACTCCTCGTGACACAGTGGTTTAAGTGGCTTAGATATGCCTCATCCCAAGTACTGCGGGGGTCTGCCAGTACTCTCCTTGATTCCTCGGAGGATTCCTGAGGCAGAGCTTGTATCTCCTGAGGCAGATCCCTGTGTGACCTGCTTCTCTGTGGTCACCTACTCTAATCAATATGCCTCAATCCTGCAGTCACTGCCCTCTCTGCTTTTCTCAGGCTGGACACTACTCCCCACCCCTCTTTGTAATTTCTGAAAGCAAAATCAACACAATGCTGTTTGCATTGTAAATTGTAGACTTTTTTTTGAGGGTCTGGGGATAATGGAAAAGAAACACTGCCCCAGGAAGACTAGAGAACAGCTTAAAATTGAATGTTAACATCACTGATTTTTAAATATCCCCCGAACATTCTTTTGGCTGGGAATTTCTCACTGGTTGCCTTTATCCTCAGTCCTGGGTGTTCTGCCACGTTACCAGCCTCTCTTTTTTCATCCTTCTCCTTTTTTCCCGCATGCCAGCCCCAATAGGATAAGTCACCTATAATCCTGAGCATTCTGTGTCAGTTCCTGTCACCTGTTGGTCCACATTGGGCATACTGAATTGGTTTCTTCTTTGTATCAGAGTTCATATTCTAACTGTAGGCAATAATGGCTTATTCAGTCTTTGATTGCCCTACATTAGAAGTTAAAATACAGCATCTCCATCCCCTGTGTTTCTCTTCCGCTAGACATTTTTTCCTACAGGATCCCTTCCACTGCAGGAATCCAGCATGGAGATGCTGCAGCTGGAGGAGGTGGGCTTGGAAATGTATGCCTGCAAAGAGTTTCTCGATGGTATAGTTTAGCCACAGCTGCAGGACTACAAGGCAGAGGTTGAAGGAGTCTTATAAGTCCCTTTGGTTTTTGGTGGGCAGAGAACAACATTGAAAAGTCTTTCTTCATAAGTTAAAAAGCAGTTATTCTGTTACTATTTTCCTGTCATCATATCCACTATTCTGGCAGAGGTCAGAGAGTATTTGCTCCTTAAACGTTCATGTTCATTCACAACCTTGGGTGGTAAATGAAACAAATCCTAGTATCACAACTTTATAAAACAAAAGAGGAGAGGCAACAGAACAAAAAATATCTTGCAATATTTATCATTTTAAAATTCCCTCTTCCTCTACACTTGCCTAGCTTTTTCCTCAATGAGCTACATTTTAACTTCACTTATAGTTAATTATTTACAGTTTGTAGATGAGAAAACTGACTCCTAGGACAATTAAGTGATTTCACTAAAAGGAGGTGATAGAATAAAAAAAATTTATAAAGTGTGCATTTCTGTTATTATTCTTAATATCCCGTGAGATTTAAGGAAGACCATTGACAATTAGATTATATTAGATATAGGTTTAATAAGCATTTAATTCAGCACCGATGACAAACTGTGTACTTGGAAACGCTTATCAAAGGATGAATGAATTCTGTCATGCGAGCGATTCTCACGGTACCTTAAAGAGGTAGTATTTTTTCTAGATGTGAAAAGCAAAGCTTAGAGAGGAGAAGTGACTTGCCCAAGATAGCACAGCTAGGAATTAGCAGAACCAGGACTCAAGTGCAAATGTTGACTTCAAAGCCCATTACTCCTTGACGTAACTCCGTAATATAACTTAATATAGCTTAATATATCCTCTTAATATAACTCCTTAATATATCGATCCATCTGTTAATTAAGGAGGTGTGTGACTCACAGACATTTGTTAAGAGGATTTCACTAAGTAAATAAGGCTGTTGTAAAGACAGAGCCCACTTACCTGTGTTCCTGGTAACCCACACCTGTCTGATGTACTGTAGATGGGATTTTGGAAATGAACATCATCTCCATGAGAACCTGCATAATCATAGTCTAAAGACTGAATAAGTTCTTTCGTAGCTGCCTCCAAGATGGCCCCAGAGACCCCTGCCTCCTGGAATTCACACCCTGTGTAGTCCCCTCACCCGATGTACCAGGTCTGTGTGGACAATAACATATGGCAGAAGTGATAGTATTCTGTGATGGTGGCTAAGCCGACTAAGACATATACCCTTTTCAAAAAGAGGTGATTAAAAAAACACTACAGCTTCTGTCTTAGGCACTCTCTTTCAGGGCCCAAACTGGGGGAGATCCATGAGTGCCTCCTTCAGTTCTCACCTAGCCTCCTCTCTTGCCTCACTCTAGTCCCTGCCCCCCTCCCCCTCTCGCTCAGATCTCTGGCTTGTGGGGGAAGTTGGTTGCCGTGTTGTGAACAGGACTGTGAGTAGGACTGTGTGGCTGGGAATGAAGGCCTCAGGTCAATAGCCAATGATGAACTGAGGCCTGGCAAAACTATGACAGTGAGCTTGGAAGTGGATTCTTCAGCTCCAGTTGGGCCTAGAGATGACTGAACCCCCATTGACAGTTTGACCACAATCTTGTGAAACTCCTTGAGCCAGAACCACTCAGCTAAGCTGCTTTCAGATTCCTGGCAAAGCAGTTTAACAATTCAGCTCTCCTTAGCCCTTCTCAACTCGCCATGGGATCCATCTTTGTACATGAAATGGCTTTGACTACTCACCCCTCCTTTCTTTCTTTTACCAGGATACCCTGTCCTTAAAGGCCAGTGTGATTTTAAACAATAGCTTTCCTCCTTTATCCTGATTTAATAGGAATTTGTTTGTGACCACCCCAAATGTAGAGAGGCAAAGCACCTGTTACCTAAGTTTTCACATTTGTTCTGTGAATGAAACATCAAATCTCGCACAGTCCCTTCCAACACAATAGGCAGATGTGATGGTTAATTTTATGCCTAAACTTGACTGGGTCACAGGGATGCCCAGATAGCTGGTAAAACATTATTTCTGGGTGTGTCAGTGAGGGTGAGATTAGTATTTAAATTGGTGGACTGAATAGAAAATATGTCCTCACTAATGTGGGTGGGCATCATCCAATCCACTGAGGGCCTAAATAGAACAAAAAGGCAGAGAGGGGGAATTTGTTTTCTCTGCTTGAGCTGGGACATCCATCACCTGCTCTCGATATCGGCTCTCCTGGTTCTGAGGCCTTCACACTTGAACTGGGACTTAGACTGTTAGCTCTCGTGGTTCTTGAATTTGGAATGGAACTACACTACTTGCTCTCCTGGGCCTCTGGCTTGCAAAAGGCAGGTCATGGGACTTCTCAGCCTCCACAGTTATATGAGCCAACGACTCATAATAATAAATCTTTTCCCGTGTATCTCTATATATCCTACTGGTTCTTTTCTCTGGAGAACTTGACTAATACAGTGGGCTTGTGAGGAGGTTAATGGCGATGTGTGTGCTGTGGTATTTGATGAGGTGTGGCACCAGCACTCCTGTAGCAGCAGCATGGGGAGAGCTTGGGATGAGCAGACCAGGGCCTGATTTCAATCCTGACTGCTTCAGCTAGCTTTGTGACTTTGATCAAGTTCTGCTACCTTTCTGCCTCATTTCTCATCTGTAGTAGAGAAATGAGATTATTACCAGGATAGACTGAGATAATAAGTGGGACAATGCATTGAAAAGTACAAAGGGTAATACAAATTCTGTATAGTATTAATCAGGGTTCTGGTTATTATGACTGTGTTAAATAATCCATCACATGATAGACAGTTTTAAGTGGGAAGAAGGGATCTTCCTCCCCAACACAAGTAGATTTGCTTTACAAAGTAGAAATGATTCATCATCATCAGGTTAGGTGATGATGGATGTGCCCATTGATTTACTCATTCATTCATTCAACAAGTATTTACTGTGTGCCTACTGTGTACTAGGCACTGTTTTAGGCTCTTGAGACACCTAAGTAAACACAATGGACAAAGACCACTGCCCACACGGAGCCATTCCTGATGGGTGACGGGCAGGGTTGTAGCCTCTCTTGCCCAAGATGGCTGTGATTGGAGCTCAGGAAGAATGCCTGAAAACTGCAGTGAGCAGTCCGAGGTCTGTCCTCTGAATTCAAATAGGCACTGTAGTAGAAGAGAATGCTGCGGTGGAAAGCCAAAGGATTCAGGACAAATGAGAGACAATGAGTGAGGGGTCCAAGGGTACCTAAGGAAGGCAAGATCCAGAGGATTTTCTGAGCCTACTGTAGTTTCTGTGATTACGGTAGGATTTTGGGCAAATCAAGGACCCTAGAGGAGGAGAGTGTCCTGGTAAAGGAAAGAAAGGAGGAATGAATAGTCAAAGCCCCTTGATGTGCAAAGGTGGACCTGATAGTGAGTTGAGGGGTAGGGCTAGTAAAAGCAGAATTGCTCTGCATCAGAGAATAAGAAGAAACAGGAGGTTTCTTTTTTTTTGAGGGGGTGCAGATCAACTTAGCTGGAGTGGAAGGCTCCCCAAGGGGAGACAGATATGAGGCTGAATGGTGGGCTTGGGCCACACTGTAGAGAGTCTTTTACCTGGCTAAGGATTTGGGATGTAATTCTTTATGCTACTGCATATAGTATTATATGATTAAAGATGAGTTTAGAGTAGAGGAATGATATAATCTGAGCAGATCCCTCTGGCAGCAGGCTGTTGAACTGACTGGAGAGGGAAGGGGTACAAGAGGTTATATCAGAAGGAAAGGAGTTGACAATCCCCTCTCTCTTCAGAGCAACATGGGTTTCCCATCCTATAATGTGAAGCAGTCCTCAATTCTGGTTGCACTTTAGACTCCCCTGGAAATTGCTTAAAAATTTACTGATTCTTAGGACCCACCCCAGACTCAATCAGAGTCTCTGAGCTCATTTTCTGGACATCAGTCTTTTATTTTAAACACTTCTAAGTGATTTGATATGTAGGAAGGGTTCCAATGCTATACGGAAATGGAAGAAGTGAGCCAAATTCTCATGTTTTATTGCCATCTCTTCATAAACATTTAAAAGGGAAAAATATCATCACTGCAGTCTTGACAAGTAAGATTTAATCCTTAACTAGATTGTAGTGGATCCTCTCAGAATTGAAGAAATTGGTTGATAGAAGCATAAGGTGGCATTTGGTGCTGGTCTTTCAGTTCATGAGGGTGTAAACTGGAGCATGTGGTCAAGTGTGAAAGCTTGGCAGCTGGATCTTTCTGCTTGGTCCATTTCCCAGCCAGGTTAAACCCTTGTTCAAACTTACTAGCTGTGTTTCTGATTATAAGTTGCTTAATCTCACTTTGCCTCATTATATTCCTGGCACATGATAAATATTCAATTAATGTTAGTTCTTATTGTTAGTGATCCTGAAGAACTTCAGCACAAACCCAAATATTAAGATGCTGTTTTAGATATGCTTCTTTGGGTCACTTCTGATTAGCTTTCTCGTTAGTTAGGCTCATGATAGATGATGGGTGACCAGCAAAGATCCAACTGATTCATAAGACAGTTCCAAATCTTGTCTGTAGATTTTCCTGGAGGTCTCAGTTTTCATCAGAACTTTGGAGATCATCTCAGTACATCAGAAGGATGCCAATACACAAAAGGAAAAATGTTCTGTAATATAATAAAAGCCATCTTCAAATGGTTCCAAAGTCTCAGATCTGTAAGATACAAACATTTCTTAGAGAGTTATAGATGACTATCAGGGTGAATTGCTGGGCAGATTTTCAAAAATACTCTTTGAAATCAACTATACTTCAATTAAAAAATATAATTAGTATGGAAATTGATCTTTGCCAAAAATTTTCAAAAAAAAAGTGACTCTTTGATGTCTTGTAATCTGCGTTAAAGGGATTGAATTCCATTGGCCATTCTTCTCTTGCTTAGCCCACAGGGTCATCCAAGGATCTTTCAGAGGGTAGTAATGGGAGTCCCATAGCTTAGCAGAACACCTATCTTATCTGTACCCCACCAGCTACCAGCTGGGCTTTAGGTAAGCTTTTATTCTGCTAAGCACATGGTGCTTTGATGAGAGAAGGGACCACCATCATCGGTACTCACTTCTTCTCAGCAAATAGTTTTTGCTGTTTTGACCTGTTGAACTTGGGGTTCTATGCCTTGGTACTGGATTACCTCCTTTGAAGCCTTTGATTTGATTGGTTGGCTTATCTCCAGGATATGACTAGATTTGTTCTCTTTCACCCTAGTGTCTAATGAAATTAGAAGGTTCTTTTCTGGTTCCCAAGAAGGAGATGCAAATCTCAATGCAGGATAAAATAGACTGGATTTGGAGTGACGTCCTGGGACAACCCTGGGAGTGTGAGGTAGAGAATTTCCTTCTCTTGAGTGGCTAGACTGTGAGCCTCTGGAAGGCAGAGGCTGTAACTTACAGGCCATGTATTTCCCTCAGTGCCAGGTACGGCTGCTTGCATTTGGCAAATACTCAATAGGTACGTATTGCCTCAAAAAACTGTGTTTAGTCTGGATGATGACCTGCTGCCAGGTGCATCAGAGAAGACCAGGGGTTATTTCTCAGAATCCCTGCTTCTGAGCCAGAGGTAGGAATCTTTGAGGGATGAGCCAGTCATCAAAGAGGAAGCTCAATCTAAACCCCTGTTCAAAGGCTTCCATGTTAGTTAAGAATAGTAGAAGAGGGCCAAATAAGAGCCATGATCTTCTAATTAGTGTTTTTAGTCCAGAAAGACCCAAAAGTTGTCACCCTGCCTGCCTCTTGCAGTCAGTCCAGACTATATTTTGACAGCTGGGATATGTAAGGAGTGATTGCACCTGTTTACATTGGGGACTACTTTGCCTTAATTTATGAGTTTGCCTGTGTACTAAATCATGAAAGCTTTTTGCTTGCTTTTCAATGAAAACATTTGACTTCCTTCCAAATGGAAGCACATAATGAGTAGACACATTACTCTCTCCCCCAAACTCAGCTGAGCCACTTAAATTTGCCTTCCTTTTCTCTCTTCCCCTCTCTGACTGCTCTCCTTTCCGTTTTCTGGTTTCTAAAGTAGTTCACCAAAGTTTAATTGCTCAGTGCTTTGCTAAGTGTTTGAATTCTCTTGGGGGCACTTACGTGTGTTTCCTAATGCAGGACCGAATCTGGATGAGTTTCAAGCAAGTGGATGATGTGGCTTGGCAGGAAATAAGGAAAGCCTTTTTACTCTTTGAAGGTGCCAGGGTAGCATCACCGTCAGATCAGCAAACTTGAATAATTCCAGAGCACTGGGACTTGGGTAATGTCTTGCCTATGATGTGGGTAATATTGAAGAATCAGTGATAATTAATAAGGAGCTTTGAATTTCTAAAGAACTTAAAGATGATCACTCTCAGGCATTCATTAGAAAAAAGCTGAAGATTTGTGGAAGTTACCATAGAAATGTGGGGATAATGGAACGTGAGACAATGATTCTCATTTTATTTAAGATGGTGATATTGTTACTATTACCACCACCTCCACCACTACCACTACCTGCTCAAACTTACTGATACTTCCTGTGTTCCAGGCACTGCACTAATGGCTTTATATGCATTCTCTCGCTTTATGTTAATTAGCTTACATCAATTGTATGAAGTAGATACCACTATTATTCTTAGTCTACACTTGAGGGAGCAGATGCTTAGAGAGGTTAAATAATTTGCCTTAGGATCTCTAGCCATGAAGTGCTGGAGCTGAGACTTAAAACCATGTATGAGCTCAAAGCTCATATTCCTAACTAATATACTATATATGAACATAGTCACTGTAAATATGGACGTTCATTCAGTACTGTAAAATTATATTGATTAGACTAGATCATTTTCCTTAGTATTATGTCTGTATGTGGTGTGCATGTGTATGTGTGTTTTTGCCACAGTGTGCTGATGACAAAGTAAGTTATAGAAATGGGCAAAGCTATTAACCTGAGGTTGGAAAGGCAAGATCCATCAGTGGAGATTAAGGATGCCTCTCCCCACTATCCTGTGAATGGATTGTAAACGTGATGTCTCTGAATCAGAAAAATCAAATCTGAAGGGGAGAATGTTAGAGGGCTGAAGACATTAGATTCAAGGAAAGTGGTTTTGGCATTTGTCCTTGATTGTAGCAAGATGTTTAGTTAGACTGTGGTAATGTAGTAAAAGACAAGGTGGTCTCACTGTGTGCAGGCAGAAACTAGAAGGCCAGAAGTGCAGGCACGGTGCCTGTGAACACTCCCAGCCAAACTAGAGACAAGGCTAATTATTCATGATGGTACCCCTCTGAGCAGTTTTTTATAAAACCTACATTAATTATATTCTTTTTGTAGTATGTATACTGTTTATTTTTACTTACTTTTTCTATCTTCCTTCAAGAAAAATTATTTTTGAAAATGCCAATTTGTATTAGTTCCAGTGAGAAAGTAAGTTTGGGCCAAAGAAGAACCCAGCTGAGGGGGAGTGAACCCTTGGGGAGTGGAGTGGTAGTATCGGGATAAAAATGAGGGTAATGCAAGGGGAAGGAGAAATTTTAGGCAGAAGGGGGCAGCAGTTGCTCATGTAGCTTCTCTTTTTCTGCCACTGAATTTCTTCTCTAGAAGTCTGCTTTGTTCAGCCTTTGTATGATTTTTGTATGATTTCTTTCAGGCATGAGTACTTAATGGAATAAAAATATAGAAATTTTAAGGTTAAATGGATCACCTTGTCCAATAAAGGACAAAGAAAACAAAGATAACAACTTGCTAAATAAGTGGAATTTATAGAAAAAACTTTAACATGAATCTTGTATATAATAAGTTATATTTCTGTAAATCTATGATTTTAAATTGTATTGGCTCATTTTTGAGATCTGCTATCACAAGTAATTTGCTACCAGTAATAAAGGAAAGGAGTTTGCAAAGACCTTATTCATTTTTTAAAGTATAAATTAGAGTGGAATTAATGTTGTATCAGTCAGGATAGGATAGGCTTTGTGCAGTAACAAACAACTCCAAAGTCTCAGTTGCTGAAAACAACGAAGTTTCATCTTGTTCTTGTTGTATGTCTATTGTGGGTAATCTGGGGACTTTGCTCCAGATTATTCACATTCAGGGATGAAAATTGATGAAACCTTATCATATGGAACATTTCTAGTCACTATGGCAGGCAGAAGGAAGGAGGCAAATCACTCATTGTCCCTTGAAGTTTGGAGGAGACACGTATTATTTCTGTTCACATTTTATTGCCCCCCAAAAGACATTTAGACTTGCCTAACTAGAAGAAAGAGGGGAAGTGTGAGCCCACCACGTGCTTAGAAGGAGAAGAATTAGAATATTGGGGAATAGCCCTATCATTACCAAAGAGGTGGATCCCTTTACTACCATGAATTGCCCTCCCTTGCATTCTGTAAGGGTCATGAGAGTGGGGAAGTGAGGCTCACAGGTAGGAATTGTCCCTAACCCACAGGCCATCTACACAGCCTGTGGTGTAGGTACAGCCCACAGTGGTGTCTGTGTGTGAACATCACCCTTTGTGTCGACCTGGGGACTGAGGCTGTGAACTCTTACCTCAAATAAGGAGGACAGATTCAGTTGTTCTCTCCAGCTGCTGCAGTTTAGAAGATATGACTTTTTCAGTGAGGACAGGGGGACCTCCAGACACAGAGTTTCTGAGATCCCTTCCATAACTGATGTAGGCTTCTAGCAGCAATATTCTAAACCTTTCTTCTAAAGGGTTTTCCCAGTCTCATCCCCACCAACTAAAACCTGTTGCTCGAGTATCTTACCTTGCAATAAATGTTCTATTTCTACTTTCTCCTAATTTTTAACATTTATTTAGCACTTACTGTGTGCCACTCTTCTAAGCATTTGATATGTTTTACTCAATCCTCGTAACAACTCAGGGAGGTGGGTTCTATTATTACCCTCATTTTACAACCGAGGCACAGAGAGGTTAAGGAACTTGCTGGAAAGTAGGGGAGCTGGGATTCAACCCCAGGCTGTCTGGCCTCAGGGCCCATTGTACGGCCTCTTAGTTACTAGCACAGTATAATATTTGAGAAAATGAGCTCCATTTGAATGTGGGTATGAACAATGAAATGCTCAATGATGCCAATAACAGCTCACAGAGATTCTTAGGGACTACCATCCTCACAACCTTACATTCTGTATTTAAATCAATAGGACAGAATGAAGGCAGATGTACCAATGGCCCAGCAGGCCCCTTCATCTTTATGGAGCTAAGGCAGAGCAGATTTACATGATTGAGTGTTAATAGAGCCTCTGTCATGACCAGCAGAAAAACTGAAGAAGTATCTGTGTTTTAAAGAAACACAGGTTTCTATAGACCTAACCTCATTACGATGTACACACAGGGTGAAGCTTGTAGAATCCCTGTAGGAAATCATTGTTGCAAAAATAAACTTGAAAGATCTTTCAAGCAAAAGGGGGCTGTCTAGGAATCAGTGCTAAAATCATGAGAACTTATCCAATCATGTGCTGGTAAATATTTAACAGTTGGTTCTCTGAAAAAAAATCTGTTTGCAGTGGTTGCCAGTTTCTGTGGTATAAATACTCCCACCATTTCAATTTCAAGTTACCTTTTGGTATCACTGAATGCAGAACTGGAAAGCGTGGCTAAGACTTGGCTCTCAGGAGCCGTGTGAGCTGGCTTTAGCACACTGGTGATATCAGAGGGGAGAAAGAAGACAGCCCATAGCTCAGATTTATAAAAAATATGCAGCAAATTTGAAGCAGCTTAACTGAAATGAATTTACCATTTTATCAGAGCTGCAAATGGGAAGCATATGAATTATTTTTCTTCTAATATCTGTGAAATAATTTTTTTCAGAGATACCCTGGTAATTCATTTTTTTGCGGCTCTTTGGAGTTGTCCTCTGGAGAATTTCCTGAAACTGCCAGGAAGCTGCTACTTTCAAAAACTTCAACTTTGAAAGAGAGAGAAAGACTAGGATGGTGACTCTGGGAGACTGGAGTGCTGAGTGGTGGCCGTGCCGGTGAGTAGCTGGTGATTCATCTTGAAGTGAGGACATGCCTTTAGGTCCTTCTGGTGCTGACAGTTTATGGTTTTAAGTCCAGTTAAAGGGGATGGTGAGAAGGAGACGAGCATAAGGTAGATCAATGGAAAGAAGGCAGAAAATGGAGAAACAGGAAGAAAAAGACTGAGTGGGGTTGCTGGGAGAGAGAAGTGGATTTGAGAGAAAGATTGAAAAATTAACATTTATTGAGAACCTACTATGTGCCAATGATGATGAGATTGTGAGTGATTATGAGATTATGATTATGGGATTCTGAAAAGCACTTTATTTATTTATGCTATCTAATTTAACTTCCATACCGATTTTATGAGACAGTGGTTATGTTCAGTATTTTACAAATGAGGAAAATGAGCCCAAAGTTCAATTATTCACCCAAAGTAACCCTTCTAGTGAGTGGCTGAGCTGGAGGTGCAAACGAGGTCTGAGAAGCTATAAATCCTGTGCCCTTTGCACAGGGCAGTGCTGCAGGAGGCTTGAGAGGAGTGTTAGATTAAGATCACTCCCAGCAGAGCATTTGGGCTGTGACTGTTATGAATTATCCTTCCACAAGTTTGTTGATCCTCTTTGCTCTTCTTTACCTGATCAAGTCTTTAAATCTTAAGAGGCTCCAGTTGGAATAGGATGACTAGAGCAGCCTATTAAGACAGAAATTATCTGCTGGGATGATGCATTCATCCAGGGAGCAATAGAACCCTGGCAGTTGGCTAGCTTTCACCCTGGGTTGGAGGTTGCCCTTTGGATCTCTCTGTGGAAACAGTGGTAGAAAGTAGGTGTCATCTGGGCTTGAACTTAAACATCAAGGCTGGGAAAGACAGAAGAAGAAAGAGGGGGGAAGGAGAGAGAGAGACAGGGATGTTGAAACAATGGGCAGATTTTTGTTGCCCAGTAAAGACTGAACCATCAGAATACTGATTCTCAGTCTCTGAGTCTGGCTTAAAATCAAAATTTGAATCAGACATCTGCTTTACATGAGTAAGAAAATATTGATTAAAGGGGCCAGACTCCCTCACCTCCCCAGCTCTGGAATCTTGCTGTTTGATAGCACAAATTGATACTCTCTTGTGAAGGTTTAAACTCTGATTTGTGAAATAGGAACTGCATCAGGGTCCAATAAGAGCCGCCCTCAGAGCAGAGCCAAAGCATCCAGCAGAGAAATTGCAGTGAGACACTGGCCCAAGGGAAGGGCATTTACCACTTGGGCAGATTTTGCTCAGGACACAGAGCCCTGGATCAGAACTCCGGGCAGCTCCTGCTGTGGGCTGACCAGGAAGGGATCGGATTCCATGAGTGTGCTGTCTTTATTTTACTATACATACATGGATGGATATATCCCTCTATTATAGAGTGAGTGATACCATGAACTTGAATTATAGGCATGACCCTGAGTGTATTTGCTACTGGGTCCATTGTCTCACACAGGCTGGTTCTGCCTTTTCCATTCCATGTGGGAGGTACTGAGCTGAATGACTGAATTCTGGTGCTGGGACTATATGCAACTCCTTTGTTCTTGCTTGATGGAAGGTGAAATACTTTTCTAGGTTGGAGAACAAGTGCACATTTTGGAGTCAAATAGACCTGTATTCAATTCTTGTGTCTGCCATCCACTACCTGTGTGATAGTGGGGAAATCATTTAACCTTGCTGAGCCCATTTTCTTGACTGAAATGTAAATAACAGTGGATTGTACCCCCTAGGATTATTGCAGGGATTCAATGGGATCCTGCAAGGAGACTGTTTAGTGGACTGCCTGATATGTACTAAGCAGTCCAGTAACTCTCCTATATATATTATATGTCATATATGTCACAGCACTTGTTGGGTCTGAATAAATGGGGAAGTAGCGTTACTCTATCCAAGTGACTGTTTTCTTTCTCCTCTACCTTGTATTTCTGGCTTTAGACTCAAGTCAGCCATTAACTAGTTTCAGGAAGGCCTTCCCATCTGTTCATTCCCCATCACCAAAAGTGTTAAACAGAGGCACAAAATGTTGGCTCTGCATCAGCTGTGTGGCTTCAGGGGCAGAAGCTTGTGCTTTCTGGACCTCAGTTCCATTACCTTTAAAGGGAGGCTGGGGTCATAGGGAATTTGACATCCCTAAGGCCTCTCTAGTGAGAACATTTCTGTATGGTTCTATGTTCTGTTTCCTGGTGCTGTGCCTTTTCCTCTTAAAAAATCCTGTTATGCTTTTAAAAGATATGTTATGCCATTTTAGAATAGGGTAAGGTCAAGGTAAATAAATGAATACATACTGTGTGTTTTGTATGGTTGAGTGCTTGACCCAACCTCAGGGAAAAAGAGAGAAAGCTTCCTGGAGGAAGGTGCAGAGAAAATAAACATGCATCAGCTCTTACGTAGTTCAGTCAATCATGAAATCCCCAAAGTGGTGTGTGATTTGAGGTTGGAAGTTGTAGGAATTAAAGTAAAACAGAAAATCTCATAACATTTACATTAGAGTGGGAAACATTTGCCATATAATGTAACCTCATCATGGGAGTAAACTCCCACTATTTTTGTGTCTACAGTCAAGGGGAAGAGATTATACATTCTGTCTACTACAGATAGTTAATGTAATTTAACAGCAGATTTTGCCTCAATCAGAAGTATGAACTTCCTGTATGGCTCTGGCTCTTTTTTTGACCACTAGTTCCCTACTATGATCCCAGGACACCACCACGAGTGAGAAGCACATCAAGGTCTCTACTCACCAATTCTGAGACTCGAAATGCCATGACTTTCCTAACTCTGGCTTCAACTTTAAGACAATCCATGCAGAGTTGGAAGAAGTCTCTAGAATAACCCACAGCCTATACTGACTTTGAACACCTACCTGATCCCCATCACAACTGATGCCACCTCCACCTGCTATCCCTCCCAGCTCCTAGCCCACTTTCTCCCACCGCTCATTCTCTAATGTAAAGGCAATAGATGAGGACTTCCCTGGCGGTCCAGTGGTTAGGACTCCATGCTTTTACTGCAGGGGGCCTGGGTTTGATCCCTGGTTGGGGAACTAAGATCCCGAAAGTCAGGGGGTGTGGCCAAAAAAAAAATAAAGGCAGTGGATGCATTTTAGTAGTGCGTCTTTGTGGAGCCTGAAAAAAAATAGTATTCGGAAAGATAATGTCATGATGTAGACTGATATGATAGGCAAGATGGTTAAAACTTTTTTAGGGCCTTCTCTGTGACCTTCAAAGATCTCCATGTGCGTTTCCAACTACAGAATCCGCTTCACCAAGTATACTTTCTAAGAGTGGCTGGATGTGCTCTAGGAGCAGGACTTGTTTTGCTTCCAGTGACTGCCTTTAGAGAGTATGAGTATCCTCCCACCACCAGCTGAAATAAACCTTCTTCTTTTTTAAAAGTTATTTTATTTATTTATTTATTTTTGGCTGTGTTGGGTCTTCGTTGCTGCACATGGGCTTTCTCTAGTTGCGGCGAGTGGGGGCTACTCTTTGCTGAGGTGTGCGGGCTTCTCATTGTGGTGGCTTCTCTTGTTGCGGAGCACGGGCTCTAGGTGCACGGGCTTCAGTAGTTGTGGCTCGCGGGCTCTAGAGCGCAGGCTCGGTAGTTGTGGCACACGGGCTTAGTTGCTCCACGGCATGTGGGATCTTCCTGGACCAGGGCTCGAACCTGTGTCCCCTGAATTGGCAGGCGGATTCTTAACCACTGAGCCAACAGGGAAGCCTGTGAAATAAACCTTCTAAATGTCTGATAACACTGAGTATCCTCCCCAACAGGGAACCATGGTAGAAGCTGCTCAGTCTCTCTTGATGCTTTCAAGTCTCTCTTGATGCTAAGCCCACAGAATCTAGCATTACCCAGAGACAGTGATGACTCTGTCATCAGACTAGAAGCATCTTTTTGCAGGCAAAATTCTGCTTTCAAAATAATGCAAATCCTCTAATAGTGGGACTTTTCATCTTGGCCTTTTCTGTCTTAAGTTTATAAAACCTCCTGGACATCACCATGGCCTCCCCAGAAATCTATAAACTGCTGGTATCAGTGGGTGCTCATTTTCCAGATCTGAGAACATATCAGGGATGTAGCCCACAACAGTTGCAGAATATCTGAGGACAGAAAGCTGGTTATAGGACATATACTCCAGCAGACCTGTTACAACATCTTAGCATTCTGCCTGCTTTGCAAAGCCCGTTGTCCTTAAACATACTATTGTTGAGAACTTGTCACATGGCTCCAGTTAAATGGGAGGGAGGCAGGGAAATGCAGTCCACGCATCAGTCTACCCAGAAAGAGCAACCAAGCTTGGTGATCATCTAGATGTCTGTGTCACAGTTTGGAAAGCACTATGGAATCAACCCTCGAATAGCTGAAATAAACCTTCTAAATGTCTGATAACACAAAATCCAAACAGATGTCACAAAAATTAGTAAAAGGCCAAGGAGCTTTAGCTGCAGGAAATAAACTGTGACCTGGAACTATAGTTACTCCCATTTCTCAGTGGGAGAAAATGAAACAAATTAAACACCGATCTCAGTCACATCTGACTTCTGCCTTTGGTTGATACTCAGTGCAATGAGAAATCAATCGTGTGAGTTTCAGCCACACCCAGAGGCAGAGATGAAAGGATCCAGAGGCCAGTCACCCAGAGTTCTAAAGAAAGGGGGGATGCTCTACTTGGTCCAGTTGGCATAGGAACATTAAAGAACAGGGTGACCTAAGACCTTGTTAAAAGAGTCATCTATTAGGACTTGGGACCTTCCTAGATGAAACAGTTCTTTCTCTTGAAATTCCAATATAACAGTAAAAACCACAAAACTGAATCTTTATGAGCACTTACTCTGGGCCAGGCAGTACCCCTGCATTGTCTTACTTTCCTTCACAAAGAGGTAGGCGCTATTAGCCTTACTTTACAGATGAAGAACCAAGACTTAGGGAAGTTAAGGAACTCTCCAGAGTCACGTAGCGACTAAATGGTATAGTTGGTATACAGACCCCGGTGTGTGTAACAGCAGAGACCATGCGCTTACATAATGTAAGAAAGATTGGTGAATGGATATATAGTT